>NC_137106.1:49421792-50021792 GCF_949357685.1 Gobio gobio
TGTTGGCCCATATTGATAGGAGAGCATCTTGCAGTTGATGGAGATTTGTGGGATGCACATCCAGGGCACGAAGCTCCCGTTCCACCACATCCCAAAGATGCTCTATTGGGTTGAGATCTGGTGACTGTGGGGGGCCATTTTAGTTCAGTGAACTCATTGTCATGTTCAAGAAACCAATTTGAAATGATTGGAGCTTTGTGACGGTGCATTATCCTGCTGGAAGTAGCCATCAGAGGATGGGGACATGGTGGTCATAAAGGGATGGACATGATCAGAAACAATGCTCAGGTAGGCCGTGGCATTTAAACGATGCCCAATTGGCACTAAGGGGCCTAAAGTGTGGCAAGAAAACATCCCCCACACCATTACACCACCACCACCAGCCTGCACAGTGGTAACAAGGCATGATGGATCCATGTTCTCATTCTGTTTACGCCAAATTCTGACTCTACCATCTGAATGTCTCAACAGAACAGAAATCGAGACTCATCAGACCAGGCAACATTTTTCCAGTCTTCAACTGTCCAATTTTGGTGAGCTCGTGCAAATTGTCGCCTCTTTTTCCTATTTGTAGTGGGAGTGGTACCCGGTGGGGTCTTCTGCTGTTGTAGCCCATCCGCCTCAAGGTTGTGTGTGTTGTGGCTTCACAAATGCTTTGCTGCATACCTCGGTTGTAACGAGTGGTTATTTCAGTCAAAGTTGCTCTTCTATCAGCTTGAATCAGTCGGCCCATTCTCCTCTGACCTCTAGCATCAACAAGGCATTTTGGCCCACAGGACTGCCGCATACTGGATGTTTTTCCCTTTTCACACCATTCTTTGTAAACCCTAGAAATGGTTGTGCGTGAAAATCCCAGTAACTGAGCAGATTGTGAAATACTCAGACCGGCCCGTCTGGCACCAACAACCATGTCATGCTCAAAATTGCTTAAATCACCTTTCTTTCCCATTCCGACATTCAGTTTGGAGTTCAGGAGATTGTCTTGACCAGGACCACACCCCTAAATGCATTGAAGCAACTGCCATGTGATTGGTAGATTAGATAATTGCATTAATGAGAAATTGAACAGGTGTTCCTAATAATCCTTTAGGTGAGTGTACATGTAAAGAATTGAAGTCTTGTAAACAAGAGCTTATTATGCAGTTCAGTCCGTCTGCTATATTACTGATCGGAGGCTTCAGTATACAGTATATTTAGCCGGCGAGAGCGTCAAAGTGGCCGGAAGACATTGATTTTCAATGGGTGTGTCTTAGACGAGGAGAGTTGAAATCAGCTCAACTTTATGGTAATGAGCTATGACGCGGTTTCGGCGGCAACCGGGCGGCAACCAATGGGAATGTAGAAGTGCTCCGCTTGAGAGGATCCCAGAGAACGAGTCCTGTAAACTTTGGTTCCCACCACATTAGTTCCCAAGCAAAATGGAGGAGAGGTCGATCATTGCGGTGGTGGGTTTGATAAGAAGGCTCGCAAAACCATTTATAGGCAATATATTCACTCTAGAACGCTTGTTTTTCAGCGGGAATACAATTCATTTGCTCATTTTCCAATGGCATTAATGCTGCACTTCAGCCAGGACAGTTATTGTAATGTGGGCTGCACACACTCGTTAATGTTAATGTTAATTAAAGACCACGGCTAGCAAACGTCTCCTATAAACTGCATGTTGATATTAGACTAGCACTTAACCATGAACACAAACGCCACACCACACAAATGGCTTTTAATTGGTTTATTTCGTTAGCAAACATGTTAAGTTCTTTCAATCGATCTGTTTTTTTTTTTAACTTTCACATTTAAATGATTTCATGAGGTTAACTTGAACGGGTATACCCTACCTGTGGTCAGTCTTCACAAAGCCCGATCAACATGATTGTTTGCTTTAAATAAAGTTTAAATAAAGACTAAGCATTCGATCTACTTCAGAGCATCAGCACGTCCACAAATCTTTCTACAGCGTCGATGGCAGGGCGGCCAGAGCGAAGTTTGACTCTCTCGCCGGCGGCGGTGTGAACGCTCAGTAAGGTTTCTAGCAGAAGCTGTCAGGTTTTGATTTTTTATCTTTTGGCATTTGCTAGAATCCATGATGCCATGAATGTGAACAAGATGTCCAGGGGCCGGATTCACAAAACATTCTTAAAGGGTCACTTCAGTGATTTAGCATTAAGCTTTGTATCAGTAGAAACCCCGTAGTATATTTGAATTATGGAACTTTCCCCCTCATATCCCCCTGAGACGAGAGAATTATGCATTTTATTTCTGGAAAAATTCCTCCGATGACGCAAATATCATAATTTTGCGTCATCAGAGGAATTTTTCCAGAAATAAAATGCATAATTCTCTTGGGTTTTTTTGCCAGAGGATAAAAACTACAGCCAGTAGAGGGAGCTGTTCCGCATGTTTTCAACCCGCCCACAGCGGAGAGATCTCACGCACAGAATGTAAATGCGCTCAGCTCGACCTTGGGCATTCATAACGGAGCGGTGCAGAGTGTTTCAACTTTTCAATGAAAAAGTTTAGCTTCCATATGCGCTCAGAAAACGCGCCAGACTGGACACGCGCTGAGAATGACAGCCGCGCTTACCACCCTGTTGAGTTGAGGCTCTGTTATAAAGCACAGAGTCAGCGTATCTCACAGCGCCATCTGCTGGTGAAAATAATCACTACACGATTGCTCCTATAATCAGCAGCTGCTGTGATTGGGCGCTTTTTTTGCAATACATCTGCAGGTTGTTTGGAACGAGCTGTAAAACGGGGCCATTTCCGGGGACAACTCCAGCCGGGGAAAGAACACCAAAAACTGGGACTGTCCCCGGAAAACGGGGACGTCTGGTCACCTTACTGGCTAATGCTAATCCCCTGCGAATAGGGCTTTAGACTTTATACAACGGGGTAAAAGGCTCCTTTGAGTTTATTTTCTTCTTAATCACTAGATGGCACAAAAACGTGCCTCGCACTTTCCAAAACATCCGCTTCTTGTCTGATCCTTGATCCTGAAATCATTGTCTATATTTTGAGGCAAAAGTCTTCTTAATGATTTTGTTCAAGGTAATTAAAGGTGCAATATGTAACTTTTTTTTTATCAGTAAAATATCCAAACACCGCTAGGCCAGTGTTATATATTTTGTTCAGTTGAGTACTTACAATATCCCAAATGTTACTATTTGTAAATCGTGAGAAATTGCTATTTTACCCGAGGAACCGGGACGCGTGTGGGCATCGCCTGTCGATGACATCATATCTGCGTTCCCCTCGGTTTCTGGTTTTAATCTAAATTTTATAATTCAATTTTTATCCGCCTTTGTTTTGAACAGGCGACCTCTAGCGGAGCGAAAAGTTACATAGTGCAGCTTTAAAGCAACAGTTTTTCAACAACAACTTTATTGTGCTAAAGGCACACTAATTAACATGATAATAAATGTCTGGCTGACTTTTCCATTTGTTGACATAGTTAGATCCAAAGAGTAAATATCATATATTAAGTTGGGTGTCCAACTTAGAGATAATAACCATATTTATTATGCAACCGTCATATTTAAAGCTGCAGTCCGTAACTTTTTGCGCTCTAGGCTGGTTAATAAACAGCGGTTTCGGTGTGAAATAGTCCCAATATAAACACTTATTAAAAGTGTACCATAATGATTCAGGGTAAGACAAAAACATGGTTTGGAAAATGGATTCATGTTGTACATTCTCATTATATAATTTGTTGTAAATCTTGAGCACAAAAAAAAGTTACGGACAGCAGCTTTAATGACAGTATAATAATTAAACAAAAATGAATTATTTTATTTATCAAAATAAACAGAAAAAAATACACACTTTGCTAAAGTAAATTGTAAATTAGACATTAATAAAACATATTATTTCAGCTAAAGTAGCCTATTTGTATAACTAGTTTGTGTCTTTTGCCCCCTGCATGTTTTCAACTAAATAAACCACTTTTATGATGTATTTTCACACAAAATCTGTTGCTCCATCAATGTTCAATACAAACACATATTTTTTTTTCTGCAATTATACACCAAGGGAGCACATTTTTCTTAAGGTGTGTCTTCATTGTACCTTATATGACACTGTTAAGTTAATCCAGGGGAAAAAAACTAGGAGCTAATGAGAAATTATTTTATACTTTGTTAATATCCAGCATTTCTTTACATTACCCAGTCCTTGGGTCAGCTTCACTGTATATATATATATATATATATTCACCTGTAGTTTCTCATTCACATTATATAATATTTGATGTGTGTTTAGCTGTAAACTCACCGGCTTGTGTTGTCTCTGAATGTAAAATGCTGGTTCAAAATGTTTCCAGTTGTGCTTACACTAGTTGCTTAGGAACAAGACAACGCAAACTTCCTTCACTTTTGGCATTGGCCAGTTGCGTGAGACGTCCTGCCGTAACCCGGATGAACGACGCGCTGTGATGATGGTGCGCATGCGCCACCTCTCACACGACTTCATATGTTGACACGCTAATAAAGTCGCTTTCTCTGCGGATTTCGGAAACCAGAAAGCCGTTTATTATCGTCCATCCCCGGGTACGTCATGCAGAGTTGAACTGGCCGCATGTTTGGGGAAGCCTGTGATGTTGTGTGATATTGTAATGATTGCTCGAGATGAATGTGTTGTGTGCAGGTGAGCATCATGTCCTCTGAAGAAGAGCTGCTGTCTGTGGATTATGAGGTGTTTGGGAGAGTGCAGGGCGTGTTCTTTAGGAAACACACACAGGTAATGCACACACACACACACACACACACACACACACACACACACACACACACACACACACACACACACACACACACACACACACACACACACACACACACACACACACACACACACACGCATGTGTACTGGGGCTAGTTGTCACATCAGCATGTGCTATCAGCAGAATCAGATACAAATGTTACTGTGGAAATGCATGAATGCAAATTAATATTTCTTATTAATTATTAACATTTATGTATAGACAACAACATTAAGGTCTTGACTATGCATTGAACACACACTGTTATTATTATTATTATTATTTGGCTAGTTTAAACTGCAAAAAAATATAAAAGGTCACAAAAACTGTTGTTGTGGTTAATAAGTTATTTCAACACAAACCTCAAACTGTCCTGACCAGACATTTGAAAATAATCATGTCATGTGAACACAGTTGAACATTTGGTTAAAATCTACCTTCATAATGTAAAAGTCGACATGATATCAAAAGGGTCTTAAAACACTTCCCAGGTATGGTGAATGATTTATTGATGCATGTCATTTCAAAGAAAAATGTCTTCAGTTTCTTCATAATCTTCAAGATGTACTTTCTCAGGGTATGTTTACACAACAATGATGTGCTAAAAACGGGGAAGAAAATGACAACGTTATCAAAACGATCCCTGTTCGCACGGATCATTTGGGTAAAGGAAAGCCATGGAAGATGGATTTTTTAATTTTGCACTCTTTCAAGTTATTTTTGTTATCAGAAAAAGTTACAAAGTGTAGACTTAAAGGGATAGTTCACCCAAAAACTAAATGTTTATGTTTATCTGCTTACCCCAGGGCATCCAAGATGTAGATGTAGGTGTCTTTGTTTCTTCAGTAGAACACAAATGAAGTTGCAGTGTGATAGTCGTATAATGATGTCAATGGGGATATTTTAGAGTATGAGAGCAATGAGAGTAAAAACACAAAGACATATGAATCCTTATTAAACCCTGCGGCTCGTGGCGACACATTGATGTCTTAAGACACAAACCCATCAGTTTCTGCCAGAAACACAACAGTATTTGTTATTTTTTTACCTCTTATCAGACGAATGTCATCTAGTATTCCCAGTGCCATAACTTCCGGTGAATAAGGTCAAAATACCGGCGCGATCAAAGATATATATACGTAGATGCCTCATTCGACCGATCCGTGCAGGCACTTATGAGGCATCTATGTATATATCTATGATCGCGCCGGTATTTTGACCTTCCTCGTCGGAAGTGATGGCGCGGGGACGGCTGATGCAGAGCCATAGAAAAAAAATGAAATAAAGTTATAAATATGGATATTTTTCTTACACAAACGCGTCGATTCGCTTCAGAAGGCCTTTATTAACACCCCAGAGCCGCGTGGAGCAGTTATATGATGGACAGATGCACTTTTGATGGACTTCAAAAACAGAGCAACTATTACTGCCATTCTAATGCTTGGGTTAGCCAGAACATTTTTAATTTAACTCAGATTTTATTAGTCTGAAAGAAGAATGTCAATTTACAACGAAATTACGACGTTATCAAAACGGTCCCTGTTTGCACGGATCCATGAACACGAATAATAACGCTGTATTTTGCATGCCAGACAAGTAGTTGGTGATGTCACTGTAAAGACTGTAAAGACTTTCATCCTTATTTGGGTAAAGGAACCCATGTTTTTTTTTTTACATTTTGCACTCTTTCAAGTTATTTTTGTTATTAAAATGTTACAAAGTGTAGCCTTAAAGGGATCCCATGGTGTTAAGACTTGTATGGCTTAATATAACATAAATTATGTCTCTTACTGAAATATGTAGTAGAAAACCCGTTCTCTGATACTGAAATTTGGTACCAATTGATTTCATGTGAATTGATACTCGGTAGTACCGACGAAATTCGGTCAGTGCCCTTAATGCTGCGTTCACACCAACCGCAAATAGAGTGTCAAAATCACGTCTAGTTGGACGCTTGAACATTTTGAATCCATTCGCGCATCCACAGCGAATTGGACGTGTGTATAAATCGAGCGTTTGAAGCGAAATAGACGCGCGTTCAAGGCGCTCCAGGAGAAATATGTCATAAAACACCACTCTGCCTCTTTTCATTAAAAATATATATTAAACATTAATAGCCACACAAATGTGGTCCAGGCAACTCCTACATTACAAGTTATGAAACATGAACAAAAAGCACCACTCGCGCAAGATGCTCAATTTGCGTAAAATTTGCATCATTCGCACGTCCATCGCGCCGCAGGACCTCCAGACGCGCGTCAACGCACCTTTCCATTGACTTAACATTGAAATCACTCGCTCCTGACGCTTTATTCATGTTCGGTGTGAACCAGAGTTTCCGCTAGAAAAAAATGGTGTCGGTCAAAGTGACCGGCAGAGGTTTCGTCTTCCGGACATTTTGATGATATGCCGGTCAAATATCGCCTCTTAATTATTCAAGTTGAGGAAAACTGAAAGCAGTTTATGTAACTTAAAAAAATGACATAATCAGGCCGTATATGCAACATGTTTATTAGCCTAACTTTCAAATAGACGGGAAAAAAAACATGAACGTCCGATTGGCGTCAATCAACCAATTTTTTTTACTATGGTTTCACATTTCATAGTTTAACAAACCAACCCCCCTTCCCCACATAAAATATCCGAATATAGCATTGTTTTTACTCAAGCAAATTTAATTATAAACTCAGTATGTCTCATTTAGTTGGTAACATTTAAATTGGCCACCGTGTAAATGACTCCTTGTCAAATGAACTTGAACAAACAAATGACTAGGCCTATAACATTGTCTCGCGTCATTTTTGGCTACTTTTTACGCTTTTTTGCAGTGCTGAATTGTGCAGCTGCCGACTTAAAATCAAAAGTTCCCAGTGTCTCTCCACAACTTGCAATGCGCATAAGCCGCGTAACCTTGTTCTCCGCAAGGCGACTTCGCTGCTTCGTCTTGATCCGATTCTGCAGTGAGAACCCCCTCTCTGCAGGAACACTCGAGACAGGGATTACACAGGCTATCTTGGCAAGCTTGGTCCACTCTGGATACATTTCGCTGAAATCACATATGAGGACTTCGCAGGCTGTGGAGAAATGCAATCCTCCATAGCCACGGAGCGCTGTCATGACAGCGAGGGCATCACGTCGCAGGCTTACGGTATCGATAAGAGGAGCGGTGTCCGCAGACTCAAGGCTTGTAAAATGGCAAACAATCCTTCTGATCGCTGGTTCTGCATATTCTTGGAGAGCTATTTGTCAGATTTGGAGAGCTATTTGTCAGATTTTAATCTGAAATTTTAATCTGACAATTTGACCGAAAAGATTAAATTTTTTCGGACATTTAATTTTTTTCCCGGCCAATGTCCGGTAATTACCGGACAACGGAAACCCTGGTGTGAACGCAGCATAAAAGTACCGAGTTCGGTACCCAACCCTACTGGTGTCTTCAGTTTTTAGTTGAAAATTTAATCTCGTAAATGCCCCTAAAACGACTTCAATTTAGCCACTAAAACCCTCTTATTTTTCTTAGTAACTTTGTTGTGTTTTTGTAATTTAACTCAATATTCTATATATTATATGAATAAAATGTATATATGTTTTTCCATTTAAATTTTTGGTTAAACCAACTTAAAATTAGATATTCTAGCAACTAGCTGAAATCATATATATATGGGGCTGTCAAAAGATTAATCGCATCCAAAATAAAAGTTTGTGTTTGCATAATATATGTGTCTGTACTCTGTTAATTATTATTTATATATAAATACACACACAAGCATGTATATATTTAAGAAAAAAATATTATTTTTATACATAAAACATTTATATTTATATATATTATAGATTATATAAATGTATATACAGTATATACATGCACATATTTCTTAAATATATACATGAATGTGTGTGTATTTATATATAAATAATAATTAACAAATACAGACACATATATTGTGTAAGCACAAACTTTTATTTTGGATGCGATTAATCTTTTGACAGACCCATATATATATATATATATATATATATATATATGATTTCAGCTAGTTGCTAGAATATCTAATTTTAAATTGGTTTAACCAAAAATTGAAATGGAAAAACAAATAAAGATGCGATGTGCTCACGAGTCCTGCTGGTGTGTGTGTGTCTCCAGTCAGAAGGGAAGAAGCTGGGTCTGGTGGGCTGGGTGCAGAACACTGAGGCTGGGACGGTCCAGGGGCAGATGCAGGGTCCCGCCTCCAGAGTCCAGCAGATGCAGCGCTGGCTCCGGACCACCGGCAGCCCACAGTCACGGATCGCCAAAGCCGAGTTCAAGAACGAGCAAACCGTCGACAAACTGGACTTTAAGGACTTCAAAGTTGTCCGTTAATGACAGAACAACTCAATATTTATTAACATAGATATATGCTATTTATTTTAGTGTTTAAAAATCTTCTTACTGGTATAAATATTAGGGTAAAATGTCTTCCTGATGCCACAGCTAATATAATACACTCCTGTTTCTCCGGTGTGTTTCTTTTATAATGGCTTGGCTTGTATCATCCACACACACGTAATTTCACTTTGGTTTTTACTAAGGTCTATACATTAGTGGTAGTTGTTTTTAAGGGGACAGAAAATGATGCCCCTTTTCACAAGATGTCCCCAAAATGTGTCTGTGAAGCTTGAGCTCAAAATACCCCCCAGATCATTTATTATAGCTTGTTAAATTTGCCCCTATTTGGGTGTGAGCAAAACTTGCAGTTTTTGTGTGTGTTCCTTTAAATGCAAATGAGCTGCTGCTCCCCGCCCCCCTTCCAGATGAGGGCGGATCCTTTACACTTCAGATCCTCTGACAACAACAAAACAAATCTCACTCAGCTAAAATGTCAGAAATAATGTGTTGTGGAGGACAGCCTTACATGTTTGGAAGAGGTTGACACTTTCAGACAGCACCTGGACGTTTCTGAATGGTTAGTGGATACATTTATAGATTAACATGACGGTACATGCTAGTCGACGAGTAACGTTAATTGTTGTATAGTTACGTTGATTCAACTCGTCGACTAGCATGTACCGTCATGTTAATCTATAAATTGTTGTATAGGTGCTCGTGTGGGAACGTAATATGTCTGTCACCTGACTATACAATGTATAATAAATGTGCGTTTATGAATTACGCAGATGGTGAATGTTTTCGGGATAAAACTAACGACATAGCTCTAGTCTTTGTGAATACATTCAGATACTTTAGCCATATTAGCCGTACAGCGTTCTAGAAAGCTCATTCAGAAAGGAAATTTGCAAACATTCACAAAATATGAAGTTCCATTCTTACTTGTTCTGGATATGTTCGAGCCATAGGCTGTAAAAAAATATGGGCGTAGTGTCCATTATGTCACTCGTAGGATTCTGAAGAGCAGTTTTGAAGTGTAAAGTCGGGTTGAGCTGGCCGTCGCCATCTTGTCAGCGCGTCACTCCCGGATAACAGAAAATGGGCAAAGAGGCGGGACGTGGGCGGAGCTGAGGTGACGTGATGACTAACAGACAGCAGACAAACGGCTATCCACCTGTCACTTAAAGTGGCCACGCCCTTAATTATGCAGAACTTTAAGGCTTTATATAATGTAAACGAATGAGTAATAAAATAACCCCCCCCCCCCCCTCAAAGTCGTCATGAAGGGCAAAATTAGCCGTAGAGACCAAAACCACAATGTGTCCCAGACTGTAAACATGTGTTCTTCTGCTGTAAAGTTGGGCATTTTAACATGAGCTCAATGAGATTCTGCTCCTTCTGGAGTCTGTCTCTAGTGGCCAGTCCATGAACTGCAGTTTAACTCACTTCAGTATCGGCTTCAAGAGAAACTGCAGGAGGTTGCACTAAGCGTTGGTATTCCTTCTGAAACAACTTTTTCACAAATCCGGCATTGTACTGGCCCTCGTTGATGAAGCAATCATGCGTAAAATTATTTGTGTAAATATATAACATTTTATAAACATTAAGATGGCAGATCATCAACAGTCATGGGCGGGGTTTCCCTACTCTTACGTAGAGATTGATAATGATTGATGGGGATTATAAAAAAGTATTGGGTGGATTTTTACAATTATAGGCTGGTTGTTTACACACATCTGTGTTCAAACACAAATCAATTCAGCATAATATGTCCGCTTTAAGCCAGATTCCTATATGTTCCCAGAACTGTTTGAGGAGATTTATGCATTTTAAATGCTTCGCAATTCTGACTTTATATCTCGCAATTCTGACTTTCTGGGGTATCTGTGAGGATTTCCAGTCAGGATTTAGACCGTATCATAGCACTGAGACTGCTCTCATCAGAGTTACAAATGATTTGCTCTTATCATCTGATCGTGGCTGTATCTCTCTATTAGTGTTACTCGATCTTAGCGCTGCATTTGATACTATCGACCACAACATTCTTTTGAATAGACTCGAAAATGATGTAGGTATTAGTGGAACTGCATTGGCATGGTTTAAATCATACCTATGTGACCGTTATCAGTTTGTAGCAGTAAATGAAGAGATGTCACACCAATCACAAGTATGGAGTACCGCAGGGCTCAGTGCTAGGACCGTTGCTTTTCACCCTGTACATGCTACCACTGGGAGATATCATTAGGAACAATGGCGTTAGTTTTCATTGTTATGCTGACGATACTCAGCTCTATATTTCTTCACAAGATTAACGGAATGCATAGCTGATATAAAACATTGGATGACTAGTAATTTCCTGCAACTTAATTTTTTATTATTGGTCAAAAAAGCTCCACAAGTAGAAACCTAGAATACTGTCTAACACTTGATGGCAGTGAGGAACCTGGATGTGCTCTTTGATACCAATCTTTCATTTGAAAGCCACGTTTCTAGATATATCGAAATTACGGCACATGCTCTCAATGCAAAATGCTGAACAGTTAGTTCATGCATTCATGACCTCAAGGCTAGATTATTGTAATGCTCTACTGGGTGGTTGCCCTGCTCGCTTAATAAACAAACTCCAGCTGGTCTAAAACGCAGCAGCTCGAGTTCTTACTAGAACCAGGAAGTATGACCATATTAGCCGGTTCCGTCAACACCACTGGCTGCCTATTAAACCTCGCATACATTTTAAAATCTTGCTTATTACTTACAAAGCACTAAATGGTTCAGCTCCAGTACTTGAGCGAGCTCTTAACACATTATACTCCATCACGTCTACTGCGGTCTCAAAATTCTGGCCAGTTGATAATACCGAGAATATCTAAATCAACTGCAGGCGGTCGATCCTTTTCCTATTTAGCTCCGAAACTCTGGAATAGTCTTCCTAACATTGTTCGGGAAGCAGACACACTCTGTCCGTTTAAATCTAGACTAAAAACACATCTCTTTACTGTGGCATACACTTAAAACACTTTTTCAATGAAATGATTGTTACGCTGCATTAACTAGGTCAGCCGGAACCGGGAACACTTCCCATAACACCTGATGTACTCGTTACATCATCAGAAGAATGGCATCTACGCTAATGATAGTCTCTCTGTTTTAACCTGAGGTTTACTGGAGTCAGCCGGATCCGGCCCGTATCCAGATCAGATAGTGGACCTGCGCCCAGAGAAGACCAACGCATGACCCTGAAGTGTCTGCAGAGACCGTGTAAATTAGACGCCCCCTCAAATTGCCTCATCGACACGGCATCCTCAATAAACCCGTCTCCGGCGTATTGACTCTGATCCTTAATATTCCGATCTAATATGACTTCTGACCTGTAATGTTGCCAGAATCATAAGCATATACTGTTCGTTGGCCAGAGGAGAACTGGCACCCCAACTGAGCCTGGTTTCTCCCAAGGTTTTTTTTTTCTTTTTCTGTCCCCTGATGGAGATTTAGTTCCTTGCTACCGTCGCCTTCGGATTTTGGCTTGCTCAGTTGGGGACACTAAATATTAAACTATATCACTGATATGCCCACATTGACACTATATAATAACTAAACTGAGCGGATGACATCACTGTTTTCTCCAGAGCGGCTGTACAGCCGAATCAAATTCTGTTGCATTATTTTCCTGTTTAACACTGTG
The DNA here is from genome assembly GCF_949357685.1 of Gobio gobio. Classification (NCBI taxonomy): domain Eukaryota; kingdom Metazoa; phylum Chordata; class Actinopteri; order Cypriniformes; family Gobionidae; genus Gobio; species Gobio gobio. The sequence goes on from NC_137106.1 coordinate 49,434,594, forward strand.
ACGCTGCTTTGAAACAATCGGCATTGTAAAAAGCGCTACATAAATAAAGGTGACTTGACTTAAACATTTGAATTATAATTTCAGGAAGTAATGCATTTTTATTAAAGCTACACTATGTAACTTTTCCGTCCACTAGAGGTCGCCTGTTCAAAACAAAGGCGTAGTTTGATGATGCCACGTTTGAGCGCATAATCTTGGGACATGTGGTCTTCACCTCACAGCCGGTGGGAAACAGTCAGGATAGGACTCGGGCAGAAATCATGTTCATGGATGCGATTATTAACATTACTGTAGTCTGAAGCAGAGCAGGAGCGAGTGTTGTGGAGCTGAGCAAGGCCGCAGGAGCGATTGAAGAGCGGGACTGTTATTATGGCATAGTCGCCGGCGGGACTTTTATTATGACACGGTTGCCGGCGCCACTTCCTCTTTTCCAGTCATGAATATGAGGTAACGCAACTCTGTTTATCATATTAGATATATCTGAGTGTGTTGAAAAGGAAGTTATGACGTTCGCTCGGCGGCTGCTATGACACTTGTTCACACTGCAGTGAGAGTAAAGTGTTTCACTGAATAAAACCGGAGACCGAGGGTGACGCAGATATGACGCAATCGACAGGCGACTCCCTCACACGCATAGCTCACACGTCCCGGTTCCTTGGTTAAAATAGCAATTTTCTCACGATTTACAAAGAGTTGGAAACATTTGGGATATTGTAAGTACTCAACTGAACAAAATATATAACACTGGCCTAGTGGTTTCTGGATATTTTACCGCAAAAATCCTACATAGTTCACCTTTAAACATGATTTTTGCTAAATAATAAAAGGCATGCAATAATAGTCTAAAAATATAGCTGCAAGCAGCCATTACCGGGGCCAAGCGCAAATAAGAAGACAAAATGGCTGGGAGTGTCAGATCAAAACACCTTTTAAGATGATTGTAGGCAAAAAGGCTGAAAAACGCATTGTAGTCTATGGGAATTTCATATTTTGTTCTATTATAGCGCCACCAAGAGGCACAATCCTACCATTTTTTTATGTGTCCTCGGAGTGAGCCCATACATGTGTAAATATCTCATTTTGTTTTGGAGTTATAGACATTTATATGAAAAACATGTAAAAAAAATTACTGACACCTGACTATGATTGGATTTTACTCCCCTTTACTATCAATATTTTGACATTTGGGCATGTGAGTTCAGCTATCGACCTATGTTTCCGAACTTCTGACGCTGGTTTAGTCTCGATCATACTAGCGGTTTCAAAGATATCAGCTAATGTTTTTAAAGCGCTAAATTACCACGATGCACAAACCACACGCCGAAACATGGCAAGTCTTGTATCTTTGGACTCGGCAAGGATTCAGGAGACAAAAAAAGTTCCTCCCATGAAAATAAGTCAATCACACCCAAAGTTATAAGCGTTTTGGAAAAAATGTATCCACTAGGTGGCGCTGTTTCAAAACTTCTCAGGCTCCTACAGGGCATCGTGCTGATGACCCAAACCGAGTTTCGTAACAATCCGGACGAATGGTTAAGAAGTTATAAGCAAAAATAGCCATTTTTCGTATCTCTGGATGTTGCCGCAGGTCATGCTTGTGATGACATGTACCAAGTTTGGTTTGAATACGATAAAGCGTTGTGGAGATATAGCATTAAGTGTATTTTTGCAACCACTACATAAAATTTGTTTCAGCATTTATCAAAAACTATTTGACGAATCAACTTGAATTCCATAACTTTTTGTCAACATAGTCTGAAGATGATCTGTTTAAATTTTTGTGAAAATCAGAGTAACGGCCTAGGAGGATTTCACAAAAGTAGTTTTTTTGGAAAATTCAAAATGGCGGGAACATTTTCATGACGAATTGTGTTTCTATCCCTTAGGGTTCAAAAGTTATTCGCATAAACATGAGTGAACCTTTGAACAGGTGGTGGCGCCAGAGGGACAGTTTTAGAGACTCCAAAATTGGTGTGGTTAATGTTGGGCCAGTCCTCTATCTGTGTGCCAAATTTCATAACTTTCCCGCAAACGGTTCTATGGGCTGCCATAGACTTCAATGGCGGAATAATAATAAGAAATCTAACGATTTCAATAGGAGCCTCCACACCTTCGGTGCTTGGCCCCTAATTATAAGGCTATAAATTAGAGACACTTCTCTCTTATCACTTACAGTAGATTCTAACTGATGCTGACCAGACTATCATGAGATGCTTTTATCCACAGCGATATGTTTAAATTATGTTTACAAATTTATTTTCATTGACAAAACAAGTAATTGCATAAAGAAAATGATTCTAATCATCATATTCCACATGATGCATATAATGAGGAATGGGTTTTATTAGGGCTGCACAATATGTCGAAATATTGCGATATGCATATCGCAACGGCACGCAATATCTGAATGATTTTAATAGGCTACTAATCTAATCATCATATTCCACATATGCAGCTGATGCATTGATGCACATGATGAGGAATGGGTTTTATTTATAATAGTAATAGGCAAAATGGCAAAAAACATTGAAATCTGATCTTTGAGTTGGAACGGGGCTCCATATTGGCAGCCGCAGGAGAACCATGTGTTCATGTATAAGTTGTGTACATATTTCAGAAGTATTGTATTGTTTAGAAATGAGTAACCTAAATTCTCTCAATAGAAAAAAGTAAGTTTGTCATTTGAGGTCTAGACGTTTGCTCTCTCTCTCTCTCTCTCTCTCTCTCTTTCTAGGAAATTAAATTTAGATCGGCTGAAGGTTCACCATGATGTGGCACCATCCATAAAACACACTTCATGTGTACGTTGACCTGCGTGTCTGGTATTCTCCCAGAACCGAGACTCCAAAATGAATGGCTGTATTGTGAAAGAGCCAAACATTCCAGGAAATGAGTGTTCCCCACCCTCTAGTCTCCTTCCAAAGCAGAGACCGGCCGCTTGTTTTCTACTGCAGCTTTTTTAAGGCCCAACCACCCGTATGGAGCCCTGCACCAACTGTGAGACCCAATCCTTCTGATGACGTACGCCACTACTAGCGAATGGCTAACGCTGTGCTTAGTAAGGGCTGGATGCACATCACATCTGATCTGTAGGACGAGCAATCGGATCTTTGTAAGAGAATCTGTCATTTATTTCTTTTTTGAAGTTAGTAAAATGGTGGGACATGCTATTTTGTTGTACAATATTGGTATCTGATATTTGTATTGGTAGGTGATGGTATTAATTAGGGATGCAACAATACAGTTAGTCCACGGTTCAATCCATACCTCGGTTTTTAACCACGGTTTTCGGTTCAGTTCGGTTCGGATGGCTTATCACATCAGTTTTTTGCTATTCTATTTTAAGCGACAGGAACAGCAAGAGATTAAGGAGAAAAAAGACTATTTTTTTATTTCTTTATTTTACTTAAAATAATTGAAAAACCTTACTTAAACTTAAAACTTTACTTAAAAAAACCCTTGTACACATTCCTAGTGTATTGTAAAATATAAAATAAATATATATAAAGATTTACACTGGCAGCTCAGAGCAGTACAGCAGCATTTAAGTATGAAATTGAATGAATAAATGTCAAATTAAAACACTACATAGACTTCACTATAAAATATACATTGATTCTTATTAAAGCTACTGTATTAAAGTTTTTCAGTCTAGAGCAGTGAGTGATTTTCTCTTTGTCTTTTGTTGTTGTATTAACATTAAAGGGATAGTTCACTCAAAAATGAAAATTCTGTCATCAAGAAATGAATACAGGTTTGGAACAATATTAGAGTGAGTAAATAATGACATAATTTTATAGGTGAACTGTCCCTTTAAGGACAGCGTGTTCACGTGTTCAACTGTCCCTTTAAGGATAGCTGCGCTTTTGTCAATTTAAGACGTCTACACATCTAATCTACAGACACGCCGATTTTACTTTCACTTTAGACATAACCGACTGTGTTTATGTAAACCTTGTGTGTATTTGACAGTATTAGCGAAGTAAGACTACTAAGTCCAGTAATCGTGTGTTTGACAGGCGTTTAGTGCGCGCGCGCTTGGAAAAGCGCATGTTTAACCGGCAAGGCTGTAAAACGCATGCAAATAATGAACTTTCGTGATTGTGTGAATTACTATAGTGTTCCGTGAGTATAACTCCACCACTAACGTGTGATGTGAGTGTATGTCGCGTGGTTCAGAATATTGGGATGGAGTCAAATTATAGAATTTGTAAATAATTAAATGCAAAACCGGAAAACCGCAATTCACAAGCGCGTATTGAACCGTGAAGGCCGTACCGAACGGTTCAATATTATATTGAGAACTGCGGCATCCCTAGTATTAATGGTGTCTGACCTGCCATTAAAGGGATAGTTCACCCCAAAATGTTCATGTTGTTCCAAACCTGTATAAATGTCCTTGTTCGGCTGTACACAAAGGAAGATATTGGGAAAAAATTTTGTAACTAACGACCGTCCACCATCGACTACCATAGTATTTTTTTTCCTACTATGATAGTCAATGGGGGATGAGATCTGCTTGGTTACAAACATTCTTCCAAATGTCTTAATTTGTATACAGCAGAACAAAGACATTTATACTGTAGACAGCGGAAAAACATGGAGAGCATCAGCGTTCGTTTCTACTCTGACAGCCGCAGGGTCGGTGTTAGAAATCAGGGATGGTGAGAGAACATTGTGATTGGGACATTTTTCATCTTCAAACCAAACTTGGGTCTCCAACCGACAGAGTTTAAATCCCGTCTGGCTAGTGTGCTTCCCATAATGTTTATGTATTAGGTCAGTAGGTGGCCTTTTAGAGGCTGTTCCAACGCATTCGTTCAATCCGGTCAAATGCGTTTTTCGACTCCCTATGGCAGTGGTTGAAAATCGACAAGCTCAAGACCAGTTTACACCTGTATTTAGCTTTGTCCACTTGTGATCCGATCTATTAAAATGCATCTTAATACCAGGTGTAAACTGAGCCTTAACCCTCTGGTGCTCTTAATTTAGGGGTTGCATTGGTCGTCTTCCCGGTCATAAGTGACCGGACACCTAAAAATTAAACTTCCTCCACCCCAGTAAAACCAATGCAATTTATATATATTTTGTATTTTGAGATGATTTAAAGGTATTTTTTAATATTTATGCAATAATTATGGTCTATTTTTGCCATTGAAAATTATACAAAAAGTTTTTTTTGTAATTTTTTTTTTGTTGTAATTATTGCAGTATTTCAGGTTAAAATAGAGACTAGGCCTTCAAAACAATTTCTTCTGAAGGCAGATTAGCCCCTCTTTTGGAATTATTTAAGAAATCATGCAACCATGTGTGTAGCCACTAGAGTCTCTATGGAGAGGCTTGAGAATTCACTAGGTCTGTTTTGAACACATTTAATGATTTTTTTTTTTTTGATGGATTTGAATATATATTTAAAAAATCTCAAAGACTATTTATTATAAAGTTTTAGATTTTTGTTGTTGTTGTTGTTAGAAATATAGATTTTTTTTTCTGTGAATTAGTTTTTTTGCAGGTTTCCCATTCATTACCTTTGGTGGTCATTTTTGACCGAAGAGCACAAGTGGGAGTATTTTTTTATGACCACTTAGCATGCTCAAATCATGCCCTCAATATTTCTGTGTGTTCACATACCTAATGCTAGAAAAGTCACCAAATTTCATATCATTCTGATGAAGCTGTGCTTTTTAAAAATTCAAAAGGTGGTTCATAGGTTCAGTTTTTCATAGGTGTGTGTATAAGTGTGTGTGTGTGTGTGTGTGTGTGTGTGTGTGTGTGTGTGTGTGTGTGTGTGTGTGTGTGTGTGTGTGTGTGTGTGTGTGTGTGTGTGTGTGTGTGTGTGTGTGTGTGTGTGTGTGTGTGTGTGTGTGTGTGTATAAGTGTGCGTGTGTGTGTGCGTGTGTGTGTGTGAGTGGATGTGTCAATATCACACTCTTGATGTTTTAGAGTGTCACTGCTGTGTACTTTTTTTCAGCATCGTGGCCGATTTGTAGATTGTACACACAAATAATCAGAGAATTTTTGTGTTTTTGCCGATTTCTCATTCATTTCCTATGGTCAGTCATTTATGAACGAAGACAATGAACGCTACTTTTTTTTTACAACCTATTATCATGCTCGAATCATGACCCCAATGTTTTTGTGTGTTTACAAACCTAATGCTAGAAAAGTCACCAAGTTTCATATCATTCTGATGAAGCTGTGCTTTTTAACATTTCAAAACAGAAATGACTGAAGAGCACCAGAGGGTTATTTGGGAACGTCCAACTTCCAACGATCTAATCAATTCCCGAAGGACGATTCAAATCCCACCATATGTTATTTCTCATTTCAGAAGCCGTTTCACTTGATATACATCACAATAATGGAAGAAAAGACTATCGCAACCGTTTCATGCTGCATTCGGGACGAGGTTGGAAGCGGGAATATCCAAAAATACAAATCAAAAGTAAAAATACTTCATTACTGTCCACCACTGGTGAGTTCCAGTCATTCACATGTTGACCACGTGATGTCGCCATGGCACAATGAGCGCTTTTTGAGTGTTTTTTGTGTCAATTAAAGGGGTCATGAACTGCTTTTTTTAAAAACATTTTATACTGTTGTCTGAGGTAAACTTATGACGTTTGCGTGGTTTTTGCATTCAGAAACATCATAATGAATAAGTAAAAGGGTATTTTCTGCCTTGGTTTTGAGGCTCTCTGAAAAACGTTCGGTTTCTATGGGCGGCTGCACTGAAGACTTGGAAGTAAACGCCCACAGCTATGATTGGATAAGATTTGCATTTTTAATGAGCTTCAGCTCCTCTCAGTACATGTGGGGATTGTTTTGAAAGCGTCTGGGGAAACGCTCACACGACTCGCAAAATATCTTTATCAAACAAACACATGATTCATCTCTCATCCACCCGCCATTGATTCGAATAATATTTCTGTATCATTTAGCCCGATCAGTGAATATAATCGCGAACCGTGTGTAGAGCTTCATGGAATGGGTTTCCATGGCCGAGCAGCTCATCCAAGCCTTACGTCACCAAGTCCAATGCAAAGCGTCGGATGCAGTGGGGTAAGGTGCGCCACCACTGAACTCTAGAGCAGTGGAGACGTGTTCTCTGAGTGACCAATCACACTTCTCTTTTTCAGGGTTGTTTTTCAGGGGTTGGGCTTGACCCCTTAGTTCCAGTGAAAGGAACTCTTAATGCTTCACCAAGACATTTTGGACAATTTCATGCTCCCAACTTTGTGGGACCAGTTTGTGGACGGCCTCTTCCTGTCCCATAATGACTGACCAGTGCACAAAGCGTCTCCATAAAGACATGGATGAGGAGTTTGGTGTGGAGGAACTTGAGTCCTGACCTCAACCCGATTGAACAGCTTTGGGATGAATTAGAGCGGAGACTGAGAGCCAGGCCTTCTCGTCCAACGAAGATTCCCCATAAACACACTCCTAAACCTTGAGGAAAGAGCTGAAGCTGTTAGAGCTGCAAATGGTGGGCCATCTCCATATTAAACCCCACGGATTAAGAATGGGATGGCATTAAAGTTCATGTGCATGTAAAGGCAGGCGTCCCAAAACTTTTGACAATATAGTGTATAAAAAATAATTTAAATTACAGTTTTAAAGACCATGCAGTTCTTTATTTGATAAACCTTCTATGTTAGTTTTTGCTCAGACACGGTGCAGTGGCTGATTTTAGATCAGAATGTCCACCTGTTCTATTTTGACACTGAGAGTGAACATAGTGATAGTGAAAGTAACGTATGTTTAAAGTTGAAGAAGTAGTGCAATTAAAGTTCATTAGCAATGTTTTACAATACAGTTTTTTTTTACAATCATTTCATAAAACAAGTGGAAAAGACATACTAATACTAATAATTTGTTGGCAATGAAAATGTACTGGAGTATCAATAATGTAGTACTTTTTTTTTAAAAGTAAACAAAAAAAACCTGAGAGGGTGGACATTTTTGATCTTCCATATCATTTATTTTGTTTGATAAATGGTTGAATTCATTTACCCAAGCTTGACTAGATGTCAAATGTTTTACATCACCCTATGGTGATTACACCGAAAATGTATTTTAAAAACAAAGTTAGATTTTTTACATTTTATGATGGCCAAAAGTTAGCCTGGTTTTATCAGACTCTCGTACATTTCATTTGTACATAGTCTAGCCACTCTCCATTGACAAGCGTTTACTTCCTTGAAGGCGGGAACTCTGTTGAAGTTTAAAACTATTGGATCTGCCAAGAGCCGCTCTGGATCTGCCTAACCAATCACTAACGTTTGGTCGTGACGTATGTCACGCGCCGTTCGCCTTTGATTCTCACATTAACTGTGCACACCACCTCAGTGTCAGTGATAAAACTTTGTGCATTCAGATTGTGATTTATTCACGGTGGAGAGGAGAGTTTTGTGATTGGAACGCGCTGCTCTCGTGGTGCATATCTCGTGCAATCATAACATGATTGTATGCTGTCAATAAAATGTCATATGCTTGGTATGATAAGAATAAATGCTGCCGTGTATAACAGCACAATTGAAATGTTTACGTGCTTTTCTTCTTTTATTTTTGAGCGGTGATGAAATATTTTGCTCTTGTAAACACTTGCCAGTATTTAAAGAAATACAAGTCTAGAAATGCAAATTACAGCTCACGCAAACGCACAGTGCTCTGAAGGGGTCTAAAGGATATAAACAGTGAATTTTGAAGTGTTATATTCTTGAAAACTCAGAGATGTGGATTCGGACAGCAATTACATTACCACACGACCTTGGTGTTTGTCAAAAGTCGATAATTCAGCCTGGGTTTTTCTCGCGGGTGGTGGGAGACGGACGGCTTCAGCCAACTCCTTCACCACTAACGGAGCGAGCTGGAAAAGACTTTTCCCGGACCACAACATCAGCAGTACAGCAGTGATTGTCCTTGCTCCGTGTAACGGGAGTTCGTTTGTTCAGGGAAGAAGGAGGCGGGAACCGGCGAACGTTTAACAACTTTTAATCAAATAATAAACACAAAATGAAAGTAAAAGCTGCAGCCCCTCACGCAGGGCCGGCTCTAGCTCTTTGGTTGCCCTAGGCGAGATTGAGTTTTGCGCCCCCCCCCCCCCTAATTGTTAAGCCCACTGGCAACTATAGTTGCCAGTGTATAGTTGTCATTTTCCTTCTGTAAGTATTTTTCTAGATATTATCCATGTTTTATATCTTAATGACACACAAGCAGACAACCAAATAAAGGATTGCAAGAAAAAAAATATATATTAACTTCCTTCCTGTCACATGAGACTGCCAACTTCCTACCCCTACTTCCAGGGAGCACAACGAAGGCAAACCCTCCCAAAGAAAGGTCATTTTCATGTTACTAATAAGTATTTTTTGTTGACATATATATATCAACATAATCATGAAGGTCTCTAGAATCATCCAAACAAAACACATCTTACAACAAATCTATAGTTTTTAGTATACTTAGTCAAACATAATAAATTTGATTATGAATAAAGATTGATCTGTTGAAAGCAGTTATTTTGAGTTAGATGCTAAATGTTCTCCTCTTATTCATATTTGACATTGAAGGGGTGCATACAACATATTTGCCCACCGGCAACTATAGTTGCCACAGATTCAAATACGATTTTCAAGAAAAAATACAAAAACCTGGGGAAAATAAATGCAGAACATGCCATTCAGAAAAAATTGGGCACAAATGGGTTAAGTATTTATAAAAACTATATAAACAAAAATGCTCCTATTGTTACTCCAAGACTTAAAAAGCTAATTATGACTTAAATGATACACTCTAATAAATTGCACATACAAAAATGCTACAAAGAATGTTGGAGGATATTTTACAAATTATGACTCAAACTATGGATGAACAAACAAAAATGCTTTTATAGTCACTCCAACACTTAATCAAGAAAGTTAAGACTTGAAGGATCAACTGCAATAAATTTGTCATACACAAATGCTAGAAAGAATGTTCAAGGATATTTACCAAATATTAACTCCATAAACTATATAAACATTAACTATAGCCTACCCTCTACAAACAAAAGTGCTATTATGGATACACTGTACTTACCACTACAAAATTAAAATATATAAGTTCTTGTAGCTCTATCCCTATCTTAAATAATAAAAGATGAACAGTTGTTTCTGGCATTTCTATTCACCTTCAAAATTGAAGCAGCATTAAAATTTGGCTCGTCTGGATTTCCTTATTGTCCGTGAAATGCGTAGTAATATGTAGATAACTAGCTAGCTAGTGATAGCTTAGTGACAGCAATGAAACGTCCAATGCCGTCCAATATTAGTTGATAATATCGATAATACGAAGTAAATTTATTTAGTTTGACACCTTTATGGCTGAGATGAGAAGACTTACCTCTATACTGGGCTTTCTTTTGATCGTCTGCCTTTCTCTTTTTCCGTCCCTGTGCACTCGAGGGTTTAGACCGCTTCATTTTTGAAGAACGCGCCAGTGCTAAACACTTGCCTGACCTAACGCCTGTGCTAGACAATATTCACTTTCAATTCAATCTAATAATCAGGTTAAGTAATTAAACGTGCGGCTGAGGGGGCGCCCAAGGATGATCATGTTTAATAAACAGTATGTTTTATTTCGCTTGTTTTAATTCTATCCTTAATGGGAAGTAAGTTTAAGGGCGCCACTAGAGGGCGCCCCCAACACATTTGTCGCCCTAGGCAACCGCCTAGCTCGCCTATAGCAAACGCCGGCCCTGCCCTCACGGACGACTGCCGCGCACAAACATAACAAAATATAACTTAAAATCCAGGCCTGGTCCTCTCTCGTCCTTCACCGGTGTCGCTCGTCCTTATATGCCTCCGTGCTCCCTCATGAGAGGACTCGAGACCGGTGTCGCTCGCTCGTCCACACTCCGGTTTTAACTTCTGGACATTCGTCAGCGCTGCCACACACTCGCATCTTTCACCGCCGCCATTACTGAACTACAACTCAAACTAGCGCACAACATCAACGTCATCGCTCTCAGCCACTCCCTCTGTTCGCTGATTGGACCGGTAAAAAATTGTTCGGGGAAAACCTAACGCCCGTTTCACACATACTCCGTTTGCGGTGCGTATGCGGTGCGTATTTTTTTCCGTACCCATGTTAACGGATTACAGCTTTCACACTGCGCGCGGATGCTGTCCGTCAGTCCGTTCCAGGTGCGGTGCGTCTGCAGCAGTCCGGGCGATCGTTTCTGTACCGAGTCTATTTTTTGCTGTGCTGCACTGCGGAATTAAAGCGACAGCACATTGTTCGCTTTAAAATAAACATGTACTGACACGAAAATCTAGTAATTTTACCACATATGCATATAATTTAAAATATACTCTGTTTCAAAGTCAACACATGGCTTTTTTTTCTCGGGTAAAGCAAGGAAACGACACCTTAACTGGCATTTAGGTTAAAAAAAATGAAATAATGGAGAGCACGTACGTTCCTGGAGGTGGAAAAACAAAGGTCTTTATGACCTGCTTTTAAAAGGATTTAAAAACGAAAGAAAAGACGAGAGTCGGCTGTTTTTGTATATAGCCTATTGTAAGTTTCTAATTTAAAATGTTTATAGGCTATACGTTATATTTAAATGTTTTGCCACTTGTGTGAGCTAAATCTAAAATATAGGCTATATAAATATAAAGTAATGAATTGAATAAAACGTTGTTTAAATGTACTACGTTAAAACGTGACATCTATGAAAGTGTAAATAAAGAGAATTGCAATTCTGACAAGCCATGTTCAGTAACAACTTTTGGATTTGAAATAAAAATAATAATGAATAAATGCGGTGTTTGTGGTATACAACCGCGGATCAGTTGCGCGCTGCAAACGCAGCATATATGAAAGCACAACAGCGCGTGCTGCTCCTGCACCGCATACACACCGCAACACGCACCGCATACGCACTGCAGACGGAGTAGGCCCTATGTGTGAAACGGATAAGCATACACCGCAGTCCCAGACGTAGTACTGAAGGAAATGTATGGGTCGTAGTGTACAGTCACAGTGGGGCTTCATACAGGTGTCATTCCAGGACAATTCATCTATATTTGATTTTAAGAGTAGGGTAGACCGAGTACAGTTGGTACAGGGGTACATTTGAGACACCTCAAATAACTTGCAAGCTCAACAAGTCTGATCTGTGATATTTGCTTCGCACATGCGTATTAGCGCCCTCTTCGATCGTGGGAAAGTTGAAGTGCGTGCGCTTCTCCAGTCCGAAGACATCGGTGAAAGTTTTTTTTTCTACGGTAAGTTTTTCATTTCACCACCTCCCTTCCACATTGAATAGCTTCTCATCCTTACATGACTGTTAAAGTTAACTTAATCTGTGCTCTGAAAACTGGCATATTGTAGGCCTATGACTTTGTGTCATGCAAGACGATCGTAAAATCTGGAGAAATGTGCGGTGGTCGGGGGGGGGGGGGGGGGGGGTACAGTTGAGACGCAGTGTATCAATTATAATGTACATCGTTTTAAACATAATTCAAAATTACAAGAAAATACTGTAAAAAAGTTTTTTCTGTAAAATTTGGATTTTTTTTACAGTGTAACCTTATTGGTTGCACCTCCATTGCGTCACCTCATCTATTGTGAGTGGTGGATTTCAAACCTCAAAACGCCCCTTTTTTTGCATCTTGTTAAAGTTAAGAATCTTGGAGTGACACTTTTTGCTTTTCCCCACATACATCCGGTAAACATCAAATTACACATGAGTATACCATGCCCGGATATTGCCGGATTTCAGTGTTTTCATGCAGTGTATTGTACCCGCACTAGAATCCTATTGCGGCACATGCAGTTTAGATGCACGATGTTTACCGTTATTTTGTTTAATATGTTATTTTTATTTTTTTTGCATTTGATTGCAATTGCTCAATATGTTTTACTGTCACTCAACCGAACTGTTAGCCTAGCCTACTATTAAAATGATAAGCTGAAATTAAATATTGTATCTCTGTTTACCGTTACTGTTCATAATTAACTACTTTTAACTAAACAAATAATCAAATAAAATACTGACTGGAAATAAAAACGGTTGAATTCCCATTTTAAAGGTATTTTACAAATTCACAGAATTGGTTAGGCAGCTTCACAGCATTACGGATGGGTGTCTCAACATGGGTACAGTTGGAACAAAAAAGCTTCTTGTGTTTATGAGCATAATTGTGGCAAATATGACCAATTTATGGATGTTAATAATTATTCATATTTTAGTAGACAAGTAAAGGACATGTCATATGAAAAAATCACTTCTTTTCAGTCCTCAGTTTTGGTGTGGTAACTGAAAAAGCAAAAAGTGTACCAACTGTAGCCTACTCGGTCTACCGTAGTAAATCTCTAGAGTGTTTTGTCTGCTGGTGTGATTTGGCCAACAGTTCACATTATAGGGATTATACAGGTAGACTGCAGGTTACCCACCCTCAAAATGCATCACTTCTGCACGTGTTCTGTTCTATGGAGAACATGTCTGACTATTACAGGCTATAGAATATTTTCAATGTTTTGCTATCTGCGCAATATGCCCATTTGTATTTCTGACAGGCTTCTAAACACGTCTTGCAGAGAAAAGCGCATGCACAGCTTCAGCTTCAGCCCCAGACACATGCTCGGCACTGGAATCCCAACACGTAGTTATCCTTATATGGCCATTTTCCTGTTTGGCAGCGTGACGTCACTGCGTGACGCGTGAGCAGGTGCAGATGCTGAGACTGGAGGAGACGTCACATTAAATTTACATTTGATTGTATGTGCGATCGCAGAACGGATTAACACAATAAGCATCAATAAAACGATTTCTACAACAAACAAAAAAAAGCTTCTTTCTTTCACTCATTTTCACATAATCTCGAGTTTCTGTGGTCGAATTGACATGACAACAGAACACACATCAAATATTGTAGTGTCAAATATGAGCAGTTTGCATGCAATTAAAATAAGTCGTGCATTATGCATCATTCATAAGGACTTTATGCATATCAGGGTTCATCAGAATTTTATGAATGAATATGTGGCGCGCACCACGTTTCCTCCTCGCGGGGGTTCGCCATGGCTTCAGCGCGCGCAGCTCTACGACAGAATAACCCCTATTCCTATCGACATTATAGCTGGATATGAATTAAACGATAATACGCACGAATTGGCCCAGAAAGCTCGGTTTTCCTCGCATGTCGTTCAGAGGAGCTCCCCGCGCGCGTAATGGTACGCCCCGTTTCATTCATAAAATTCCGGCGCACTATAAATAGGAGCTCGCGGAGCTGAGAGTCACTGACCAGGTTTATAAACCTGGAGAGAGACAACATCACGAAGCGAGGGATTGGGACCAGAAGAGCTGGAATCCAGTCGATAGTGCGCTGGAGAAATGTTCCCGAGCCAAGCGAATAGCGATCCGGACTCCTCCTCATCCTCTCCGGGCAAACCTCGCGCGGATGCCCTGATGGACAGCAGCAGCGAACAGGTATGATGCTTTCACTTTCATCAACACAACACACATGTTGTTTAATGGAGCCTAATAGACATGCATTTAGGAGGCTATAGTGTTCCCTATCCAAACATTTATTATTCTGAAGTGAACATTTATACAGATTTGCAATGGTCTAGCACACTGTCGTAAGGCTGGTGCTCAGATGTTGAATGCGAATGCAGTGAAACATGGAAAAGCATTGTAAAAATACAGCTGTTCATTGAGAAAAATAAACCCAGTGAGGAGAGCCCACAGCAGCTCTGCGTAAGCATTGACGTCAGAGACAATGCAAAAGTTAAATATTGATCAGGAGGCTATTTTTAGATGCTCGAGAGTGTATTTAAAGAAAGAGCCATAAGTGCAAACTAAAACAACTCGTGCATTATTAAGAACTTTCCAGGTGCGCGTAAATCGGTGTTGTGTTTGTGTGGCTAGAATCATCATTCTATATTCGCAGGGCTCGTGCGCGGATGCAGAGTCTCCGGGCTCGTTCGTTCCGACGGTCACGGCGATCTCCAGCACGCCGGACCTGCAGTGGATGGTCCAGCCGACCATCATCACGTCCGAGAGCAGCGAGCCGGCGAAGAGCAAGATCACGGCGGGGAACAAGGGGAAAAGCGCCACCAGAAAGAGCAAGAGCGAGCAGGTACATTTCTGCATTACTGCATGATCTGTGGAGCAGCGCGAGCCTGCATGGGATTGATGGGGATGCAGCTCTAGCTTTGGCGTGTTGCCTAGACCAGCAGCATCCACTTTATATTCAGGTCACGGCGAGTCTGCAACAATAGACTATTTTTAGACGCATTGCAGAGAAACACGCGTGAATGAGTGGCGGTAGAAGTCGAGGCATGCGCTGATTCTTCGAGATGACAAGTGCAATTCATCTTGCTTTGACTAGCTCTCTCCGGAGGAAGAGGAGAAGAAGAGGATCAGGAGAGAGAGGAATAAAATGGCTGCAGCGAAGTGTCGCAATAGACGGAGAGAACTCACCGACACCCTGCAGGCAGTGAGTACAGACACCGACGTACCTTTACCAGACACGGTTCATTCAAAAAAAAAACATCTGTTTACTGAAGTAATGCATGATGTGACGCTGTTTTGCGCCATATCACAGATAACTAAATGTTACATGAATAAATTCCATTAACTGGGGTTCACATTTTAACCGATATCGGTACCGCCTGAAATTCGGTATTGGTACCCAACGGTACCTTTTTTCGGTACTTTAGGGATGTTTACATCAATAACTGTAAAGAAACTGTAAGTCGTTTATAGAAGTGTTATTGACATTATGCCCTGGTCTCTGTCTGCCATTGTCTGTAATGTTTGATTACTGTAATATTTACTAGTGAATAGTTGCCTACTAGCTACTTAATTTAATTCATAAAAACAACCATATTATTATATTTTTCTTTTTAATTTAATTTCTATGAAAAGATTTCCCACAAATTATGTGTTGCGTATTTTCTGGTAATCAAATGAAGACAAAAGACATTGATTTAATTTATCTTTTTTCAACTTTTTTGTCAAACAAAGCTGCACAACTGAGCTTTATACGGTTAACATGAAAACATGAACAATTTTAATTTATTACTTAAAAAATAAAGTTTTGATCATTTGGTATTATTACATTTGTGTTAGTATTATTATTACACTGAGACGTATCTAAATTCTGCTGTACAACAGTAATGTGTTTGTCAAGTTAGCCAAACGTTTATTTTGACGGGTTGCCGTGAAGAGCTTTGAGTTTCTATGTGTTTATGACATGACTGTAGTTTTTCACAAAATAAATGGTAAAATGCTCATAAAGTAACTCTCAGTGGCTCTGGAGATGACGTTTGTGCGTTCATGTCCTCATATGAGACGGAAACATGCAACCGTCACACGTGATTCTAAGTGTGTGTGTGTGAGGTAAACCGCACGTCTACGGCATTCATTCGCACAAAGACACGCAGGATTCGTATTTAAATAGTCTTTTTTGCGGTTTAATATTCACACACACTAGTCTATAACCAGATGTGTTCTCACGTACCAAAATTTGGTACCGATTGATTTAATGTGAATCGGTAATCGGTAGTACCGATGTAATTCGGTCAGTGCCCTTAAAAGTACAGAGTTCGGTACCCAACCCTATTTGACCCTGGACCATACAACCAGTCCTAAGGGTCAATATTTTGAAATTGAGATTTATACATCATATAAAGATGAATCAATAAGCGTTCCACTGATGTATGGTTTGTTAGGATAGGACAATATTTGGCCGAGATACAACTATTTGAAAATCTGAGGGTGAGAAAATCGCCTTTAAAGCTGTTCAAATGAATTCCTTAGCCATGCATATTACTACTAATAATAAATGTTTGATATACATTTAATTTACAAAATATCTAAATGGAACATGATCTGTTCTTGATATAATGATTTTTGGCATAAAAGAAAAATCGACAATTGAGCCATAAAATGTATTGTTGGCTATTGCCACAAATATACCCATGAGACGCAGGACTGGCCAGCAGGCACAGTACGTCAATGTGCCGTCAGGAAGACGTTGGACTCTCCAACTAAACCAATGTCAGTCAGACGTCATATTTTGGTTGAAAATGAAAGTCGAGTTGACGTCTAAACCCAACGTTTGTTTGACGTCAAGCTCCAACGTCAGACAGACGGTGAATTTTGGTTGGAATAAACAGCGCACTGTAAAAAAAATTAAATAAGTAATAATTCGTAAACAAAGGTTGAAATGTATGGCAGCATGTAAGACCTCATCAGAGGATTAAACAACTCCACAAACAGCATCACCAGCTTCACACATTACTGACCAGACGACAACATAAGCTCTTATTGAGAATTAACAGAGATTTTGTTGTTGATGTGAAAATAAAGTCACCATTATGGTGATCAGTATTCACTTTAGTTGGGTACTTTGACTTGTCTTTTTAACATTAGTTGTTCTCTGTCTGCTGTCACTGTGTTTGTTATGGCAAGAAAAGCAAGAGAACGTGTGATTAGATGGTATTGTCTTACTTGATGATAAAGATGTGATCATCACATAGTGGTCAATTTCGCTAATGTCATCCAGAATCAAATTTTTTATATGTGATCATTTTGTATTATTAATTATAGCAAGCCTGTAATTCTGCATCTCCAGCATCTATTAGACTCACTCAGACATCAATAATCAGCGTATGAATCCAAACAATGGTGACGTGCTTAATGCCACAATGCATTCTGGGAGCCATAGATTAGTTTTGTATGATGCACCCAGAATGCATTGCGGCATGAAGCATGTCACCGTTATTGAGATTCATACGCTGATTCTTTAATGTCTGGATGTATGTTTAAACTTTTTGGTGCACAATCCCTCAGATTAGAACACAGGACAATCACAGGACTATTACAATCAACATCTAAACAAATAGTAGACTTTGAATATGATCAGTGAATCAAACACTACATGATGATCATATCTTTATCGGCATCAAATAGCTGACATCATCTGAACACAATTTCTCTTGCCATAACAAACACAGTTACAATAGCAATAGAAAATCTAATGTTAAAAGGTCAAGTCAATCTGCCCATCTAAAGCAAACACTGATCACCATAATGGCAAACAAAACATTAACAGCTAAACCTCTGTTAATTCTCAGTAAGAACTTCTGTAGACGTCTGACAGAAATAAAGTCAATCTGGTTAGTAATGGGTGAAGCTGGCAATAAGTAGGGGGGTGGTGTTGTGCAGATGTTGAACCAAATTCAACATCTGCACAACGTTGGAGCTTGACATCAAACAAACGTTGGATTTAGACGTCAAACCAATTTTCATTTTCAACCAAAATCCAACGCCTGACTGACGGAGTTTATATCCTGTGCCTGCAGGGTGGTTTTGTGCTCCAGGGTCACATATAGTGTGTTTTTGTGCAAATGTTTTGAGAAGACCCTGAAAACGTTGAACGAACATTCTATTAATGTTTCTGGAAGAGCGTTTGTTCATAAGTTTGAGAGAACCTTGCCAGAACATTAGCCATTGTTCTTAGAATGGTCCCTGTTTGATGGGATTGTCCAAGGCTTCTGAAGTCATGCTCATACAAAGAACAGACTCAGATTTAAATGTGAAGTATGAAATTCAAAAGAATGACTGTTTTCAGACATTCGCTCAGACAAACAGATTTTAGACCCGCCACCCAAACTCATGTCACTGCTTGAGTCACTGTTGTTGTGTGGGCTGGATGGGATGTCCAAACAAACAGAGCAATATTTACACCTATAGCGTTTACTGCACTTTGTTATTTTACACTTATTGAACTAAGGGATAGAAGAAAGTATTTTATTCACTGATCGTCTTCCATTCCACTGAAGCTCTGAAATACACTCCAAGAGTTGAATGAACTGCCAAAATGGTGCGTCAACACTAAACATCAGTGGGCACTATATTTAATTTGAGAGTCACGGCTCTTCAGTGGGTCTGTTCCTCATGTAACTATAAGGAAAAACATGTTGAAACTCCTCAAAAAAGGAGTCTTTCACAGGTGAAATCCAGTTATTTCCATAGGAATCTTACTTGATTGAGATAAACTGGATCATTAGAATGATTAAAGATTGATATTTAACCACTGTTTATGATAAAACTAAGTTGCAGTGATATAAAAAAAAATATTTATTTATGGAGTGAAAATAATCAATCTGTAATTTTTAATACAGTATTTTGTATAGAATATCAACACGCATTCATATTTTGTCTGCTCTGGTTTATTTGTGTTCACATAGCTGCTCTAGACAGCATCTGTTAGGTCCAAAAGAGCAAACAAATAAATATAAATTTATTCTCACATGATGACCTAAAAATGAAGATTAGGTCTTACTGCGTTCACACCAGACGTGACTTGCGCAAATAAAGCTTGGTACATACTCTGCAAGAACAAAGAAATGTGTTCGTTTTCTCGAGGTGGCAAGAACAAGAGCAAAGTTCGTCTGGCCAGTACATTCCATACTTCACGAGAAAAGCAGGTGCCGAACATCTCCGTTTCTCTGCATTAACCCCGCCCACTTTAAAATTCTGACCAATCACACAATAGTTCTCGGACACCCACAAGAAAAAAGTTCTGCTCAGACAATGTGTCGAGAACGAGCTGCGAGAACTCCCAAACCAGGTCTCAGAGAACAAAATTACGTCATTTTGTTCTCGCAGCCCTGGGAGCGAGAACTTTTTTCTCTGTTCTTGAGGAGTATGTAGCGGCCTTAAATCGCGCTATTCGCGCGTAGTTGGACGCTTGGACATTTTCAGTTTACTCGCTTCATTCGTGCTTGACATTCACTTCACAACAGACGTGAATTCGTGTCATGGGAGGGGCTTCTGCCGGCGGCTTGTCTCGTTGTGAAATGGCTGACATGGATTGTTTTAAAATACGGTGAATGAGGTCAATTTGCCGGCTTTAGCTAGCTGTAGTCTCAATATGTATATATGTTTAGCTCAAATTGAGTAAAGAGCACTTTTTACAACTTACCAGACTGTCCGACCTCCTCACCCACTTTCTTCAGAATGACTTATGAGCATTAACCTTTTTATTTTGGGTTTGTCATTTATGCCCCACTTGCCAAAATGGGGGGTGTTGGGTAAGGGGTTAAATCTGTCTGTTCATGGAATAACCCAGTTTTTGGTTTCTCCAGGAAACAGAAAAGCTGGAAGAGGACAAAGCCGCCCTCCAGGCTGAAATCGAGAATCTCCTGAAGGAAAAGGAGAGGCTTGAGTTCGTTCTCGCCACTCATAAACCTCTTTGCCAGCTGCCTGAAGAGCTGGACTGCCTGTTTCCAGAGTCTCCTCAGCCACTTCCAACTCCTGAAACGGCCAGCAAACTCCCAGAGGATAGTCCGCAAGATACCTCTTCCCTGCAGGACATGGAGATCCCTATGGTACCATCCACCGCTATTTCTGGGAACTCCAACATCCTGTTGTGCTCCAGTGCAGAAGTCAGTTTGTGCGACCTCGAGCCCTCTCTGGATGTCAGGGACGAGCTCCTCGCCACCGGCGATGAGGACCGTGTCTCGGCGGAAACGGCTCGCTCTGTCCCCGACATTGACCTGAGCGGCTCGCTGGGGATCACGGACTGGGAAACCCTGTACAAGTCTGTGGCCAATGATCTCGAACCTTTGACCACCCCGGTGGTGAGCACTTCCACACCTACCTGCAGCAACTATCTGTCTGTATTTACCTTCGCCTGCCCCGAGCTGGACTCCCTGGCCGAGGGACTGGACGGTTGCAAAGGTGGTGTGACCAAAGCAGAATCTAGCGTCGATATTCTCAACTCTCCAACCCTTCTTGCCTTATAAATGCAAGTGTAGATGATGTAATGTCACGATATTGTTCTTAATATCTATTGGATATCGCAGTGTTCTGATGTCCAGATGTGTGATGTTGGTGTAAAGCCTATGGAAGTTTGTTTCCGCCACAGAATAAAAAAGTGAAAAAGGAAATTGCGACTTCTTATCCCCACCTAAACTGGTTTTCATGTCGCTTCAACCCATAGACTACAAAAACTACCCGCGGCAACAGTGTAAAAGTAGCCCACAAATCACTCTTTTTTTACTCGCAATTGGCAGTTTGCATATAAAATCGCAATTGTGAGTTACAAGGTCAAAATTGCAAGATATAAACCCGAGTTATAATGTCAGAATTGTGAGATATAAACCTGCAATTGCGAGAAAATATCAGAATTTCCTTTTCATAATTGTGAGTTTATATCTTAGAAATTCTGACTTTATAAATCGCAAATTAACTTTTTTCTCAGAATTGTGAGATATATGTAGCCCCTCCTGTTAGAACCGCCCGCTCCAAGCGGGGCTTGAACCCGGGTCCGCCGGCATGAGAGTCTAATGCTCTAACAAGGAAGCTAAAGGCTTCAACCTCTAGTGTCAGTCGCTAGAGCATCTCTTGAGATCAGAGGAGTGAGGTTTACTCGCACAACAACTAACTAGCTGGCCTCCGTAACACTCACCCCCCTAAACCTCACTCCCATCCGGGTCACGGCACCAATGTCACCCCTTTTGTTCGTACCGCCCGCTCCAAGCGGGGCTCGAACCCGGGTCCGCCGGCATGAGAGTCTAATGCTCTAACAAGGAGGCTAAAGGCTGCAACCTCTAGCATCAGTCGCTAGAGCGCCACTTGAGATCAGAGGAGTGAGGTTTACTCGCACAGTAACTACTAGCTGGCCTCCGTTACATATAGTCACAATTGTGAATTATAAAGTCTGAATAGCGTGATATAAACTGGCAAGAAAGAAAAATAAATATCACCTCACAATTCTGACATTTTCTTACAACTGCGACTTTATATCTCACAATTCTGAGAAAAAAAGTACATTGCGAGTTATAAAGTCAGAATTGAAAGATATAAAGAAAAAAATCACCTCACAATTGCAGATTTATATCTCACAATTCTGAATAAAACATCAAAATTGTGCGTTATTGTTTATATCTCGCATTTCTGACTTTATTTCTCAGAATTGCAACTTGCAATTTCAGACGTTATTACTCGCAACTGTGAGTTTGTATCTCAATTCTGAGAAGAAAAGTCAGAATCGCGAGATAAAAAAGTCGCAATTTCCATTTTTTTATCCTGTGGCGGAAACAATCTTCCATAGAAGCCAGCTGTTCTGTGGATGCACCCATGTAATGTGTGAGGGTCGGGGTATTACTTTCTTCCAGATACATTTGATGTAGCCCAAATACAAGAGCATGGACAATTATCTTATTCGAGCAGATATGAACTATGTTCTGGTTTGAAAAGCATGCACAAGATATCATGAATATATAGTATATATATAAAAATATATATAACATATATAGTATATATGTATCAGTTCCATATTTGTTTGATCTGGTGCTAAGTTCTGTGGAATTGACTGCAGTTTTGTGTTTGTTTTCTATGGCAATAGATTATGGACTCGTGTTGTGCTTTAATATACAGTCATCAGAGTTATCGCATACCTCAGTGTCATCATCGGCTGTGTTTTCACATTGTTCTTAAATGTTTAGAGTTTTCCATGAAAACATCCAGTGCTATATCGATGGAGATGTATTTTATGATAATTTATTTTTCTACATTTTAAATTTGACTTCTTTGTCAAATGAAAAGATCAAAATGAGCATTGATTGCTGAATAAATATTCACGATATACAATCATGCGCTGGTGTTCTTGTGTCCTTTGTTTCTAAATAAATTGACATGGATGTTCACACAGCTAAATCAGTCTCCGTTACACCGACATGTTCAGTCACAGACTGTGCGCTTTTATTTGGTATGATTGACAGTATTATCTGACAAATATAGCCACAAACTAGAGGGCTGCATTGGGATTGAGTCCCGCCGGGTCCCGCGGGACCCAACGCAAATCTCGCGGGAGCGGGCGGTGTGAATTTTGCTGCGGGCGGGAATGGGCGGCTAAAAAAAACACCGCGGGAATCGGCGGGATAGGGAGGTTGCCTAACGACATGATGGAGATGTCAATAGATGATGTAGAAAAGAACCTCAAACGAGGTATTTACAGCACAAAAGCTAAGCAAGGAAAGTCTGACATTTGGAGAAGTTTCTCAATTGTTTTGGTAGGCAAAATCATGCGGTATGTATAACGTTATATGTAGGCTATCCACATATAGCGCAGCTGGCAAATACATAGCTACTTGATCATACCTCACCAAAAACGCTCAGCACTCCCTGCAGGTCAAGTTGACTGTTTGGTGTTTTTGACAAACAATACATAGAAGTTTAGTGAGTGGAAATGGATTGTTTCTAAATGTTCGTTTGCTATTTTGTGTTCACATTACGTTCTGTTGAAGCATGTTTTCTCAGGACTGACCGACGAATTGGGATCTGTTTGTTGTTTCTCATTCTGTTTTCTGTTTTGCAAAGCAGTCTATTTTTATGTGCAAAGTTTTTGATAAAAACGAAATTATATTTGAATGTATTTGTCTTTTTTTTTTTTTTTACATGCAGGCCAGGGAAACGAAACAAACAACCCCATGAATCTCTTTAATAATATCAATACAAATACGTGTTTTTTTTTCCCCTGCGGGACGGGAGAAGACACAAAATCAATGCATCTCTATTATTGTGCGGGAATAAATTCTCAGAGTTTTGCGGGTGCGGGCGGGAGTGGACATACATATTGCGGGAGCGGGCGGGAGTGTAACACATACGTTGCGGGAGCGGGCGGTAATGGTCAGAAATTCGGCGGGTGCGGGCGGGAACGGGATGAAGAAAACAGTCCCGTGCAGGGCTCTACCACAAACCACCGGGAACAACGGCTCATGTGGACGATTACGATCAAAGTGAATCTTTTCAATATAATGTGGTCTTAAATCTTAACTGATAGTTAGGGTTCCAGAAGAAATCAACACTGGTGTCCAAAGAGACAAATGACTTCATTAAATATGTGATCATAAGATGTGTAAAAGGTGTGTGTGTACTATACACTGGCAAAACAGCCCAAGACTTTCTGACCCAGAAAAGGAAGTAAAATGGTGCGATATGCAATGGACGTAATGGATGCAGACGAGATGATTATTCAATGTTTTGCTTTCGGCAAATCTTTAAAGGTCAGTAAAACATTGCTCTCATAAGGCGGAGAAAAAAGAGGAGAGCCATTGATCACAATTCGTGTCCACCTGAGTTGACGTCATTCGTCTCCGTCCCTTTTTCAATAACGTACATCTCGCATTTACTGGGGAATATCCGATTTGACCGCTTACATGGCAGACGCAAATACACGTATCCGAATCATATCGGATTTATTACCACATATGAGTGAGGCCTGAATCCAATCGAAGGATATCCGAGTTCATGCGTTTTTTTTCCTGCTTACACATTCACATGTCAGGGAATTGGGTCACTTGAACCATGCAGTTGGATGGTTGTGGTTTGCCACTGGCTGATCTCATGTGAGTGACAGGTTGCCCCACCTTCATTATCAGTGAAGAGATGAAGTTATTCCGACTCAAGATCACCAGGAACATAAGTTTAACTCAATAATTACGAGGATACTCACCAATACAAACATTTTCAAGAGGTAGAAGACGTAAAAAGAAAGTTCAATTCAGTGATTGCGTGCTGTCTGAGATTTCTGGACACACACTGTTTGCGCACAGAAAACATCCCACACAGCGTGTAACAAATTGAGTTTCGTTTTGCGTCTTCTTGCGCTTGAATATTTCAATTTGCGAGGCTTAAACTCGTGACGATGCAGTACTAATCCGTCAACTGTCCCAAGCCCCGTTTATGTTTATTTACGTTCATGTTCTCGCTACATTGCATTGCTAAAATTCATAAAAATATTACTACCAACTGGCGATTGACACAGTCTCATATAATTCATATAACAACAGATTTGTACTCGCATTTGGGGCTAGGCAAGTCTTGAAATTAACTTTTTTTTGCAAAAAAAAAGGCCACTGTGGCTAGCTGTTTAGCTACTAGCCACTCAGCATTTTCACTGGCCACAATTTTGACATCGATACAATGGGGAAGAACTGCCACATAGATATTTTTTATATTCTCTCATAATTTGGCAGCAGGTATATTAGGCTAGCCTAGAAATCTAGATGCACCCTAGCGGCAGCAGATATAATTTGTCGCCAGGGTAGTCTAGTAACTCTCCGTTGGCGAGCGAGCTGGAAAAACCAAACTCTGGTCAGGCCAATCACATCGTGTATAGAGTCAGTGGGCGGGCTTAACAAAATGACGGCAGAGTTGCGGCCGTTCCGCTTTCTACTTATAAACAAAGAAGCTGGCGAACAGCGGTCTTTCCAATCGGCTTTGGCCGCGACTCTAAAAGACTTGGAGTTGAGCTTTTCTTTGAGGAAAGAACAAAGAACGGCACTGAAGTCATTCTTAAGAAAGGAAGATGTGTTCAGAGTTTTGCCGACCCGATACGACGAAAGTTTAATCTAACTAGCTCCGCTTCACCTTCTTCGTTGCTCTGGTTGGTTGTAGCGCTATCCTATTGCATGCAGAGAGGATTTGAAAGACAACCATTTATCCCGCCCCTCGGATTGAGCCCAGCCAATGGTGTGTTCCCACACCCAACATCTTGATGTGGCTCTGGCTTATCAGGCTAATATTAGGCTGCTGTCACTTTAAGACCTGACGCACAGATCCATTACGCTGTTACACATTCATTTTCTTTCTCAACTGTTTACATTCACCTATAACATAACTGACTGTGTAAATGTGAATACTCGCCAAGAGCCACATTTTGACATTATTTTGTGTGTATTTGACAGTTTAAGTAAGCAGCGAAAAAGAGCTCAATTTAGTGCAGAGAGACGGCTTTATGTGCCGCATTTTGGGTTTGAGCACAAAATCTGTGGGAATGAGTAAAATTATACACAATCTCACTGCGAAATTCATACTCTGGAATGCCAACAATATTCATCCGGAGAGAATAAAGCGAGCGAGTGAGGGGAGGCGGGTTTTTGTGTCACTCGCTGTCGGAGAGATGAGCCACTGGTATCTGTGTCTATTCTGAGGAAAATTAGTATTAGAAGCGGTTTAGATATTTCAGTATCGGAAAATCTATATTTTTGACCCCTCAGGGCCCCTTCGGTCCGAAAAGTTTGGTGTTTAAACTTTTGTCACATACACAGAAGAGGACACACAGGTGAGTGTGTTTCAACAGGTTTCATTGAGCAGAGAATGGAGCTGAATGGGAAGGCAGCACAGGTGAGTCTGAACAAGCCGAGACTTGATAATGCTTGCTTCTGTTTGCAGGAGCAGATCAGGATACGGTGACTGGTGAACGGGATGACGGATGATGCAGGGCAGAAGCGGGAGAACGGATGGCAGAATACACATGACAGAAGACTTAGCTGGTACTGGGATGTCTATTGCAGGAGAGGAGACTGGTGAGGAACAACACACGGGCAGACGACAGACAGAGGGCGGAAGACTGAAGACAGGGATCCACTGAGGGAGGGAAGTATCCGGAGATGACAGCGAGAGTCTGTACATGTAGTTTATGACCACAAGACCAGACCCTGAAGTGCAGGGAAAGGAGGCAAATGGCACCCTTAACCCTCACGGTCTTCCTCTGAGTCCGCACTTTCACGACGTAACGCCGCTTTGACTGTCGGGAAGAAGTCCGCTGTGTAACCTGCACCAGTGCGGGCTCAGCTGAAGTGCGCATCGAGGGCACATATCGACCTCAAAGGGGGCGCTCGCGAGCACCCTTCAGAGACCTAAAATGACAAATGGGACTCCCTACGGTCTCGTGGACTTAACGGACGGCCATTGTAAGTCCACAAGACCGAAAGTGCACATGAAGTGTGCCATTTGGGACAGGGCCATAAAGGGTGAGTTGATGAGGGTGATGAGAAACAGCCAGCGAGGATGCTGGGAAGTGTAGTGCAGAAGTGACAGAGCGGGTGACTGTAGCCGCGTTTCCAATACAGATTTGCGCAAAACATTTGCAATATTTTTTAAAAGTCGATTAAAGGCTATTGCGAAATGACAGCGTTTCCATTAACCGATGTTATGCGACTAGAACTTGTTTTTTTTTCCTCTCGCGATAAGTTATTCAAAAAATGAAAAAACTGTCCATTGCACTTGGAAATTTTCTTTTTCAAATTGTCTGAAAAACCACCTCATGTGAGCGGAAACTTTTTTGCAAGAGTTTTTGCGAAATTGAAACGTTTCCAATTGGCGTATTTTTTTTTGATTCGCAATTTCAATTTGCACAATTTGAAGGGTTTTGGAACGCGGCTTGTGACAGGAATGGGATGACACTTGGTGACTTTTGTCGCATGATCTATGTGAACCCACAAAAAAATCATGGGCATGATTCGGTTAAAGCTGCACTATGTAACTTTTCCGTCCGCTAGAGGTCGCCTGTTCAAAACAAAGGCGTAGTTTGATGATGGCCCTTTTGAGCGCAGACTCTTGGATCATGTGGTCTTCAGCTCACAGCCGGTGGGAAAGAATCGGGACAGGACTCGGGCAGAAATCATGTTGATGTGATTATTAACGTTACTGTAGTGAAGCAGAGCAGGACGAGTGTTGTGGAGCTGAGGAACCGCTGGAGCGATTGTTCATAAGATGAACGCAACACACGCCTCGCGAGCAGCGGGACTTTTATTATGACACAGTCGCCGGCGCCACTTCCGCTCATGAGTGTGAGGTAACGCAGCTCTGCTGATCATATTAGACACTTCTGAGTGTGACACTTGTTCACACTGCAGTGAGAGGAAAGCGTTTCTGCAGAATAAAACCAGAAACCGAGGGGAACACAGATATGATGTCATCGACAGGCCACGCCCACACACGTCTGAGAATCTTTTGGTGGTACAAACTACAAATCAGCCACTGTGCAGAAAAAGTGCACAGCAATGAAAGGGTGACACTCTAAAATATCAAGAGTGCAAAATAGCAAAATAGACACACACACACACACACCCGACACACACACACACACACACACACACACACACACACACACACACACACACACACACACACACACACACACACACACATACAGTATATGAACTAGTGTGACTATAACACAGAGCAAGTTTTTGCAAATTTGTGAAATGAAATCAATAATTCAGCCACAATGCAGTAAAAAAAAGAACATCAAGGAAGAGGTTACACAAGAATACAAAACAAACACACACTGCAGAGACACACACACAACACACTATTATACACACAAAACTGAACTGGTGTGGCTCAAATAAGAGGTTAAAATCAAATCAGACCCAGATTTATTAAGCTCTGATAAAGCATGACTCTTTACTTTTGTTAGATTTTTTAATGAATTTTGTGTGTGTAACAAAATGTCCTCAGTGTTCAGGTTTGACTGTAGTTAAATGAAAGCAAAAACTGACACTTCAAATAAACATTTCAAACTAAAAAATCTTTGAGAATGTCTAATGCTGCGTTCACACCAAACGTGAATAGAGCGTCAAAATCGCGTCTACCACGTCTAGTTGGACGCTTGAACATTTTGAATCCATTCGCACGTCCACAGCGAATTAGACGCGTGTATAAATCGAGCGTTTGAAGCAAAATAGACGCGTGTTCAAGGCGCTCTAGGAGAAATATGTCATAAAACACCACTCTGCCTCTTTTCATTTTCATTAAAAATATATATTAAACATTAATAGCCACACACATATGGTCCAGGCAACTCCTACATTATCTTCACTGCATGTATATTTAAATATCCTAAAAAATAAAGTTATGAAACTTCTCTTTGCCCTCAGTCAAAACCATTTGGCAGACAACAAATTATAGATTCATGAGACCAAAGATCGCCCGTTAGATCTACACAAGATGAATTATATCTGATGTTTAACCACTACAGAGACATCAGAGCAGCGGCAGACGTCAGAAGGACTGGCCGAGGAAAGGCTGCTCTCACCGGGGTTAATGAGCGCTGAGTACCGCTGATCCACTGGAGCTCACACACACACACACCAGATCACATGATCAACTCCACACACACCAGATCACATGTTCCACTCCACACACACCAGATCACATGTTCCACTCCACACACACCAGATCACATGTTCAACTCCACACACTCCAGATCACATGTTCCACTCCACACACACCAGATCACATGTTCAACTCCACACACACCAGATCACATGTTCAACTCCACACACACCAGATCACATGTTCAACTCCACAAACATCAGATCACATGTTCAACTCCACACACACCAGATCACATGTTCAGCTCCACACACTCCAGATCACATGTTCAACTCCACACGCACCAGATCACATGTTCAACTCCACACGCACCAGATCACATGTTCAACTCCACACGCACCAGATCACATGTTCAACTCCACACGCACCAGATCACATGTTCAACTCCACACACACTAGATCACATGTTCAACTCTACACACACCAGATCACATGTTCCACTCCACACACACCAGATCACATGTTCCACTCCACACACACCAGATCACATGTTCCACTCCACACACACCAGATCACATGTTCCACTCCACACACACCAGATCACATGTTCCACTCCACACAAACCAGATCACATGTTCCACTCCACACACACCAGATCACATGTTCAACTCCACACACACCAGATCACATAATCCACTCCACACACACCAGATCACATGTTCAACTCCACACACACACCAGATCACATGTTCCACTCCACACACACCAGATCACATGTTCAACTCCACACACACCAGATCACATGTTCAACTCCACACACACCAGATCACATGTTCAACTCCACACACACCAGATCACATGTTCAACTCCACAAACATCAGATCACATGTTCAACTCCACACACACCAGATCACATGTTCAGCTCCACACACTCCAGATCACATGTTCAACTCCACACACACCAGATCACATGTTCAGCTCCACACACTCCAGATCACATGTTCAACTCCACACACACCAGATCACATGTTCAACTCCACACACACCAGATCACATGTTCAACTCCACACACACCAGATCACATGTTCAACTCCTCACACACCAGATCACATGTTCAACTCCACACACACCAGATCACATGTTCAACTCCACACACACCAGATCACATGTTCAGCTCCACACACTCCAGATCACATGTTCAACTCCACACACAGCAGATCACATGTTCAACTCCACACACACCAGATCACATGTTCAACTCCACACGCACCAGATCACATGTTCAACTCCACACACAGCAGATCACATGTTCAACTCCACACACAGCAGATCACATGTTCAACTACACACACACCAGATCACATGTTCAACTCCACAAACATCAGATCACATGTTCAACTCCACACACACCAGATCACATGTTCAGCTCCACACGCACCAGATCACATGTTCAACTCCACACACACCAGATCACATGTTCAGCTCCACACGCACCAGATCACATGTTCAGCTCCACACACACCAGATCACATGTTCAGCTCCACACACACCAGATCACATGTTCAACTCTACACACACCAGATCACATGTTCCACTCCACACACACCAGATCACATGTTCAACTCCACACACACCAGATCACATGTTCAACTCTACACACACCAGATCACATGTTCCACTCCACACACACCAGATCACATGATCAACTCCACACACACCAGATCACATGTTCAACTCCACACACACCAGATCACATGTTCAACTCCACACACAGCAGATCACATGTTCAACTCTACACACACCAGATCACATGTTCAACTCCACACACAGCAGATCACATGTTCAACTCTACACACACCAGATCACATGTTCAACTCCACACACACCAGATCACATGTTCCACTCCACACACACCAGATCACATGTTCAACTCCACACACACCAGATCACATGTTCAGAGAGGAGCTCCCTTTATAAATAAACCACATATTTAAGCTTTAAACAACTACATTCTCACCTGAAAAAGTCTTAAGACTACATTTTGTGACACAATAGTAGAATTTTTTAATTATGCAGGGTTTCTCATCACGTCACTTCACCACGTGACAGCAGCGAGCAGGCTCCTGATTGGTTAACGTGGCGCGAATGGACGCCAAAGTTCAGATTTTTCAACTCGGGTGCTTGAATGAACACTCAATTTGCGTCATTCGCGCGAACGAGGGGGAATCGCCGCAGAACCTCCAGATGCGCGTCAACATTGAAATCACTCGCTCCTGACGCTCTATTCACGTTAGGTGTGAACGCAGCATAAGTATGTCCAATTCCATAACTTAATAAAAATAAGTATTTATTTCTAAAAACCACCAGAGAATTTATAAGCCACGTTATATTGAACTATACAGGCATACAGTGTTTACACCGTATGTTTTTATTTTCGTACTCCCACCAGACGGCACTAATCTACCTTCAAAACTTTGGATTTGAAATGCCTTGACTCTATTTTAACATGGAATACTGCTTTAATTGAAAAATAACAAAAGAAATATATTAGAAAAAAACTGTGAATTATTTTCAATGGGGGAAAAAGCTAATAAAATTATATAAATATTGCATAGCAATAAAATCCCCTCAAAATTTTAAATAATAATAAAAAGATTTTATTGAACAAAAATAAATTACATTGGATTTCCTGGGGGGGAAAAAATTATATTTTACAGTCACTTTTGACCGTGAAGAAGCCGAGTGTGAACGAAGAGGACCACAGGGTTAAAAGACTACAATTGAAAAAATGTATATATTAAATATTAAATTCAACCATGAAGTGGCTAGTAGGAGTGACTGCTGAAATACACACACATTTGGTGGGTGTTAAGGTCAAGCCCTGGTTGTCATTTTATTTAAATGTGTTATTAGGGGCCAAGCACTGAAGTTGCGTAGGCACCTATTGAAACCGTTAGCGTTCCTATTATTATTATTATTCTTCCGCCATGGGAGTCTATGGCATAGAAGCGTATTGTAAAAAGTTGTGAAATTTGGCACACTCATAGAGGACAGTCTGAGCTGTCACCATAGCAAATTTGGTCTCCAAGTCTCCAACTCAATAGACCCTTTTCACAGACTGTGATGACGCGTTTTAACGGTCATCAATATCGTAAATCCTGCAGCGTTTTTTGTATTTTCATTTTAAAAAATATATATGAACATTTATAACACTAATACTTTGTATTTTATTACTTTTGCATCAAATTACAATAAAAAAGTGACCGCTGCTGTGAGGGTGTTTAGTAATAGCGTCTATGGGAGTGATGGTAAAAATGAACAGATTTCTCTCTTTTCACTGCCGTTATCAATCTCACTCTATTTTTTCCCTCTTTTTGAAAGTTGTGAAATCACTACTGTGGCGTTTTTCTTTTGCTATGTGAGGACACAGAAAAACATTTAATTTATTCTCTCATTCACATTTATAACATTTAACCCAACTATTACGACTTCCGCTCTGAGAAACCCGGATATGTGAAAAGGGTCTATCCCTCTAGCGCCACCACCTGTCTAAATTTTCACTAATGTTTATGCTAATAACTTTTTAACCCTAAGGGCCAGAAACAAATAGAAACGATTCCTTGGATCAAGCGATCTGATTTCGATTCCTACTTTTTCGAACTCCTCCAAGGCCGCTGCTCAGATTTTCACGAAAATTTAACCAGATCATCTTCAGACCATGCCGACAAAAAGTTATGGAATTCAAGTTGATCTGTACGACCGTTTGCAAACAACGCGCAAACAAATTTTACGTAGCGGTTGCGGAAATACACTTAAGGCTGTATCTCCGCAACGCTTTATCGTATTCAAACCAAACTTGGGACATGTCATCACAAGCATGACCTGAGGCAACCTGCAGCGTTTCGGTACAGCGCCACCTACTGGTCCGGAGATACGAAAAATGGCTATTTTTGCTTATAACTTCTGATGGGTTTGTCCAAAAATAATAAAAGTGGTCTCGTTAGATTCGGGACGGCATGCCGAGTCGTCTCATATCCAGGGTAAAATCCAATTTTACCATATTGGCCATTTTAAAATGCTGTATTTTATGAACACATGAAGGGATTGTTACGAAACTCGGTATGGGTCATCAACACGATGCCCTGAAGGAGCCTGAGAAGTTTCTAAACAGCGCCACCTAGTGGATAATTATTTTATCATACGCTTATAACTTTGGGTGTGGTTGACTTATTTTCACGAGACTCATCTCCTTAGACTAACGATACCAAACTTGCCAGGTTTCGGCGTATGGTTTGTGCAGCGTTGTAATTTAGCGTTTAAAAAACATTAGCTGATATCTTTGAAACCGCTAGTCTAATCGAGACGAAATCAGCGTCAAAAGTTCGGAAACATAGGTCGATAGCTATTCGCTAATACCCAAATGTCAAAATATTGATAGTAAGGGGGAGTAAAATCCAATCAAAGTCAGGTGTCAGTCATTTTTTACATCATTTTACTTCATACTTCTGTTCTGTATTTTCACCAAAATTGACACACACATGTATGGGCTCACTCCGAGGACACATAAAAAATGGTGGGATTGTGCCTCTTGGTGGCGCTATAATGAAATTCCCATAGACTACAATGCATTTTTCAGCCTTTTTGCCTAAAATCATCTTAAAATGTGTTTAATTACTCATTGCTGCAGTTGATCTGACACTCCCAGCCATTTTGGCATGTCTTGTCTTCTTCTTTGCACTTGGCAAATAATTATTATGAATGATAAACACACATAAGTTTATTGCTAAGCTGGTCACACAACAGATTCAGAACCTGAACTCATACTCAAATGACTGAACATTTTCAAGAGGATTAGGCTACCAATGCGCAGAATTAACCATTTTTTGTTTCAGAACGTTCTGGGAACATTCGTTTTTGGTTGCCAGAACGTTCCCAGAACAAACATCCTAACGTTCTCTGTTAGTTTGGAGAATGTTCCCCATAACATTTCCAGAAAAATGAATTTAAAAACCAAACATGGACAATATCTTTAAACAAATTAGGTTATTGTGTTATTATTAGGGTTATATGGGTTTGTTAGGAGAAGTACAAGGTGCCAGTACATAAATAAAAAAAAAACTATGCAGTCCTGAAACTGCAGCCTCCGGGATTGCAGGGTTATGCTAATCTACTGTGTGTGTGTGTGTGTGTATGCACTCTGTTCTGTTCTGGTTAAGACCATTCATATTCATATATCCATTAAAAAAATACGGGGACCCTTCTGGATGGGGTTTCCACTGATCAAAAGCGCTCCTGAGGGCATGCAAAGCGCTGACGGTGAACGGAATGTTTGTTTTCTGGTTTCCAAGGGGTGGAGCGAGTCTGCTCCTCACTTCTCCGCTCTTCTCCATGTGTGTTTTCCCTGCAGTTCATTTCTCATCCTCCCTGCTGACGTCTGACTTCCGCATTCCTCGCTCTTCCCGATCAGGGATCAGCGCTCGAGACTCGAGCTGATGCAACGATTCCCGCTCTTCAAGATCTACTCGCGACCTCCGGCTGACGTCACCAAGGGACTCCACTCGCTCACCTCGAGACCAAAGTCAGGTAAGAGGCCAACTTTGACAACTTTTGCACGGGCTTCGAGTCCATTTTTCCCCGTGGCTGTGTCTCAAAGCGCGCAGAGCCGCCTAGACCGAGCGCGTTTTTTTTTGCGCATCGGAGGCGCGCGCGCAGCAGGATTCTCGGGCATCGCCTGTGATGCGCAAAAGCGATGCCTATGTAGGGAACGCGCTCGGGTTTGACACACAGCCCGAGTGCATGCAAGCACAGAAATGCAGTGCATTGCAAAAAAAAATAAAAAATCAGCACCGTGCATATGTATTCGAATAACAGCAATGGATGCTGTTGCTGTGGATGCATGCGTTAAATGCAACTCTCATTATTTCCAGATTTGAATGCATTTCTCCCAGCCATGTCCATCTCTAGTTGTAGCCTATTTAGGGAACGTTCCCAATAAATCGCGATGATGGGACAGACCGCTGTAAGCTGAAGTATGTTACACAAGAGAAACTTCCGTTTTGAGATCATTGAGTCACTGTAGGGCGTGGTGCAAATGCACATTCATATTTTGATCATCTGTGCCTTATTATTTATCTGTATTGTCCGGTGTCACACACAAGGCATTAAGCTCGTATTCAGTGAAACGTGTGTGCTAACTTTTTCAAATGCAAGCTTGGTTCATCTTTGGGTGTGCAGTTCTCATGTGTCAGCTGGATGTCCATCAAACAAGCCTCGGTTTATTTAAAACATGATCTGAAACTTAAGTACCGCAAACATTTGCACGTTACATCACAGTGAAGTTAAATGAACTCTTAGATCATCGGTGCCCAGCAAGCATTTTCAGCTGTTCGGGAGAGGGTTTCACTTCCACTCCAAAAGAAGTGGGCGATCAAATCTGGAAGCAATGTGTGAAACTGTTTCTCATTGCATAACAGTGCTATTATAACTGCATGCATAATGCATAATGCAACGAAATGACACTGACCTGTGCGGATCCAGGAGCGTTGATTATGACACACAGCTCTGCGAGGATCAACAGTAACTCCATGCAAATATATATGTGCATTATGATGCATGAGCCCTGTAAAACGATCTAAATGTACCCATACTACAATTTACATAATCAAATGTGAAGATTCAGGAGAGTGGTATATCTGAAATCTGCTGTCTCTGAAAACACACTCTTCTTTCCATGCAGAAATGTGGTTAGTATTTCAGGGTTTATTTAAAACACAGTTTAACACACGTTAAAAAAACTATTTACACTTTAAAAATGTATGATTGAAAAAGGTACTTAGTGTTTTGAAGTGTTGGGTTAGGATTAAATTTCCGTCACTTTATAGTTAGAAACAGGGAAAAATCACTCAGATTTTTTTTCTCTTAAAGGAACACACCACTATTTTTAAAAATAGGCTCATTTTCCGTCTCCCCTAGAGTTAAACAGTTGAGTTTTACCATTTTTTTAATCCATTCATTGAATCTGATTAGACCGCTAGCATCTCGCTCAAAAATGACCAAAGAGTTTCGATATTTTTCGATATTACACTGCGCCTGAAAATAGTCCCCAGTGCTCTCTGTGTAAGCAGGTTGTCATGTGGAAGTTAGCCTATTTTCAGGCGCTGTGTTATATCATTATTACGCAGGAATGAGAGTATAGTTCCTAGCCATATCGGCCTAGAAAACGTTTCATTTTCCGTCGGTCTTAGCACATGATGTAACTACAGAAGAGTCAAGTTTTAAACAGGAAAAATATCGAAACTCTTTGGTAATTTTTGAGCGAGATGCTAACGGTCTAATCAGATTCAATGGTCTATGCTAAGCTATGCTAAAAGTGCTACCGCCAGACCCGGAGATCGACTGAATGGATTCAAAAACGGTAAAACTCAACTGTTTAACTCTAGGGGAGACGGAAAATGAGCCTATTTTCAAAAAAAGTGGCGTGTTCCTTTAAGCTTTACCGCACTGGACTAAATGGAACCTCATAAATGGTAAATTTGAACACTGTTATAGGCAGAAGTACGGTGGCTGAGAGAGCTCAACGCTCTGCAACTGAAGAAAACATATGCAAATAGAAAAAACATCTTCATCAGTTGGACAACACACACTGCAAATACTCACAACGCAACCAAATACAGAAACACATTACAAATAATCACAACACAACCAAATACAGAAACACACTGCAAATACTCGCAACGCAACCAAATACAGAAACACATTACAAATAATCACAACACAACCAAATACAGAAACACACTGCAAATACTCACAACGCAACCAAATACAGAAACACACTGCAAATACTCACAACGCAACCAAATACAGAAACACACTGCAAATAATCACAACACAACCAAATACAGAAACACACTGCAAATACTCACAACGCAACCAAATACAGAAACACATTACAAATAATCACAACACAACCAAATACAGAAACACACTGCAAATACTCACAACGCAACCAAATACAGAAACACACTGCAAATACTCACAACACAACCAAATACAGAAACACACTGCAAATACTCACAACGCAAGCAAATACAGAAACACTGCAAATACTCACAACGCAACCAAATACAGAAACACACTGCAAATAATCACAACGCAACCAAATACAGAAACACACTGCAAATAATCACAACGCAACCAAATACAGAAACACACTGCAAATAATCACAACACAACCAAATACAGAAACACACTGCAAAAGTTCACAACGCAACCAAATACAGAAACACACTGCAAATACTCACAACGCAACCAAATACAGAAACACACTGCAAATAATCACAACGCAACCAAATACAGAAACACACTGCAAATAATCACAACACAACCAAATACAGAAACACACTGCAAAAGTTCACAACGCAACCAAATACAGAAACACACTGCAAATAATCACAACACAACCAAATACAGAAACACACTGCAAATACTCACAACACAACCAAATACAGAAACACAATGCAAATACTCACAACACAACCAAATACAGAAACACAATGCAAATACTCACAACACAACCAAATACAGAAACACACTGCAAATAATCACAACACAACCAAATACAGAAACACACTGCAAAAGTTCACAACGCAACCAAATACAGAAACACACTGCAAATAATCACAACACAACCAAATACAGAAACACACTGCAAATACTCACAACACAACCAAATACAGAAACACAATGCAAATACTCACAACACAACCAAATACAGAAACACAATGCAAATACTCACAACACAACCAAATACAGAAACACAATGCAAATAATCACAACACAACCAAATACAGAAACACAATGCAAATAATCACAACACAACCAAATACAGAAACACACTGTAAATAATCACAACACAACCAAATACAGACACACACTGCAAATACTCACAACACAACCAAATACAGAAACACAATGCAAATACTCACAACACAACCAAATACAGAAACACAATGCAAATAATCACAACACAACCAAATACAGAAACACACTGTAAATAATCACAACGCAACCAAATACAGAAACACTGTAAATACTCACAACGCAACCAAATACAGAAACACTGCAAATACTCACAACGCAACCAAATACAGAAACACACTGCAAATAATCACAACCAAATACAGAAACACGCTGTAAATACTCACAACACAACCAAATACAGAAACACACTGCAAATACTCACAACGCAACCAAATACAGAAACACACTGCAAATAATCAGAACACAACCAAATACAGAAACACACTGCAAATACTCACAACGCAACCAAATACAGAAACACACTGCAAATAATCACAACACAACCAAATACAGAAACACACTGCAAATACTCACAACGCAACCAAATACAGAAACACACTGCAAATACTCACAACACAACCAAATACAGAAACACACTGCAAATACTCACAACGCAACCAAACACAGAAACACACTGCAAATACTCACAACGCAAGCAAATACAGAAACACTGCAAATACTCACAACGCAACCAAATACAGAAACACGCTGTAAATAATCACAACCAAATACAGAAACACGCTGTAAATACTCACAACTCAACCAAATACAGAAACACACTGCATATACTCACAACACAACCAAATACAGAAACACACTGCAAATAATCACAACGCAACCAAATACAGAAACACACTGCAAATAATCACAACGCAACCAAATACAGAAACACACTGCAAATAATCACAACACAACCAAATACAGAAACACACTGCAAATACTCACAACGCAACCAAACACAGAAACACACTGCAAATACTCACAACGCAAGCAAATACAGAAACACTGTAAATACTCACAACGCAAGCAAATACAGAAACACTGCAAATACTCACAACGCAACCAAATACAGAAACACACTGCAAATAATCACAACGCAACCAAATACAGAAACACACTGCAAATAATCACAACACAACCAAATACAGAAACACACTGCAAAAGTTCACAACGCAACCAAATACAGAAACACACTGCAAATAATCACAACACAACCAAATACAGAAACACACTGCACATTCTCACAACACAACCAAATACAGACACACACTGCAAATACTCACAACACAACCAAATACAGAAACACAATGCAAATACTCACAACACAACCAAATACAGAAACACAATGCAAATAATCACAACACAACCAAATACAGAAACACGCTGTAAATACTCACAACGCAACCAAATACAGAAACACACTGCAAATACTCACAACGCAACCAAATACAGAAACACGCTGTAAATACTCACAACGCAACCAAATACAGAAACACTGCAAATACTCACAACGCAACCAAATACAGAAACACACTGCAAATAATCACAACCAAATACAGAAACACGCTGTAAATACTCACAACACAACCAAATACATAAACACACTGCATATACTCACAACGCAACCAAATACAGAAACACACTGCAAATACTCACAACGCAACCAAATACAGAAACACACTGCAAATAATCACAACGCAACCAAATACAGAAACACACTGCAAATAATCACAACACAACCAAATACAGAAACACACTGCAAATACTCACAACGCAACCAAATACAGAAACACACTGCAAATACTCACAACACAACCAAATACATAAACACACTGCAAATACTCACAACGCAACCAAATACAGAAACACGCTGTAAATACTCACAACACAACCAAATACAGAAACACACTGCAAATACTCACAACACAACCAAATACAGAAACACACTGCAAATACTCACAACGCAACCAAATACAGAAACACACTGCAAATAATCACAACGCAACCAAATACAGAAACACACTGCAAATAATCACAACACAACCAAATACAGAAACACGCTGTAAATACTCACAACACAACCAAATACAGAAACACACTGCAAATACTCACAACTCAACCAAATACAGAAACACGCAGTAAATACTCACAACACAACCAAATACAGAAACACACTGTAAATACTCACAACCCAATCAAAAACAGAAACACACTGCAAATGCTCACAACACAACCAAATACAGAAACACACTGTAAATACTCACAACTCAACCGAATACAGAAACACACTGCAAATAATCACAACACAACCAAATACAGAAACACGCTGTAAATACTCACAACGCAACCAAATACAGAAACACGCTGTAAATACTCACAACGCAACCAAATACAGAAACACTGCAAATACTCACAACGCAACCAAATACAGAAACACACTGCAAATAATCACAACCAAATACAGAAACACGCTGTAAATACTCACAACACAACCAAATACATAAACACACTGCATATACTCACAACGCAACCAAATACAGAAACACACTGCAAATACTCACAACGCAACCAAATACAGAAACACACTGCAAATAATCACAACGCAACCAAATACAGAAACACACTGCAAATAATCACAACACAACCAAATACAGAAACACACTGCAAATACTCACAACGCAACCAAATACAGAAACACAATGCAAATACTCACAACACAACCAAATACATAAACACACTGCAAATACTCACAACGCAACCAAATACAGAAACACACTGCAAATAATCACAACACAACCAAATACAGAAACACGCTGTAAATACTCACAACACAACCAAATACAGAAACACACTGCAAATACTCACAACACAACCAAATACAGAAACACACTGCAAATACTCACAACGCAACCAAATACAGAAACACACTGCAAATAATCACAACGCAACCAAATACAGAAACACACTGCAAATAATCACAA
The DNA here is from genome assembly GCF_949357685.1 of Gobio gobio. NCBI lineage: Eukaryota > Metazoa > Chordata > Actinopteri > Cypriniformes > Gobionidae > Gobio > Gobio gobio. Next base: position 49,475,349 of record NC_137106.1, read on the forward strand.
CACAACCAAATACAGAAACACGCTGTAAATACTCACAACACAACCAAATACAGAAACACACTGCAAATACTCACAACGCAACCAAATACAGAAACACACTGCAAATAATCACAACACAACCAAATACAGAAACACACTGCAAATACTCACAACGCAACCAAATACAGAAACACACTGCAAATAATCACAACGCAACCAAATACAGAAACACACTGCAAATAATCACAACACAACCAAATACAGAAACACGCTGTAAATACTCACAACACAACCAAATACAGAAACACACTGCAAATACTCACAACTCAACCAAATACAGAAACACGCAGTAAATACTCACAACACAACCAAATACAGAAACACACTGTAAATACTCACAACCCAATCAAAAACAGAAACACACTGCAAATGCTCACAACACAACCAAATACAGAAACACACTGTAAATACTCACAACTCAACCGAATACAGAAACACACTGCAAATAATCACAACACAACCAAATACAGAAATACACTGCAAATACTCACAACACAACCAAATACAGAAACACACTGCAAATACTCACAACACAACCAAATACAGAAACACACCCTAACCCTGCATCCCAATGTGCATACTATCCACCCAATCCGCCCTAAAAAAGTACTGAATATTACTAATGTCACATACTATTTAGGATGAATAATATGTACATTGAGATGCAGGCACAGATAAGTTTTTACGAGTGAGTCATTGAATCATTCACTAAAGAGATTTGTTTAAAAACACTGTTCCATCCAGTAATGAAACAAATACGTTTTTATAAGTGAGTCAATGAATCATTCACCCAAGAGATTCATTCAAAAATGCTGATTCATCCTGTAATGAAACAAGTGAAGTCTTTATGAGTGAGTCATTGAATCATTCACTCAAGAGATTTTTTCAAAAATGCTGATCAATCCAGTAATGAAACAAGTGAAGTCTTTATAAATGAGTCATTGAATCATTCACTCAAGAGATTTGTTCAAAAATGCTGATTCATCCAGTAATGAAACAGAGAAGTTTTTATGAGTGAGTCACTGATTCATTCAAAACCACTGATTCATCTAGTAATGGAACAGAGAATCTTTATGAGTGAGTCATTGAATCATTCACTCAAGAGATTGGTTCAAAAACACTGATTCATCCAGTGATGAAACAGAGAAGTTTTTATGAGTGAGTCACTGATTCATTCAAAACCACTGATTCATCTAGTAATGGAACAGAGAATCTTTATGAGTGAGTCATTGAATCATTCACTCAAGAGATTGGTTCAAAAACACTGATTCATCCAGTGATGAAACAGAGAAGTTTTTATGAGTGAGTCACTGAATCATTTACTCAAGAGATTCGTTCAAAAACGCAGATTCATCTAGTGATGAAACAAGTTAAGTTTTTAAGAGTGAGTCACTGAATCATTCACTCAAGAGATTCATTCAAAAATGCAGATTCATCCAGTGATGAAACAGAGAAGTGTTTAGGTGTGTTTGACTTGATGCAGCGCTGCGCAGACTGAACGGTGTGTGACATCAAAGTAGCACGAACACACCTAGAATGAGTGAGTCATTGAACCATTCATTATAAATACATTTTCAATGGAACATTTTTGAATAGACCTCAAGTAAATTATGTTATTTGTAGTTGTTTGTTCAGAATCATAACAAAAAAATGTGATTTCTCAATTCCCCCTTCTCATATTAAAAATGAACTCCTAAAGTCACTTTCATTCATGGTTTTAATAGACGTAGTTGTGTTGTGTCAGCTTGGTTGGGCTGAATTTAACACATAGATGGATTACTGTATTTATTTAGCTTGTTGTCCATATTATACTCGAGCAAACAACATAATCAACAAGTCACATCTGTGGCATTTTACATCCTTTTCTGCAGTGTTAGACAGCATTACTTGGATATTTACTGAAGAACTGGCCAATCGATCAATTAGATGAAACATTATCTGTGATAATGGAGCTGAATGTTAATATAACATGTGGTAACGGTCACCGCGGAGAGAGCGGGAGTGTGCACGGCGCTCTCAGCTCTGAATTACTGCGCTCTATACAACTTTCCAGTCAAAATCTAAACAAAGAGAACAGTGTTGTATTCTGTTTATTTTTCCAAATCCTTCATGCTGTCATTCCCTCAATACATACTTGTCTTGACTGGTTGGTATGAAGTTTTATTTGGAAGTGAGCTAGAAGTTTCAGAGATTTTTTTCCATTTTTCCATTGGGGCTTTTAGTGCGATGGCTTGTGTTGATTGAGTCTGTGGTTGTGTAGACAGAAAGACGGCACACCTCACACACCTCCTGAGAGCCTGCGGAGTATGAACGCTTGATCACATTTGAAAATGTCCCTGATTATTGCAGACGGATTTAGTTATGTATCAGGGGTTTTCTGGGCAGTTGCAAAGGTGTGTTCTTTGTTTGATGGTTACTTTCTGGCAAAAACTAAATATCCCACCTCCATGTCTGTCTGATATTTTGTAGTGATAAAAGGATAAACACATAAATGTTCACAATGTCCAGTTTTTAACTTTAAAGGTGCACTATGTAACTTTTCCGTCCACTAGAGGTCGCCTGTTCAAAACAAATGCGTAGTTTGAGGACGGCACGTTTGATTATGATGTGAGTTCCTTGTTGTCAGATTTATTCAAACATATACATTGAATGATGAAGACAACAGGTTAAATTATGGATATGTAATACAGGTAGAGCATACACAGATCAGGCATAACATTATTACTCTGACAGGTGAAGTGAATAACACTGATGATCTCTTCATCACCTGTTAGTGGGTGGGATATATTAGGCAGCAAGTGAACATTTTGTCCTCAGAGTTGATGTGTTAGAAGCAGGAAAAATGGGCAGGCGTAAGGATTTGAGCGAGTTTGACAAGGGCCAGATTGTGACGGCTAGACGACTGGGTCAGAGCATCTCCAAAACTGCAGCTCTTGTGGGTGTTCCCGGTCTGCAGTGGTCATGTGAAATCAGATAGCAATAACAAGATTTTCAGAAGTTTTCAGCTGGCTATAAATGTGGACACACAGCCTAAAGAGCGCCAAAGCCATATTTTTGTGACAGTACTTGAAAGCTGAAACTTTGTTTCTTATCAAAAGTAACAAAGCACAAAGCTTGGATGAGAGGCGCTACAAAGTTAAGTTTTGTTCACAAATGAAAACAGCATGAACTAAAAGAACTCGCTTCATCAAAGTGAAGATCGATTAAAAACGAGAAAATCGTATCGTCTGGCTTCCTCATGTTTACCCGTTCTAGTTTATCCACGATGTTCACAAAATGGCGACATTTGTGTTTATCATAAAATCGGGTTCCTCCTACAAAGGGATATATTTTCTCAATTTATATTGTCCGCCTGGCAAAAGTCTCTTAAAAAAGTAAAAGCAAACCACATCATTTGGATGATCTCTGAGCAGAGTGCTTAAAGGGTAACTTCAGCGATTTAGCATTAAGCTTTGTATCAGTAGAAACCCGGTTGTATATTTTAATTATCATACTTCTCGTGGGGCTAAACAGATCGCGAGCAATAATCATCCCGGTTCCAGCTCACATGCGTAAGACATTGCGTTTGTTCGCTTCATTTCACAGCGGAATCAATTGATTGTAAACAAGACACAGGTTGAGACTGGATTTGCAGACATTTTGAGATTAAAACCAATGCTGTGCCTTCTGGATCCGACAGGAACGGTGCAACACACTAATGTGAGTAAAACATGTTTTTATATGTGTTAGTATTGCATTGTTACAGATCGTTTGATATCTAATGATTACATACCTTAGCACGCTGTCACAAGCTGGAGAAGCTGTTATTGGTTCATACGTGATCAGACTTGAACTTGTAAAGCCAGCTCGCAAAGGTGTGTTTTTCATACGGGCTACAAAAACGTATCGCCGGCCTGCCAACGGGCTATCTTAAAAAGTGAAATAACATTCCTTTCTTGCGCGCGTGTGTGTGTGTGTGTACGGGTCGTGGTTATTTTGGCCCGATCAGGCCGGCCAAGTAATAAAAAAATAACATTCCAATCAATCGCTGGTGGATGAGAGATAAATCATTGTCTTTGTTTGATAAAGATATTTTGCGAGTCCTGTGAGCGTTTCCCCACAAGCTTTCAAAACAATCCCCACATGTACTGAGAGGAGCTGAAGCTCATTAAATATGCTAATATTATCCAATCCTAGCCGTGGGTGTTTACTTCCAAGTCTTCAGTGCGGCACGCCCATCAAAACCGAGCGTTTCTTCAGAGAGCCTCAAAACCAGGGCAGAAAATAGCCTATTACTTATTCATTATGATGTTTCTGAATGTAAAAACCACGCAAACGTCATAAGTTGACCTCAGACAACAGCATAAAAAAATTTAAAAAGCCAGTTCATGACCCCTTTAAGATAGTCGTATGCTAGCATGTCGGATGGAGCATCACTGACTGGCTTAAGCCACCATGATGGCACAGAGTGCATTTATACAACAAAGCAACGATAATACAATAATGCATTGACATAAAATTACTTTTGATACTTAAGTTTTTAGAACTTTCACTTGTAACGGAGTAATATTTGACCAGTAGTACTTTTACTTGTACTCAAGTAATAGAGTTGTGTACTTTGTCCACCTCAATGTAAGACACAGACGGCCGCATGAACATTCATAACGGGGCGGTCGGAGCAACGCGAGTGTTCTCAATGAATTCACCCTTCGACCACAAGTTTGATTGACAGGCGATCTGACCAATCACATCGCCGAATCTACCGTTTTGTCTGACAAAGCAGTCAGGAGATAGTAGATTAACATTGGTGGACTTGAACTTGGAAAAACGGTGTGTGCTGACGTCTTTCCGTGGTTGAAACAACATTTCTTTTAGTGTTCATTCATGTTTATTTCATGCTTATCAATGAACTAGAAGGAAGAGATGATCGGTTCACAAGCAGCTTTAACTGAGGCACTGAGACATTAAAGAGCCACAAAACGCTATTTGTGGTTTACATTTCTTTAAAAAATGACCATTTCAAAGTTTGAAAGACTTTGTTTCATATCAAAAGTAACCTGTGAATAGTGAGCAGACATGTTTTAACTGTAGTGTCGGTTCTCTAACTGAACAAAATGATTTTATTACTATCAAAACTTCTAAAATTATTTCACATTTCTACTACATAAATGACCCAATTTAAATACACATTCATCTTTCCAGCAGTGAAGTACCCCTTTAAGTTAGTAGCCTACTTGGGGTTTTGGGCTTTTTGGGGTCTTTATCTTATTCACCGTATCCCCCAGAGTTAGATAAGTCCATACACACCATTCTCATCTCCATACCATAACTCTGTCTGACGCACCCACAGCTAGCCTAGCTTAGCACAAATACTGGAGGTAAACGGCTCCAGCTAGCCTAGCTTAGCACAAAGACTGGAGGTAAATGGCTCCAGCTAGCCTAGCTTAGCACAAAGACTGGAGGTAAATGGCTCCAGCTAGCCTAGCTTAGCACAAAGACTGGAGGTAAACGGCTCCAGCTAGCCTAGCTTAGCACAAAGACTGGAGGTAAATGGCTCCAGCTAGCCTACTGCTCAATAAGTGACAAAATAACGCCAACATTTTCATATTTACGTGTTGTGATGTGTGTAGTTACATCGTGTACTAAGACTGACAGAAAATCAAAAGTTGTGATTTTCTAGGAACTATTCTCTCATTCCTGCGTAATAATTAAGGAACTTTGAGCTGTCCCATCGGTGCAGCGGCACAATGATATTACACAGCGCCTGATAATAGGTTAACTTCCGTCAACATAACCAACGTGACAACCGGCTCACACAGAGAGCGCTGGGACTATTTTCAGGTGCTGTGTAATATCATTGCGCCGCTGCACTCATGGGACGGCTCAAAGTTCCTTAATTATTACGCAGGAATGAGAGAATAGTTCCTAGAAAATCACAACTTTTAATTTTCCGTCGGTCTTAGCACACAATGTAACTACACACATCACAACATGTAAATAGGAAAATGTTGGCGTTATTTTGTCACTTATTGAGCAGTAGGCTAGCTGGAGCCATTTACCTCCAGTCTTTGTGCTAAGCTAGGCTAGCTGGAGCAGTTTACCTCCAGTCTTTGTGCTAAGCTAGGCTAGCTGGAGCCATTTACCTCCAGTCTTTGTGCTAAGCTAGGTTAGCTGGAGCCGTTTACCTCCAGTCTTTGTGCTAAGCTAGGCTGGCGGAGATGAGAATGGTGTGTATGGACTTCTCTTACTCTGGGGAATAGGGTGAATAAGATAAAGTCACAGAAAGTAGGCGTGTTCCTTTAAATGACTAATGTTCAGTATGAGCAATGATATCTAGCCTGAGCAAAGACTAATGACCTTCCTCTGAGTCCCAGTCGTGTGTGTGTGTGTGTGTGCCATTCAGTGGTTCACATGTGGCAGTGACTTCTTGTGTCATAGTGAGGATGTTTCCTCAAGAAGCTCATTCCTGTTGGTCACTTTCTGCAGTTCATCTCTCGGTGAGGATGGAAGAACAGGCTGTGAGAATGTTTCCTTAAAAACAGTGTGTCTTAAGCTCCAGAATGCACATCTGAAAGGTCTTTGTGTTGGAGGAGGACTTGTGTAGGCCGATGACATTGTCCTGTTCCTCTGCGGCCACATTCCTCTCGGCTGACATGGAGAACGCTCCTCAGATTTGGACGGGGGAAACTCGGGCAGCGGGCGGATCTTGGCTGGCGTGATCAGTTCTTCTCTCCACGGCTTTAAGGAGAATGTGTCTGGGTCTGGTTCTGTGCCTCTCGTAAAAAAGGGGAAAAGAGCAGCTTCTCTTGCCAAGGGTCTGTAAGTGGATGTAATCTATACATGTGTCAGATGTGGAGAGAGATGGGGCATCTAATATAGACAGTGCACGGGCACAATGGACATGTGTTCAAAACAATCATTGGAGACTGATGTGTATGCAGCATTTCTGTTGGTTAGTTAAAGTGCCCAAACTATTTTAAAGGTGGCTAATTTCAAGGTAAAAATTGTTTTATTTACTCATAATATACACTGCAGCATCACCACTTCTCTGACAGTGTCTGAAACAATTCAATAAAGGATTTTATCTTTAAACATTTCCTTTCCGAGAGCCAACTCTGCTCTGATTGGTCAGATGGCCCAGTCTGTTGTGATTGGTCTACTCTTCAGTGATTGGTCAGATGACCCAGTCTGTTGTGATTGGTCTACTCTGCTCTGATTGGTCAGATGGCCCAGTCTGTTGTGGTTGGTCTACTCTTCAGTGATTGGTCAGATGACCCAGTCTGTTGGGATTGGTCTACTCTGCTCTGATTGGTCAGATGACCCAGTCTGTTGTGATTGGTCTACTCTGCTCTGATTGGTCAGATGACCCAGTCTGTTGTGATTGGTCTACTCTGCTCTGATTGGTCAGATGACCCAGTCTGTTGTGATTGGTCTACTCTGCTCTGATTGGTCAGATGACCCAGTCTGTTGTGATTGGTCTACTCTGCTCTGATTGGTCAGATGACCCAGTCTGTTGTGATTGGTCTACTCTGCTCTGATTGGTCAGATGGCCCAGTCTGTTGTGGTTGGTCTACTCTTCAGTGATTGGTCAGATGGTTCAGTCTGTTGTGATTGGTCTACTCTGCTCTGATTGGTCAGATGGCCCAGTCTGTTGTGATTGGTCTACTCTTCAGTGATTGGTCAGATGGTTCAGTCTGTTGTGATTGGTCTACTCTGCTCTGATTGGTCAGATGGCCCAGTCTGTTGTGGTTGGTCTACTCTTCAGTGATTGGTCAGATGGTTCAGTCTGTTGTGATTGGTCTTCCCTGCTCTGATTGGTCAGATGGCCCAGTCTGTTGTGATTGGTCTACTCAGCTCTGATTGGTCAGATGGCCCAGTCTGTTGTGATTGGTCTACTCTGCTCTGATTGGTCAGATGGCCCAGTCTGTTGTGATTGGTCTACTCTGCTCTGATTGGTCAGATGGTCCAGTCTGTTGTGATTGGTCTACTCTGCTCTGATTGGTCAGATGGCCCAGTCTGTTGTGATTGGTCTACTCTGCTCTGATTGGTCAGATGGTCCAGTCTGTTGTGATTGGTCTACTCTGCTCTGATTGGTCAGATGGTCCAGTCTGTTGTGATTGGTCCACTCTGCTCTGATTGGTCAGATGGTCCAGTCTGTTGTGATTGGTCTACTCTGCTCTGATTGGTCAGATGACCCAGTCTGTTGTGATTGGTCTACTCTGCTCTGATTGGTCAGATGGTCCAGTCTGTTGTGATTGGTCTACTCTGCTCTGATTGGTCAGATGACCCAGTCTGTTGTGATTGGTCCACTCTGCTCTGATTGGTCAGATGGTCCAGTCTGTTGTGATTGGTTTACTCTGCTCTGATTGGTCAGATGGTCCAGTCTGTTGTGATTGGTCCACTCTGCTCTGATTGGTCAGATGACCCAGTCTGTTGGGATTGGTCCACTCTGCTCTGATTGGTCAGATGGCCCAGTCTGTTGTGATTGGTCTACTCTGCTCTGATTGGTCAGATGGCCCAGTCTGTTGTGATTGGTCTACTCTGCTCTGATTGGTCAGATGGTCCAGTCTGTTGTGATTGGTCTACTCTGCTCTGATTGGTCAGATGGTCCAGTCTGTTGTGATTGGTCCACTCTGCTCTGATTGGTCAGATGGTCCAGTCTGTTGTGATTGGTTTACTCTGCTCTGATTGGTCAGATGGTCCAGTCTGTTGTGATTGGTCTACTCTGCTCTGATTGGTCAGATGGCCCAGTCTGTTGTGATTGGTCTACTCTGCTCTGATTGGTCAGATGACCCAGTCTGTTGGGATTGGTCCACTCTGCTCTGATTGGTCAGATGGCCCAGTCTGTTGTGATTGGTCTACTCTGCTCTGATTGGTCAGATTGCCCAGTCTGTTGTGATTGGTCTACTCTGCTCTGATTGGTCAGATGGTCCAGTCTGTTGTGATTGGTCTACTCTGCTCTGATTGGTCAGATGGTCCAGTCTGTTGTGATTGGTCCACTCTGCTCTGATTGGTCAGATGGTCCAGTCTGTTGTGATTGGTCTACTCTGCTCTGATTGGTCAGATGGTCCAGTCTGTTGTGATTGGTCCACTCTGCTCTGATTGGTCAGATGGTCCAGTCTGTTGTGATTGGTCTACTCTGCTCTGATTGGTCAGATGGCCCAGTCTGTTGTGATTGGTCTACTCTGCTCTGATTGGTCAGATGACCCAGTCTGTTGGGATTGGTCCACTCTGCTCTGATTGGTCAGATGGCCCAGTCTGTTGTGATTGGTCTACTCTGCTCTGATTGGTCAGATGGCCCAGTCTGTTGTGATTGGTCTACTCTGCTCTGATTGGTCAGATTGCCCAGTCTGTTGTGATTGGTCCACTCTGCTCTGATTGGTCAGATGGTCCAGTCTGTTGTGATTGGTCTACTCTGCTCTGATTGGTCAGATGGTCCAGTCTGTTGTGATTGGTCCACTCTGCTCTGATTGGTCAGATGGTCCAGTCTGTTGTGATTGGTCCACTCTGCTCTGATTGGTCAGATGGTCCAGTCTGTTGTGATTGGTCTACTCTGCTCTGATTGGTCAGATGGCCCAGTCTGTTGTGATTGGTCTACTCTGCTCTGATTGGTCAGATGGTCCAGTCTGTTGTGATTGGTCTACTCTGCTCTGATTGGTCAGATGGCCCAGTCTGTTGTGATTGGTCTACTCTGCTCTGATTGGTCAGATGGCCCAGTCTGTTGTGATTGGTCTACTCTGCTCTGATTGGTCAGATGGTCCAGTCTGTTGTGATTGGTCTACTCTGCTCTGATTGGTCAGATGGTCCAGTCTGTTGTGATTGGTCCACTCTGCTCTGATTGGTCAGATGGTCCAGTCTGTTGTGATTGGTCTACTCTGCTCTGATTGGTCAGATGACCCAGTCTGTTGTGATTGGTCTACTCTGCTCTGATTGGTCAGATGGTCCAGTCTGTTGTGATTGGTCTACTCAGCTCTGATTGGTCAGATGACCCAGTCTGTTGTGATTGGTCTACTCTGCTCTGATTGGTTAGATGGTCCAGTCTGTTGTGATTGGTCTACTCTGCTCTGATTGGTCAGATGGTCCAGTATGTTGTGATTGGTCTACTCTGCTCTGATTGGTCAGATGGCCCAGTCTGTTGGGATTGGTCTACTCTTCAGTGATTGGTCAGATGGCCCAGTCTGTTGTGATTGGTCTACTCTTCAGTGATTGGTCAGATGGCCCAGTCTGTTGTGATTGGTCTTCTCTGCTCTGATTGGTCAGACGGCCCAGTCTGTTGTGATTGGTCTACTCTGCTCTGATTGATCAGATGGTCCAGTCTGTTGTGATTGGTCTACTCTGCTCTTATTGGTCAGATGGCCCAGTCTGTTGGGATTGGTCTACTCTGCTCTGATTGGTCAGATGGTCCAGTCTGTTGTGATTGGTCTACTCTTCAGTGATTGGTCAGATGGCCCAGTCTGTTGTGATTGGTGTACTCTGCTCTTATTGGTCAGATGGTCCAGTCTGTTGTGATTGGTCTACTCTTCAGTGATTGGTCAGATGGCCCAGTCTGTTGGGATTGGTCTACTCTTCAGTGATTGGTCAGATGGCCCAGTCTGTTGGGATTGGTCTACTCTTCAGTGATTGGTCAGATGGCCCAGTCTGTTGGGATTGGTCTACTCTGCTCTGATTGGTCAGATGGTCCAGTCTGTTGTGATTGGTCTACTCTGCTCTGATTGGTCAGATTGCCCAGTCTGTTGTGATTGGTCTACTCAGCTCTGATTGGTCAGATGGCCCAGTCTGTTGTGATTGGTCTTCCCTGCTCTGATTGGTCAGATGGCCCAGTCTGTTGGGATTGGTCTACTCAGCTCTGATTGGTCAGATGGTCCTGTCTGTTGTGATTGGTCTACTCTGCTCTGATTGGTCAGATGGTCCAGTCTGTTGTGATTGGTCTACTCTGCTCTGATTGGTCAGATGGTCCAGTCTGTTGTGATTGGTCTACTCTGCTCTGATTGGTCAGATGGTCCAGTCTGTTGTGATTGGTCCACTCTGCTCTGATTGGTCAGATGGTCCAGTCTGTTGTGATTGGTCTACTCTGCTCTGATTGGTCAGATGGCCCAGTCTGTTGTGATTGGTCTACTCTGCTCTGATTGGTCAGATGGTCCAGTCTGTTGTGATTGGTCCACTCTGCTCTGATTGGTCAGATGGTCCAGTCTGTTGTGATTGGTCTACTCTGCTCTGATTGGTCAGATGGCCCAGTCTGTTGGGATTGGTCTACTCTTCAGTGATTGGTCAGATGGTCCAGTCTGTTGTGATTGGTCCACTCTGCTCTGATTGGTCAGATGGTCCAGTCTGTTGTGATTTGTCTACTCTGCTCTGATTGGTCAGATGGCCCAGTATGTTGTGATTGGTCTACTCTGCTCTGATTGGTCAGATGGCCCAGTCTGTTGTGATTGGTCTTCTCTGCTCTGATTGGTCAGACGGCCCAGTCTGTTGTGATTGGTCTACTCTGCTCTGATTGGTCAGATGGTCCAGTCTGTTGTGATTGGTCTACTCTGCTCTTATGGGTCAGATGGCCCAGTCTGTTGGGATTGGTCTACTCTGCTCTTATTGGTCTACTCTGCTCTTATTGGTCAGATGGTCCAGTCTGTTGTGATTGGTCTACTCTGCTCTTATTGGTCTACTCTGCTCTTATTGGTCAAATGGTCCAGTCTGTTGTGATTGGTCTACTCTTCAGTGATTGGTCAGATGGCCCAGTCTGTTGGGATTGGTCTACTCTTCAGTGATTGGTCAGATGGCCCAGTCTGTTGTGATTGGTCTACTCTGCTCTGATTGGTCAGATGGTCCAGTCTGTTGTGATTGGTCTACTCTGCTCTGATTGGTCAGATGGCCCAGTCTGTTGTGATTGGTCTACTCTGCTCTGATTGGTCAGACGGCTCAGTCTGTTGTGATTGGTCTACTCTGCTCTGATTGGTCAGATGGCCCAGTCTGTTGTGATTGGTCTACTCTGCTCTGATTGGTCAGATGGTCCAGTCTGTTGTGATTGGTCTACTCAGCTCTGATTGGTCAGATTGCCCAGTCTGTTGTGATTGGTCTACTCAGCTCTGATTGGTCAGATGGCCCAGTCTGTTGTGATTGGTCTACTCTTCAGGGATTGGTCAGATGGCCCAGTCTGTTGTGATTGGTCTTCCCTGTTCTGATTGGTCAGATGGCCCAGTCTGTTGTGATTGGTCTTCCCTGTTCTGATTGGTCAGATGGCCCAGTCTTTTGTGATTCGTCTTCCCTGCTCTGATTGGTCAGATGGCCCAGTCTGTTGTGATTGGTCTTCCCTGTTCTGATTGGTCAGATGGCCCAGTCGTTTGTGATTGGTCTTCCCTGCTCTGATTGGTCAGATGGCCCAGTCTGTTGTGATTGGTCTACTCTGCTCTGATTGGTCAGATGGCCCAGTCTGTTGTGATTGGTCTACTCTACTCTGATTGGTCAGATGGCCCAGTCGGTTGGGATTGGTCTACTCAGCTCTGATTGGTCAGATGGCCCAGTCGGTTGGGATTGGTCTACTCAGCTCTGATTGGTCAGATTGCCCAGTCTGTTGTGATTGGTCTACTCTGCTCTGATTGGTCAGATGGCCCAGTCTGTTGTGATTGGTCTACTCTGCTCTGATTGGTCAGATGGCCCAGTCTGTTGGGATTGGTCTACTCAGCTCTGATTGGTCAGATGGCCCAGTCTGTTGTGATTGGTCTACTCTGCTCTGATTGGTCAGATGGCCCAGTCTGTTGTGATTGGTCTACTCTGCTCTGATTGGTCAGATGGCCCAGTCTGTTGGGATTGGTCTACTCAGCTCTGATTGGTCAGATGGCCCAGTCGGTTGGGATTGGTCTACTCTGCTCTGATTGGTCAGATAGCCCAGTCTGTTGTGATTGGTCTACTCTGCTCTGATTGGTCAGATGGCCCAGTCGGTTGGGATTGGTCTACTCTGCTCTGATTGGTCAGATTGCCCAGTCTGTTGTGATTGGTCTACTCTGCTCTGATTGGTCAGATGGCCCAGTCTGTTGGGATTGGTCAACTCTGCTCTGATTGGTCAGATGGCCCAGTCTGTTGTGATTGGTCTACTCTGCTCTGATTGGTCAGATGGCCCAGTCTGTTGTGATTGGTCTACTCAGCTCTGATTGGTCAGATGGCCCAGTCTGTTGTGATTGGTCTACTCTGCTCTGATTGGTCAGATGGCCCAGTCTGTTGGGATTGGTCTACTCAGCTCTGATTGGTCAGATTGCCAAGTCTGTTGTGATTGGTCTACTCAGCTCTGATTGGTCAGATTGCCCAGTCTGTTGGGATTGGTCTACTCTGCTCTGATTGGTCAGATGGCCCAGTCTGTTGTGATTGGTCTTCTCTGCTCTGATTGGTCAGACGGCCCGGTATGTTGTGATTGGTCTACTCTGCTCTGATTGGTCAGATGGCCCAGTCTGTTGGGATTCGTCTACTCTGCTCTGATTTGTCAGATGGCCCAGTCTGTTGTGATTGGTCTTCCCTGCTTTGATTGGTCAGATGGCCCAGTCTGTTGGGATTGGTCTACTCAGCTCTGATTGGTCAGATTGCCCAGTCTGTTGGGATTGGTCTACTCAGCTCTGATTGGTCAGATTGCCCAGTCTGTTGGGATTGGTCTACTCAGCTCTGATTGGTCAGATGGCCCAGTCTGTTGTGATTGGTCTACTCAGCTCTGATTGGTCAGATGGCCCAGTCTGTTGTGATTGGTCTACTCTGCTCTGATTGGTCAGATGGCCCAGTCTGTTGGGATTGGTCTACTCAGCTCTGATTGGTCAGATGGCCCAGTCTGTTGTGATTGGTCTACTCAGCTCTGATTGGTCAGATTGCCCAGTCTGTTGGGATTGGTCTACTCAGCTCTGATTGGTCAGATTGCCCAGTCTGTTGGGATTGGTCTACTCAGCTCTGATTGGTCAGATTGCCCAGTCTGTTGGGATTGGTCTACTCAGCTCTGATTGGTCAGATTGCCCAGTCTGTTGGGATTGGTCTACTCAGCTCTGATTGGTCAGATTGCCCAGTCTGTTGGGATTGGTCTACTCAGCTCTGATTGGTCAGATGGCCCAGTCTGTTGTGATTGGTCTACTCAGCTCTGATTGGTCAGATGGCCCAGTCTGTTGTGATTGGTCTACTCTGCTCTGATTGGTCAGATGGCCCAGTCTGTTGGGATTGGTCTACTCAGCTCTGATTGGTCAGATGGCCCAGTCTGTTGGGATTGGTCTACTCAGCTCTGATTGGTCAGATTGCCCAGTCTGTTGGGATTGGTCTACTCAGCTCTGATTGGTCAGATTGCCCAGTCTGTTGTGATTGGTCTACTCAGCTCTGATTGGTCAGATGGCCCAGTCTGTTGTGATTGGTCTTCCCTGCTCTGATTGGTCAGATGGCCCAGTCTGTTGGGATTGGTCTACTCAGCTCTGATTGGTCAGATGGCCCAGTCTGTTGGGATTGGTCTACTCAGCTCTGATTGGTCAGATGGCCCAGTCTGTTGTGATTGGTCTTCCCTGCTCTGATTGGTCAGACGGCCCAGTCTGTTGGGATTGGTCTACTCAGCTCTGATTGGTCAGATGGCCCAGTCTGTTGGGATTGGTCTACTCAGCTCTGATTGGTCAGATGGCCCAGTCTGTTGGGATTGGTCTACTCAGCTCTGATTGGTCAGATGGCCCAGTCTGTTGTGATTGGTCTTCCCTGCTCTGATTGGTCAGATGGCCCAGTCTGTTGGGATTGGTCTACTCAGCTCTGATTGGTCAGATGGTCCAGTATGTTGTGATTGGTCTACTCTGCTCTGATTGGTCAGATGGCCCAGTCTGTTGTGATTGGTCTTCCCTGCTCTGATTGGTCAGATGGCCCAGTCTGTTGGGATTGGTCTACTCTGCTCTGATTGGTCAGATGGCCCAGTATGTTGTGATTGGTCTACTCTGCTCTGATTGGTCAGATGGCCCAGTCTGTTGGGATTGGTCTACTCAGCTCTGATTGGTCAGATGGCCCAGTCTGTTGGGATTGGTCTACTCAGCTCTGATTGGTCAGATGGCCCAGTCTGTTGGGATTGGTCTACTCTGCTCTGATTGGTCAGATGGCCCAGTCTGTTGGGATTGGTCTACTCAGCTCTGATTGGTCAGATGGCCCAGTCTGTTGGGATTGGTCTACTCAGCTCTGATTGGTCAGATTGCCCAGTCTGTTGGGATTGGTCTACTCTGCTCTGATTGGTCAGATGACTGGTGACTTTTTACCTAACTTGAATGCATGTAAATCTATTGTAGGAGACTTCAGAACAAAATTAGGAAACATTAAAATAGCACAATAGAGGGACTTTAAAAAAGCCGTAGTGATGTGTAATCAAACTCTAGCTTCAATCAGAATTTTTCTTTAATTCACAATATTAATTTGTATTTGACCGATAACTCATTTTATTGCAAAACAATAGCCAACTTATTTGTCTTACAGCCGTCTTGTCTTTCCTCTAGCTGTGGTCACGGGCGTGTGTGACGTGATGCCCGGACAGATCCCGGACCCCTCTGTGACGGCGGGCTCGCTGCCCAGTCTGGGTCCCCTCGTGGGCATTTCTGCCACCACACTAACCCAACACCTGAAATACGCCGACCTCTGCAACCTCGGGGCCATGCTGTCCCCGTTACATCTACTGGGGAAACTGGGAAAGCGGCCGCTCCCTATTAAAGCTGAGGTGAGCATCTTCATCCTTTTAGATTGATGGAGAAATTTGATTTCCATCAGTATGTGGATCTAAATGATTAATCTACAGGAAAACTATAAAAAGTGGAGGTGTAAACTGCTTTAACCCTCTGGGGCTATTCGAGTAGCTATTCGCTATACCCAAATTTTTTTAAATAAAATTTTTTAAAAATCGTAGCTTCATCGGAATGGTCCGAAACTTGGTGACTTTATTGGTACTTGGTATATGAACACCCCAAAAAAACTGGGGACAGGATTTGAAAAGTCTAAGTGATCCTAAAAAAAATAGTCACACTCAGGACCTTCGGGTCAAAAATGACCCCCATAGGAAATTAATGGGAAATTGGCAAAAATATGAAAATACAGAGTTTTTTTGTGCATACAATCTACAAATCAGCCAGGATGCAGAAAAAAAGGACTCAACAGTGAAGATCTCTAAAACATCAAGAGTGCAAAACAGACAAAAAAACTCACACAAACACACAAAAAACACCATTCGCTTTTGGAATGGCACGCGTTAATTTGTGTGTGCGTGTGTTTTTGTGTGTATAAGTGTGTGTGTGTGTGTGTGAGAGTTTTTTGGTCTGTTTTGCTCTCTTGATGTTTTAGAGATTCACCCCTTCACTGTTGAGTCTTTTTTTCTGCATCCTGGCTGATTTGTAGATTGTATGCACAAAAAAACGAATTTCCATTTTTGATCCGAAGGTCCTGAGTGTGACTATTTTTTTATGCGACCACTTAGACCAGCCTTTCTCAAACTTTTTTCAGTCAGGGCACCTTTCAAAAGTGCATAAAATTTCAAGGCACCCCAGTTTAAAATATAATTTAAAAACACTGCATAACCCAAATTTAAATGCAAATGTCCTGTTTATTTAGACAGGACAGTAATGAACAGAGCATAATACGAACTGTAAATAACAATAATAATAGCAACTTTATAGCACCTTTAAAAACACAGGTTTGCAAAGTAATTCACAAAAGAATTAATCAGAGACACAAATGCCATAAAACCGTAAGAGGTGGACCGCACAATACAAGAACCCAACAACAAATCCTGACCAGGAGAACTAAACTGAATTGCAGGATGTAGTTAAAATAAAATAAAAAGTGGCAGACATAACAAAAATAAATAAAATCAGATACAATACGATAAGAAAAAGATCCATGTTCCATGCACCAGAGATAAGCAGGAATGTTTTTCCATATAGTGCTTGTTTTCATCCGTGCCATATGTGCATGCACACACACCCACATACACACACACACACAAAAAAATAATCCGCAACGAGAGATGGAGAAAGATCTACATGCGCGCTCACACAAGCCGGGGGTGGGGGTGTGACCACAATCAATGAGAGACTTTTATGTCATTTTTCCTTTTTTATTCAAAATATTCACAAATTTGTTAGATATGGCCTGAAATATCTGATATTCCGATTGTCAAATATATACAAGTGGAAGTGTTTTGTCGTTTAAACACCTTTAAATCGATGGCGTTAGTTGAGCTGTATGCACGACGGGCGCCGCCATCGCCACCGCAGGCGCAGTTCAGAAAATCGGATCTGTTGGATTTACAAGATGTGAATTCATCCACTTCTCCCAAAATAAAAGTAAATGGTAGGTGAACTGGGAGAAGAATAGAGTAAACTTTAAAGTTACTTACACAATGTGTATCTGATATGAATAAAACTAATTATAATGGAAAAGATTATTATTGCCTCTTAATTTTTCATCATTATGTATTTTACAAACTCTAAATGTATTTTTTTTAGTACGTATATGTATGAAACCTAAAATAAACATTATGTGGCTGAAAACACTGAAAAGTTGTGATATATGACAAGTCTGAGCGCGCCTGTCTCTGGCTCAGTGCAAGCCAACACGGAAGCACATTTGAATTTACATTTGAATGAACGTGATGCACTGACCGTTCTAATCACATGTGTGAATGTGTGATCGTACGTGCGAAAGGGTTAAAAAGAAGAAGAATGTATTTATGTAAATTCAAATATATTTTATATATGAAATTTCAGATTTTTTTTTTTTTTTTAGCCTACGTAATTTTTTGGCGGCACCCACTTTGAGAAAGGCTGACTTAGACTTTTCAAATCCTGTCCCCAATTTTTTTGGGTTGGGTGTAGAGGGCTGCATTGGGATTGAGTCCCGCCGGGTCCCGCGGGACCCAACGCAAATCTCGCGGGAGCGGGCGGTGTGAATTTTGCTGCGGGCGGGAATGGGCGGCTAAAAAAAACACAGCGGGAATCGGCGGGATAGGGAGGTTGCCTAACGACATGATGGAGAAGATGTCAATAGATGATGTAGAAAAGAACCTCAAACGAGGTATTTACAGCACAAAAGCTAAGCAAGGAAAGTCTGACATTTGGAGAAGTTTCTCAATTGTTTTGGTAGGCAAAATCATGCGGTATGTATAACGTTATATGTAGGCTATCCACATATTGCGCAGCTGGCAAATACATAGATACTTGATCATACCTCACCAAAAACTCTCAGCACTCCCTGCAGGTCAAGTTGACTGTTTGGTGTTTTTGACAAACAATACATAGAAGTTTAGTGAGTGGAAATGGATTGTTTCTAAATGTCCGTTTGCTATTTTTTGTTCACATTACGTTCTGTTGAAGCATGTTTTCTCTAGCCTGGATGCCAGCCGAATTTAGCCCCGCCCACAATTTTTTTTGCTCGGGCAATTCGGTCTGGACTCGCTCCATAGAGGAGTAATTATGCCCGAACAGAAACTGTTCGGACCAATGAAATTGTCAGGGCGGGCTTTAGACGATGATGGACAGATGATAAACAGTAACGTAATCATCCACGTCATCGAAGGCTCTTGGGTTGAATTTGCTCTTATCCTAAACGGAGAACTTGTTCGTATATGCGTTCACCTTCACTATTTCTCTCAGAAACGATGATCGTGTTGGTAAGTACTCTGTGTATCCTTAAATAATTTTATTACTGGCAAAGATCGTTTACACTCATCTTTTTCTTGTAACGTTACTTAATCCAGCGTGCGTGCAGACAGGGTTGCCAAGTGTTTTTGCAATGTCGCGCACAATTGCTACTCAAAACTATAGCCCAAAACAATAACTTTCCGGGGTGTTCTCCGGAAAAAAATGCCGTTTGGTTGGCAAAATATGTTATTTTGGCAAGGTTGCCTGCTAAAATTCGCATTCCTGGGTTTATATAATCACATAATTGGGGTCGCTTCAACCCGCGGACATGGCAACACAGTGCAGTTGAGTTCTGTTGACATTTGACAACTAACGTTACGCGTCGCTCCGTTGCTCTGATTGGTTGTGGGTCTATCCAATTGAGGTCTTTCCTGGCTCGGTTGAAACACGCCCCATAATCAAAGCTCAATGGAGCGGTACCAGACTCAAATTCTGACTAGAATTGAGTATGGCCACGCCAGGCTATGTTTTCTCAGGACTGACCGACGAATTGGGATCTGTTTGTTGTTTCTCATTCTGTTTTCTGTTTTGCAAAGCAGTCTATTTTTATGTGCAAAGTTTTTGATAAAAACGAAATTATATTTGAATGTATTTGTCTTTTTTTTTTTTTTACATGCAGGCCAGGGAAACGAAACAAACAACCCCATGAATCTCTTTAATAATATCAATACAAATACGTGGGGTTTTTTTTCCTGCGGGACGGGAGAAGACACAAAATCAATGCATCTCTATTATTGTGCGGGAATAAATTCTCTGAGTTTTGCGGGTGCGGGCGGGAGTGGACATACATATTGCGGGAGCGGGCGGGAGTGTAACACATACGTTGCGGGAGCGGGCGGTAATGGTCAGAAATTCGGCGGGTGCGGGCGGGAGCGGGATGAAGAAAACAGTCCCGCGCAGGGCTCTAGTTGGGTGTTCATATACCAAGCACCAATAAAGTCACCAAGTTTCAGACCATTCCGATGAAGCTACAATTTTGTACAAATTTTATAAAACGCAAGATCCACTATAATAGTGGTAAAAATGTGCTATTGCGTGATAAAAATGCTCAATGTGTCCACCGGATGGCACCGATCTCATTTAAAAAATTGCTTTCATGAGGCCTAGGCTTGACTCTAAAAGGAAATACAGCTTTAATAAAATAAAAAAAAGTATTAATATAAATTGTAATATATATAGTGCATAAATTATTGCATAAATATTAATTATAAATCATAAAATTATCTCAAAACACCAAAAAAGAAAAAATATTATTGAACAAAAATATATTTCATTGATTTTACTCAAATCTTTTTTTTCTTAATCCCGAAGTTCCTGAGTGTGACCCATAAATGAAGAACCCCAGAGGGTTAAAGCCACTGTGATATCAAACAGTTGGAATTTGTATGGAATATTGCAGTGTTTATTCGAAATGATTTATCAGTGCTCATGTGTCTCATAATCTTTAATCAGAATAACTTCCCCTCCCTCTTGCAGCGACATCTCTTCTCTTCTCTGATGACCAGTTTTTTAACATCACATTTGTCTCTAGACGCTGTAAACATCATGTGAACTGTAGAAAATGATTTTTCCAAGTTGTATATGAAACAAAAACTAGGCTAAAATGTAACATTTTAATTCAGTGTTACTTGCCATTTCTTTGTAATCATTTGTGTATTTTACTGGAGTGAAAAGTGTTTCATAGTAAACCCAACACCCATTTTTTTTCTCCAGTGTATCAGCCAATCAGAAAGCTTGAAGGTGCACCTCTATCATTACAGGTGTGTGAGTTTGGAGCAGCACTGGGTGTTTGGGAAAATTGAGCAATTATGTTCGGTTCAGCTGTTTGTGCCGTTTTAAAACATAAAGGTGGTGGTGTTTTCTTATACTTATCAAAGTGCAGGGACTCCATCTAGTGGACGGAAAGTCACTGCGTCAATGAAACAGACTGAAAAACTCAAAGCACAAATGAAACATGCTATCTAGTCCAACTATATCAAGCTATTTTTACATTGACAGGTAAAAACCCCTCTACATTGGCCTTAATGATGATATTAGACTAGTCCAGAAATGGTATGAATGAGGTAAACATGTTCACACACTCACAGGTAAATGAATTAATCTCATGAAAAAGTGGTAAATTGGTTCTCATAAATATTCATTATATTATAAATACTGTACTGTTAACTGTACAGCTGCTACTGCAGACTGACTGAATGTGATTTATTAAAGAAGTTTGTATTATACCCTCATACACGGCTCGCGTTATTTTGACTCTAAAACGACAAGCATTTCATAATCGCCGTCCGTCCATGCTCGGTTTATTGAGTTTTAACAGACCCCCTGAAGCGTGCGGTGAGTTTTGTGGGGGGTAATTGAGAATGAATGGGGAAAGTCACGTGAGAGGAGGCCTTCAGTGCGCTATGATTGGTTAGTGCGATAATTCCTGCCTCTTGTTTTCGTGTGCGTTCGCGAGTCAGTCTGAATGAACAAAATGAGAGGAAGACTAATTAAAAAGTAAACAAAGAACTCACCCGCTTAGAAATCACCACTTTATGTCACGTCAAAATCAAACTTGCAATGGCCTGAAAACACTATGACTGAGGGGTTTTTAATGAGCCATCCTCTTGGTGAAATTAAACGTATCGCATCTTTGTGTCTGTGGCCAGTGATTACTGACCTTGATGACTTATGATCCGACATATAAGATGACTAATACAAACAGTTCACAAATCAAATATATTGTTTAAATTGTTACTGTAAAAATGATTAAAAACATATTTTTTTACTGTAAAAATACACACTTACAACTTTTTTATGTAATGTAATGTTTATTTCACCAGGAAAATGTAAAACATTACGTGTAACTGGGACATGAATTTACATTTGATTGATAAATACAAACCAAAATAAAAAAAACTGTGAGTACTTTGCCTCCTCATTTCAGAACACCACTGCACGCCATATATATATATATACACACACAGTATATCTATATTATTATTTGTTTGGTGGAAAAAATTGGGCAGGATGTGAAATAACATTGTTAAAATGATTTTTTATGTATAATAACTTTTCAATTTTTGACTCGATTAATCAAGAAAATCAACCAGTTAATCGATTCCCCAGAACAATTGTTCGCTGCAGCCCTAGACTAATGGTTTTTATTTCTGACTGACTATAGTTACTATCCTACAGCTTTCAATCAGCAAACGCCTGTTTATATTTCAATTATTCCTGCACAATTTGATGGCAAACAGGAGGCTTTTTCACTCTTGATCAATCGACCAATCAAATACTGATTAATATGTTTTCAAGGTCCCTTAACAAAACACTTTCTATGCATTGATGTCACCTAGTGGTCAAAAATGATAAAGCTCTTAATAATGGTAAATGTATAGTGTTTTGCAGTGTGTCTCTTATTATAGCCCTTATTTATGTTTTTAATATTGCATGCAGCTTCCTGGAACTTAACTGTGAATATTGAATGTTTCAAACAGGTTTCTTTGCTTTAATGGCAGATTGTAGGTAAGAAATAAAAAGCCTTCATTTTTGCGTTGCCAGAAAGATGAAGAGGATGAGCGGAGGAAAAGAAGGCGAGAGAAAAACAAAGTGGCGGCAGCAAGATGTCGAAACAAAAAGAAAGAGAGAACAGAGTATCTCCAAAGGGTAAGTGCTCTGTTTAAAGCCTCAGTGCTGAGAGTCAACATGCAGTGTTAAAGGGATAGTTCACACAAAAATGAACATTAGCTCATGATTTACTCACCCTCAAGTCATCCTAGGTGTGTATGACCTTCTTCTTTCAGACGGACACAATCAGAGTTATATTAAAAAATGCCCTGGCCAAGCTTTATAAGGGCAGGCCAAAATTTGAAGCCCAAAAAAGTGCATCCATTCATTATAAAAGTGCTCCACATGGCTCCGGGGGTTAAAGGTGGGCTAAGTGCTTTCTGGAAACCGATGTTGATTTCAAATCACCAGAACAAACACACCCCTATTTTGATAGCTCCGCCCCACACATACGTAACCCATTTCTACTGTGCCAGCCGGCCGAGGGTATGATGTCATCAATAAGTGAAAGCAATGTGTGTTACTATGGTAATCCAGGTCGGATGTTCAGTGAAAAAGTCATCCTTACACCCCAAAAACACAAACACAGTTCTCATGAACAACTCGACAGCACAAGCACGATAGTCCAACTAACCAACATATTACAATTATGACCAGATTAGAGGATTATATCCATCAGGAACCAAAGGAACAAACATCAGGAGTTTATTATCTCACTGTTCGGACACACTTTGGGAGCTGACGTAGGTTAGCGTTATCCGGTGTGGAAATGAACGGGTCTTTATCATCGCTGAAGTGAATGATGAAACATGACACACGAGCATATTCAAGCTAAAGTCAGCATATATTAGCTCTGTGAAACTAAACAAAACCAGTGTTACTCGGCCCTGGAGAAGAAATAAAGCAACGCTCGCTCCTTGAGTTCTCCAGCGCTGGAGAGCTGATCGTGAGCCTTCTTTTGTTCCTCATCTTCCACGTGTTTCTATCTGCCATCTCTCTCTTTCTGTCGTCTCTGCTAATGTCCGTCCTGTGTCATGTGTTTTGAATAATGTCGTGCACTGAGCGCTCTCTTCTCCCTGTCATTAGTAGACACGCCCCTTACTGCTGATTGGCTATACGTTTGTTTTGGTACTCGACCTGAGACACTTTTCTAAAGCAGTTTTGGGCTTCAAATTTTGGGCTGACATTTTTAAAGCTTGGATTAGCCAGGACATTTTTTTATATAACTATATAAAGAAGAAAGTCATATATACACCGAGGATCAGTGTTGGGGAAAGTTACTTTGAAAAGTAATGCATTACAATATTGCGTTACTTCCTTAAAAAGTTACTTTTTAAGAAAAGTAATGCGTTACGTTATTTTTGATTTTCTTTTTCTCACCTGGGCTGGGCTTGTTTTTGTTTTTTTTAAAACAAAAAAGTTATATTTTTGTAAAGACCTCTTCATACCAAAATTGAAATAATAAGCCCCAGGCTGAGGTAAAAATGCAAATTCACACGTGAACAGTAGAGGGCGCAGCTCCATTCTGGATAATGGTAGAATAGGATGCAGGAGAAAAAAAGTTTGACCAATAAAAAACAAAAATCTCAAAAGGTCAGCAGCAAGACATTGGTAAATTAAATAAAAAGGTAGATTATGCATAAAAATAGTTGTTTTATTTAACTTTTAATTATTGGAGTACTGAGTATTTATTGTGCAAGTGAGATAAATAAATGCTCACATTTAGTCTAGAACTACAATAACCCTCATGTTCACACACACACACCTCTGCACTTATTTTTCTCAACATGAGGGCAGGAGAGCTGTCAGTCAAATAAATGTGAAAAAGTAACTTGCATTACTTTTTTGAAAAAGTAACTCAGATATTTTGTTGTAAATGTGAAAAGTAATGCGTTACTTTACTAGTTACTTGGAAAAAGTAATATTATTACGTAACTCAAGTTACTTGTAATGCGTTACCCCCAATACTGCCTAGGATGCCTTGAGGGTGAGTAAATCATGGGCTAATTTTTCATTTTTGGGTGAACTATCCCTTTAACATGCCCTCAACTCTTCCGTTGAAGGAATCCGAGCGTCTGGAGATGATGAACTCGGAGCTGAAATCACAGATCGAGGAGCTGAAGCACGAGCGGCAGCAGCTCATCCTGATGCTCAATCGCCATCGGCCCACCTGCATCGTGAGGACGGACAGCATCAAGAGCCCTGAGAAAGAGGAGGCCGAATGAGAAGGAACCACACATTTCCATGTTACTGTTTACTGGCTAGCTCCTCTCCAGCTGGCTGAAGCACTTGGCTCGAAGCACTTGGACATTTAGAGGAAGAGAGGACGGCGTTCTCTGACCTGCGAGGTTGGAGATGTGCGACTAAACAAAGCAATGAGAGAAACACACTGATGGCCTCAATACACTGGGCCGTGTGTTGGCAGTTACCAAACTTTTATGGGATTGTTTTTCTCCTGTAAAACTGTTTTCTTTGCGGTCATAAAGTGCCTTGTTTGTTTTAGTCCATTTAGGAAAGAGTTGTCTGTTATGAATTCATGAAAACGCTCATCGCACGCCATGTTAACTGGACGATTCTTCATGGACTGTCTCAACGTTTATTCACCGTTTGCTGCCTTTTTTTTGTTTTTCTGACGCAGGCGTCATGTATGCACATATGTATGAACTGTTTACATCTTGCCAATTTATTATAGTTATCTACTATATATATATATATATGATTTTTATACTTCCTGTACATGGACTTATCACTAGACGTGATACATTTTATGCAACAAACAATTTCATAACCTCTATTTCTGTGACTTATTCAATTTGTTGTATAGCTGTGAAAACTGCAAACAGTTATTAAACAAGTGTTTTCCAAATGTTATTTTGCCATAATCAGACCTGCAAACTCCTCAGAGTAAAAAACGGTTACAGTATTGCGCGGGGGGGTCACACAAAATCACGGTTCGGTACGAGTTCGGTACAGCAGTTTTACAAAATTGCTTTTTATTTATTTTTTATATTTGACAGTGGTTTACTGAAGAAGAAGAAAAGTATCTGTCCTTGAATGAATTAAATTATATTGAAAAGTTTATTGAAGATATTTCTGTAAACTATATAGGGAGCCCTTAGTTGCACATTAATATTAAAGGTTAACAACAGAGCCCAAACTATGAGCCTAAATTCAGTTGCTATTTATTTTTAGGTATAATAATCAACACTCAAATAACACATTGTATGCAAACATGTAAGCTTCACATGAGGCAGTTTTTGCATTAACTTCTAAATCTAATTATAAAATCGTTTTTTTTTTCTCCAATTCATTGTTGAAATATATTCACAGTGTCTGTCCTTTTCATGACAGGTTTATTTAACATGCATGAAATAATCAAGACACAGGTTCAGTAGAATATAATGAATATAACGGCTAATATAGAGCAAATATATAGTGAAAGAGTTGATTTCTCTAGTGAATAAAATTCTGTGGACACTGAATGACTGCCTGAGGTAAATGTGATGCTATGGCATTGTTTAGTTTACAGCAGTTTTATTGACGTCTTTCCGCTGTTAAAACACTGATCGAGCTATTACACCACATATATACGTGACAGTAAGTTGTAATGTATCCTCAGCATACCTTCAGATGTTCATTCATGTTTATTCTTTAGTAAGAGATGATCGATCGCCTTCACAGATGATCGCGTCGCGCGGCCGCTTGAACTGTGATCAGTGACCAGTCACATAGAGCGTCAAAAGGGCATTTATCGTTTGAATTTCGTGATAAAATGGACTGAATACTTAATATCTTCGTGTGGGAACTAGCATCGAAGTGTGTTCCACGCTTAAAACAAGCCGACTGTGAACAGTTAAGATTGCACCCGGAAACCGTTCGGTAACGTTACACGTTTTTTTGTCTACAGTAGGCTACCTCCATCACACAAGCACACAATATTTTCATGTTATTGCTTTCTGCAATATTTAGGTAAACAAATAACATTGTAAAATATACTTAATACATTTAATAAATATAAATAAAGGCTGTTCATTGAACTTCCTATTCATAAAATAATCCAGGAAAAAGTATCAACATTTCCACAACCAATATGAAGCAGCACATCTGTTTAAAATATTGATAATAAAATGTTTATTGATCATCATGTTAGAATGATTTTTGAAGGATCATGTGACACTGAAGACTGGTGTAATGATGCTGAAAATCATAGTAGTTAGTAAAAACATAAGCTTTAAATTATATTGTGAAAAATACCTTAAAACAATCAACTTAAATGTACTTTCTTCTGTTCCAGCAGAGCATCTCAATGTCTCAATAAACCATTGAATAGTGATAATCTACAGCAATCTAAACTAATGTGTAAACAACTGTGACCTGTGCTAATGGCTCAATTGTGTTCTGTTAATGAGACTTTTCAACATTAGCACATTTTTGTAATGCAAAATCAGTAACCATGACTCAAATAATCCAAAACTACTTACACTCAGACATAAATAAAACTTTTAACAATACTGAATGACAAATTACAACAACTTGGTAATCAATTGTAGACGTTATTTTGTTATGTGCACTTTAAATACTTTATCACAAGGCTTTGTCAATAGTTTATATAGTTCTATAAGTATTTAGCGCACATAACAAAATAATGTCTACAATTGATTACCAAGTTGTTGTAATTTGTCATTCAGTATTGTTAAAAGTTTGTGAAAGAAGTTTCTTCTGCTCACCAAAGCTGCATTTATTTGATCAGAAACACAGTAAATGCGGCAATACTGCAAAATATGATTACGATTTAAACAAACTGTGAATATATACCGGTAGTAAAGAGTAATTTATTCCTGTGATCAAAGCTGAATTTATCATCATTACTCCAGTCTTCAGTGTCACATGATCCTTCACAAATCATTCTAATATGAGGATTTGCTGCTCGAGAAACATTTATGATTATCATCAATGTTGAAAAGTCATATTTTTGTGGAAATCGTAATACATTTTATTTTCCAGGATTCTTTGATCATTCAAGGAACAGTTTTTATTACATTATATCACTTTTGATCATTTTTTTGCATCCTTTATTAATCAAATTATTAATTATCTCGCTCTTTTTAATCTTCTTACCACATATGTTTGAATGCATTATTTCTAAAAAAAAAAAAATGTTGAGGCAAAAACTCTTTCAATATCAGTAATAATCATAAATGTTTCTTGATCATCAAATCCTCATATTATAATGATTTCTGAAGGATCATGTGACACTGAAGACTGGAGTAATGATGATAAATTCAGCTCACAGGAATAACATTTACATTACATTACATTTACGCATTTGGCAGACGCTTTTATCCAAAGCGACTTACATTGCATTCAAGATACACATTTTTTACATTTGTCAATTCTTGCTTTCCCTGGGAATCGAACCCATGACCTTGGTGTTGATAGCGACATGCTCTACTGTTTGAGCTATAGGAAAGCTGAATAAATTACACTTTACACTATATTCACATAGAAAACAGCTGTTTGACACTGGAGGAATACTTCACAATATGCAATACAATATTTGGTGAGCACAAGCTTAGTAAAGTTTGTTTGGCCACGCCTTCTTATTGGCTCTTCTTCAGTGACATCACTGCAGATGAGCTGAGCCCCGCCCACATTGGCACAACAGGTGAGATCTCTGCTCACAACACAAGAGGTTTTTTTTTTACAGTCTATGCTGGGTTAAAGGGTTAAACCTGTGATCTGACACACACTCCCGAGCAGAAGGAGGCAGTGAGACTCATCAGAGTGAGCGGTATTAACCAGACGAGGAAGAATCTCCTCTCACCTCTCTGTTTCTCCTGCATCATCACACACTTTACTTTGCTTTGACTGCTGTGAAGATGTCTGAACACGACCAGAAGAGGTAAAGCTTGTGTTTTCCCTTTTATTCGTGTGTTATTTTATTCGTGTGTTTTTATAGCGGTTGCATCTGAAGGGTTTTATCTGTTAGAGTTTAAGACCAATAAATGAAAAGCCTATGTTTCAAATCAAAGTAATTGAGTATTTAAAGTTACAGAAGTCGAAACTGAGCCCCCTGAATTTATTTAGTTAATGTAATTCTGTATTGTATGACGAATTTGCATACATTTGTAATCACCGTTTTACTACAGAAATCATTGTTAATATATGGTGAGTGCAGCAAAAACATGGCTAATTTGTGGTTACAATGTTTAAACCATGTTTTTGGTTTTATTCGGCAACAAATGGTTAATAATTTTGATAAAGACAGGGAGTGGGGGTTTTGCTGACCGTAGTCTGTGTACGTTCACACTCTTATCAACCATCACACACACTCAATAGAAATGCTAATAGGACAGGTATAGTTGCCATCTTCACCCCTTATACTTTTACAAGTATAAGACATGTACTGATTATTTCAACATATGACAACTTGACAGCTCAACAACATAGTAGTAGACTTAAATAAATGGTCAACTATGATGTTTAAGCTGTAGCCGTAACTTTTTAAAGGGGTGGTAAACCACGATTTCACTATTCTAACTTTAGCTAACGTGTAATGTTGCTGCTTGAGCATAAACAACATCTGCAAAGTTACAACGTTCAAAGTTTAAAGCAAAGGGAGATATTTGCTTTTAAAGAAATCAGTTTCTAAGGACTACAGCAAACGGCCAGTAGGCGACTACACACATTCCTCCAGGGTTGGTGACATCAACAAGCTCAATATTTACATAAACCCCTCCTCTGGGGAATATGAAATAAGGGGGGCGAGGCAATTTTGTATCGCCGCGGGGAAGCGTTAGTAGGCTGTGTTTTTGCCGCAATGCCGAAGAAACGCTGTTATTTTCATCCGGATTGCAGGTCTGGGGTACTTGCTCTGTTCAGCCTTCCTTGGGACGGGGGTGCGTTGCAGAGCGTTTAACATACAGCATGTTATATGCACGTGTGTTTGAGTCAGCGGGGAATCAGGCGCGCGCAGGGCTCCCTGCATCCACCGTCTTCGCGATTTCAATACCAGATTTGCACAACGTCAGCTGCGTGAAAAAAACACTGCCGGTGCGTGGATGCACGACGCGCGCGCTGCACATTTCACGGAGGACAACACAAACTTCCACAAACTTCGCGAGTTCAATACAGGATATGCACAACGGCTTGTCCTGAAAGCTGGATTTACAAACAGAAGCTGTTTACGGGCCACAACCTGTAAGTCTGATTTATTTTTCATCGATGTGTTTTCCTGTAATAGGTTGTAGCAAGGAAGTAAACAGATGACAGCGCTGTTCTGCAAACCAGTCTGTTAAATGCTCATTCATACTTAACGTTATCCGACGAACACCTATCGTTACAAACACTAACGTTAAAATCTCAACAGCGAACCTGGCATTAGTGTAAATGATTCTTTGATTAGAGCTTTTATGTATTGTTTATCTACAGGCATGCTAAACATGGTTCTGTGTGTGATTTGGCTAACTTACTAGTTAAAGCCAGTGCTTAGTGTTTGTTTTGGGTTAGTTCTTGCGACAGATATTTGGCTATAATCGTTCTAAAAATACAAAAGTTAAAGTGCCATTCAGTAGCGATCATTATAGATCCGCAGTCTTTACTCTCGAGGACTGAACAGGTTCTGCTCGATCATCTTCACTCAAATGTTCTGGGTCTGATTCGGGCGGTAAGGGGCGTGACGTTTCCGACGTGCACTGCGGTTAGCGAATCACAACACACTGGGCCAGCTAACCAATCTGAGCCCACTGCGTATTTTTGAGGGACTGGCTTCATACAACCCGGAAAGCATCAGACCGTTTTACAAGGAGGGACAGAGCAGTGTAGAATAAAGGTCAAATATATGAAAAATAAGGCAATTTTTTTTAAAACGAAGCATGAACACATGTTACAGTGCACCCCACAAACACAATCAAGCCTTCAAAAGAATGTGTTTTACCACCCCTTTAATAAACAGAACTGCATGCGTCTCGCGGAAGAACATTGCAGCCGGAGCTACTTCTCTCTGTTTATGTCTATGGCGAGTCACACAGGAACTGTGCTCCTCCGCAGCGGTTCCTACCGGACCAGTCTGAAATAGTCCCAATATAAACACTTATTATAAGTGTACCATAATGATTCAGGGTAACACCCGTTTCACACATACTCCGTTTGCAGTGTGTATGCGGTGCGTATTTTTTTCCGTATCCATGTTAACGGATTACAGCTTTCACACTGCGCGCGGATGCTGTCCGTCAGTCCGTTCCAGGTGCGGTGCGTCTGCAGCAGTCCGGCGATCGTTTCCGTACCGAGTCTATTTTTTGCTGTGCTGCACTGCGGAATTAAAGTGACAGCACATTGTTCGCTTTAAAATAAACATGTACTGACACGAAAATCTAGTAATTTTACCACAGATGTATGTAATTTAAAATATACTCTGTTTCAAAGTCAACACATGGCTTTTTTTTCTTGGGTAAAGCAAGGAAACGACACCTTACCTGGCATTTAGGTTAAAAAAAATTGAAATAATTGAGAGCACGTACGTTCCTGGAGGTGGAAAAACAAAGGTCTTTATGACCTGCTTTTAAAAACGAAAGAAAAGACGAGAGTCGGCTGTTTCTAATTTAAAATGTTTATAGGCTATAAGTTATATTTCAATGTTTTGCCACTTGTGTGAGCTAAAGTATAGGCTATATAAAGGTATATAGGCTATATAAATATAAAGTAATGAATTTAATAAAATGTTGTTTAAATGTACTACGTTAAAAAGTGACATCTATGAAAGTGTAAACAAAGAGAATTGCAATTCTGACAAGCCATGTTCAGTAACAACTTTTGGATTTGAAATAAAAATAATAATGAATAAATGCTGTGTTTGTGGTATACAACCGCGGATCAGTTGCGCGCTGCAAACGCAGCATATATGAAAGCACAACAGCGCGTGCTGCTCCTGCACCGCATACACACCGCAACACGCACCGCAGACGGAGTATGTGTGAAACGGGCGTAAGACAAAAACACGGACAGCAGCTTTAACCCATACTAAACTGAGTATACTTCAAAGTGTACTTTCATCAGCTAAAAATGTGCTACTACACGTATTTGATTAGAAAACTGTCAGTATACTTATAAGTTTAGTTGTAGTCTGTGTGCGAAATACGGGGGGGCCCATGAACCCATGAGACCCCCTTAAAACCTCAAAAGCAAAATTTGAAGGGGGTCTCAAATTTTGTCAAAAAAATATATTTTTTTTAAATATTTTTTATTGTCACTAATGGTCTCTAAAATGTTTTAAAGCTCACCAGGTATACAGATTTCAAAACATTTATTCACAATCACAAATTGTTCTATTTTTGCCAAGCGGAGCCAGCCAATCCTGTGCACGTATGCAAATTAGCCATGCGTGCCAAACAGAAAAAACCCGTTGAGAACGAAGTCAAAACTAAAAATGGCTAGCAAGCGAAAACTAAAACAGAGCGTATCACTCACACACTTTGGGTTTACATCCAAAAAGGTGGCACTTAGAGATGAAGAGGCACCGAAAGACGATGCTGGTGCAACTGGCACAGTGGGCCTACTCACTACCAGAACAGAGGATCCTCATCCAACCAGTCAGTGCCCAGAAGAGCAACGATTAGTTGAGGCCGAGTGCTCCGTTGTAGCAGCAGTTGCTGAGGTAACTTTAGTTGCAAATGTTGCTAGCACAAGTGACTGGCCGGTTGATTGGACAACGAAGCAAGTGGGCGAATGGAAAGACCGTAACCCTTGGCTTGACATTAAGGCAGGAAAATTGGGGTGTTTAGTGTGCAGAAAAGCAAAAACGTTACTACTCTCAGAAAAGGGACCGGGTTTACACCTCGCTGAAGAATGGATCAACGGTGATGTTACTAGCTCTGAAGCAAAGAGGCTACGAAAGAACAAACACAGGGACAGCCAGGCCCACACAAGGTCAGTGGAAATAGCCCATATGAAAGAGAAAGACACCCTCCCGAACACTTTCATTGATATACAGTCCGATTTACTCAAGAAAACCACAGTCTCGTTCAGAACAGCTTACACCGTGGCAAAGGAAAGGCTTTCGTACAAAAAACTCAACCCACTCATGACAATGCAGGAGCTTAAAACCCTTTACCTGTCACCCCCCTTTTTGAGCATTTCGTGAAAATGCACTACCCAAACTTAAATGGTTGTAATTCATGAACCCTTTGGACTAAAGACTTATGGTTGGTCTCTTTTAAAAGAAGACACTTGGCAGATTATTGCTGAAGTGGAAAAAAAATATAGAATGAAATTATATAAAAGTTATTGAAATATAAGTTTATTGTTATAAAAATATAATAAAATAAATATTATTTATTTTATTCCAAAATATATAAATTAATATAGGTTTCAGCCTAAAAAAGACAGAAAGTCAAAGCCAAAATTCTAACCAAGTTGTGTTCAAAATTTTAGGTCAAAAACTCACAAAATGAGTTTTCTGTAAGACTTTTAGCTGCATAACCTCCAAAAATCCACTAGGGGTTAGACACACCAGATCTGGCAGATATTCTCTATATATAATATTATTTTCTGAATATTTTTGGCTAAATACTAGAATCAATGTTTATGTTATGAACTTTTAGCATGAAAATCAAAGTTTGAATGATTAAAAGTGTGGTTGTTGACTTTTTGTTACAAAGGTGAAAACTCCTGTAATGATACAGATTTTTTGATGCACACTCTTGTCACTCTTGTCATATATTAATCCATTACTCTTCCAAAATATATATTTTCTGCAAAATCATCAACAAATATGTATTCTTGAGCC
The DNA here is from genome assembly GCF_949357685.1 of Gobio gobio. Taxonomy (NCBI): domain Eukaryota; kingdom Metazoa; phylum Chordata; class Actinopteri; order Cypriniformes; family Gobionidae; genus Gobio; species Gobio gobio. Next base: position 49,508,364 of record NC_137106.1, read on the forward strand.
TTAGACCTTTCAAATGATATATAGTTTGTCATGACTAGATTAGGATTTAATAGTAATATAGTGAAGTAAATGTAGAATGCCCGTATACGAGCAAGTGACAGTTAATGGAGCCGAAGTTGGTAATATCCACAAATCTGACCATGCATGCGCAGAAATAATCAGTCACATTGCCAAGGAAATGCGCCGCAAATTCGTCTGCAATGTGAAAGAAATGGATTCACGGGTGTCAATCACAATTGATGAAAGCACCATTCATGGCAGACCCTATCTAATAATCTACGTAAGATGTGACGTCAGCGGTAAGGGGGATGTAGATAATGTTTTCCCGGATCTAGTGGAACTTACAGATGGGGTCGATGCTGAATCCATTTATAACTCGAAGATGGCGAGTCTACATAAAGCTGGGATGGATGATGACTTTTTGAAGACGCACCTGATAAGCATTGCCACCGATGGAGCTGCGGTGCTCACAGGAAAAACCAGCGGGCCTGTCGTTAGACTCAAAGAAAAGTTTCCGAACGTGCAGTCTGTTCACTGCCTGGCCCATAGATTAGAACTGGCTGTCAAATATGCTCTTAAAGAAGTGGCTGGCACTAATCAGTTTGAGTTCTTTATTTCAAAGTTATACTCACTTTACAATCAGTCAACCAGGAACGCCAGATTGCTTACAGAAGCAGCGTCCGAGCTCGACGTGGAAATACTGAAAATAGGTCAAATATTCACCATCAGATGGGTTGCCAGCAGCTTTAAAACAGTAAAAGCAGTATGGAAAGATTTCCCCGCACTAGCACTTAATTTCAAAACAGCCAGTGAGGACACATCACGCAATGATCTTGAGAGGCAAAAATACAAGGGACTCCTGAAGCACCTTGCTAACTCAGGATTTGTGGAAGATTTGGCAGTCATGAAAGACATCCTGCGTGAACTCCAGAGCCTGTCTCTCAAGCTGCAGAAAAGAGAAATGTCACTCGTGGATTCAAGGCTCGCCATCCAACAAACTATCAATATTTTGACGGCCATGAAGACAACTGGTGGGGGGAAATCAACCAAGAAGGCTGCACAGTCCGTCTCATCTGGCCTTTTTAAGGAAGTAGAGCTGAGTAAAGGCAGGGCGAAAATAAACAGGTCTCAGTTTCATGAATCAGTGATTGCATCCCTAACTAAGCGATTACCAGAGTCAAATTTGGTCCTGATGCTCAAAGCTCTTGACAAGCGTTTTTGGCCAGGAGAGCAGGAGGACCTGATTTTGCATGGCGAACCTGAAGTACACAGCCTTGCGAAAGCGCTTTGAGAACCAACCAGGGAGGCCGTGGAGCAGTTTCGAGACTGGAAACTACAGGGCACTGCACCGGGGAAAACATTGGAAAGACTGTGCATAGCAAGTCGCACGTATCTCCCCACGTCAGCTGAGTGCGAGCGAGGCTTTTCAGCAGTTAATAATACAGACAGCCAGACACGCAACAGGTTGTGCGAAGACAGCCTGTCTTCACTCCTGTTTGTGGACCTCAACGGACCTCCTCTGGACAAATTCGACCCAGTTCCATTCGTCAGAAGCTGGATTAAAGCCGGGCATCGCCTCTCTTCTTCCTGGAAACCAGGGGCCCGTTCTTCGTACCTCGCTTAATACATCTAAGATGATTTGACAGATCCAAGATCTTTTAATCGTGAGAACTGATCTCTGGCTAATTTGGTTCTTCAAACGAATTTGCGGATTGGATTAAAATATCTGGATTAAATTATCTAAGATTACTGAGCGTTCTTTTTTCTCCTGAAGAGGGCAGATGCATCGATACTCGAAACCACGATCAGCAATGCAGCGATTGGCTGGCGTCAAGACAGCAACGTAATGACATCTTATAATTAAAAAGCCCCCTGGCAAAAAACTTGACAAATTACACAAAAAAAACCCACGAATTTCTGAACCTTTATAAGGAAACAGCCAAACGACCAAACCAACATAAAAGTTATAATAGATAAATGATTCATGTTTTTTTTTTTTTTTTTTACATGATTACCAATTATTTATATTCACGATTTTATACAATATTTGTACACCCTTTACATTTGTATTTCAATGTTGTAATTTAATTTTTAATTCAATTTGGAGCAGATTTGTAACGTGACAGTATTAAAGTTTCAAGGGTCAAGATCAAATTATCTGCATCTCTTGCGCTCTCCCATATATCTGTGATCACTTAAATTAATGCACGGCTCAGAGTAACTGTACAACATGTGTGTAAACCTCCAATAAAATTATAAAGTAATTATTCCATCACAAATAAATCGCTCAATCAAGTGGCTGTGTCTATATTATTATATACAACATTATAATATTATATACATTCTCATATGCATATAAAATATAACATTTTTATATTATTATTATTTAAAATTATTATTATTGCCCCTGGTTCAGTAATGAACTATTTTAATAAAGTAGCAGTGGCTCGGACAGATTTTAAGTATCACCTCAAGATGCAATCTAATCCTGTTTACATGAAATAAGCCGCTCGCGAGCAGGTTTAATCTTACGGACCTGTTACTATGACAGCAAGTCCAGGATGAGCTTCGAAGAACCAAACAATCCAAGATCATGTCAAATCGTCAACAATCAAATCCAGCTAACTGAGTTAGCGACGTACGAAGAACGGGCCCCAGGACGGCAACCACAAGAAGTCGAGCCAAGGCATTGGTCTATTCTAACTTAAGACTGCGGTTTATAATTTTTTTGATTTTAATGTTTTATATGGTATACATTAATTATTATTTATAATTGATTAATTTAAATTGTATTACTTTTTGATTTTAAAATAGTTATATATAGTATTAATTACTATTCATTATTTCTTACTATTAAGTAATGTTAATATTCATGCTAATTATCATACATCATTAATGTTACTTTTTTATTTGTTATTTTATTTGTAATGTTTGCATTTACTATACATTAATTATTATACATAATTTATACATTTTAATTCTATAACTTTTTGATTTTAGTGTATGTGTATATATAATATAATATATATATATATATGTATGTATATACATATATATATAATTAGTATACATTATTTATTACTATTAATTAGCATACGTCATTAATGTTATTTATGTTTTTTTATATATGTTTTTATTTTAATGTTAGTATATGCTATACATTAATTATTATACATTTATAATTTTTTTGTGTAGTAATTTTTTATTTTAATGTTTTTATATGTATTTTATATTCATTATATAATTAATTATATTATATATGTAATTATAAGTCATTTTACTGTATAGTTTTGGAGAAAAGTACAGTCAAACACAAACCAAAAATTAATGGAATTAATGGCTTATTAAATGAATAAATTACATTTCTTAAAATAATGGCTTGGAATTTCGTTTGTTGGAAATATGAATTTCGAAATGCTTTTGAAATTAAAAACTTGGCGTTCAATAAACAAAATATATATATTTTTTTAAATGAAGACCGCGTTTGGAATGGAGTGAATTCAAAATAATCTGTTCCATGAATCCACGGCATTTGTTGTTATTGTGAGTGTAAATTAAAAAAATTTAATTAAATAATTGTCTGTATATAGCCTATTTAATAAATAAGAAGCAAACCTAGATTGTCGGGAATGGACTGACGTGTGTAACGTTTTCCTGTTTCCTTGACACACTTAAACAGAATTGTCAAATATTCGGGCTCATGTTATAGGCCTACGAGCAGAAATAAACTTTGTTTGGGGAAATATTAGATTCCTGACCACTTTTACAGTCTATAGGCCTTATAGAGAGATGCGCTAAAGCACAGCCTGGTGCGTAATGGAGATTCCAAAGCGCTCTTCTTTGTTCAGAACCACGGAGAGCGATCGCGGACAGGTCCGTTCTCACCAAAACTTTTTACAATGCAACAAAATATTTAAAGAGCATCAAACTATTAAAATCTCTATTATAATATGTAATTTCTTTATAGCTTTATATTCAATCAGGCACAAATTTATTTATATATTATTTCATTATTTGTTTTAAATTAGTTTATAACGTTGTTAAAACTGTAGTTTTGAATTAGTAATGTTCAAAGCATTGTTTCCCGCGATTTTAATTCCTGTGTAAAAGCATTTATGCCGCTTGCCACGGTCTGTATGCTTTACGAATCTAGCATATCGGATTATCAAAAATTGTTAAGTGTGTGCGTGTTGTCATGTAGGCCAGTGTTTCCCAACCGGGGTGCAAATAATTTCAAATCATTCTCAATTAGTTAATTTTGTTCAATACATGCGAGTGCTGCCGTATGTTCGAATATGACCAGTCATTTTCGCCGACATCTCCCGGGTGTAGTGCCAGAAAACGCGAATGAGAAGTCGCACGCGCTTGTCTCTGTGCACTCATCCGAAAGCGCGCACACGTCTCACAGCGCGCAAATATTGAGTTCTCTTTCAAGTCTTGCTCTTGAACGGACAAACTCACACAAAAAGTATGTCAACATGTCCATCTTGATGAGTATTCTAGCAGACATAGTCTGTATATGCCTTAAGTAAACTTTATACAGTCGAGAAAGACGACGCATATCCGTGCATTAGGTCTTAAAGGGGCAGTAGCCTTTACTGCTGTCTGTTTAATGTCAAACAACAAAAGACAAGGACATCACTCACCGCTCTTGATTAGCTTTTGTAAGTTTAATAGGATTAATCTTTAATTTATACAGTCAAATATGCAATGTTTTTTTACATTTGATACATTTCTGTACCTGAAAACTAATGTTAGACGTAGGCCCTACCTGAAAAACCTGAAAAGCATAGTTTATTTTAATAGTATCTTTGCTCAATAGTATTTATCTGTGCTGCTGCTTGTATTTAAATTATTTGTTCTTATTATTTTCTTTATTTTTATTTGACAGTAGTCCTTTTTCCCTGAACATAGCAAATACTGAACCGTACCGAAACCGTGAACCTAAAACCGTGATGATACAAACCGAACCGTGAACAATCTGGGGGTGCCACAAAATGGAGAACATTTTCAAAGGGTGCCATGACTGAAAAAAGGTTGAGAAACACTGATGTAGGCTATAGACTGATTGTTTTGGCTTGCATCCATGAAATATTGTAATGTTATTATAGGCCTATACATATTGAGAAAATTTAGATCTGTATTGTGCAACAATCGGGAGATGGGGACCCCCCCGAATATTGACGGGTATTTCGCACACTGGTTGTAGTAAAGTTGCAGTACAATTGTAAACTAGTTGTGTACTCAAAGTTTACTACTGTTACACTTAAAAGATGTATTTATACACTAATAAGTGGGCCAGTTTAAAATTTTTACACTCACTCACTCGCGTTGCGCAGACACACAGACTAGGGATGAAACGATTACCGGTTTCACGATAAACCACAATAAATTTAGTGACGGTTAGTAATATCGTTTAAAATTTAATTATCATTTAAACCGTGTGTGATTATCACGATTTTGAAAACTCGCGGTAAATCCTGTCCAGTCAGCGTCAGTCTGGCTCAGGCGCAGAGCACGGCTGTTTTTGAATGAGAAGAAATGGCAGAAGGCAGTGACAGCACTCGGGGGATTTTTCAGACTTCTAAAAGGACCAAATCTGAGGTGTGGTCATATTTTGGCTTTTACAAAAGTCCTGAGGGAAACTTAATCGAAGATGGTCACCTTGTCTGCAGAACATGCCAGAAGAAAGTCGCTGTAATAGGGGGAACGCTTCAAATCTGCGAACGCAAGGCAAGTGGACTTTGACCTCAATACCAAAAATACGTCTGGGAAATAATAACGTGAAGTGAACGAACAAGTTCAGATAAAACTAGGGTGACATTTAAGGGATAATAATCAGGGCTTGACATTAACAACCGCCATTTGCGGATGTAACGTTATTTCGGCTGCACACTAGCCACTCTGGCTGTTGGACTTATTATAGTCTTCTCAAAAGCCATCTGTTATAATCGCGTTGCGCATTATAACCACTCACACGTGTTTCTATTGAGTTTATGAATGCAATGTCTCATAATCAGAGGCTTTCAGATTAGCCGGAGTTTTGTTCAGTGTGCTCGCCGCTCTCGCGCTGAAATCTACACTAAAAGCAGAGATAAACGTGGGTTGTACGCAGGAGATTCACTCATCATACAGTGCTGGACTGTTTTTGTTCTATTTCAGCAGCGAAAATAGTTTCAAACAAACACAGCAGAACCACAGCGCATCTGATATGACTGCCATAACGCTGGCTAATTTAGGGACCGTCTCTAAAGTTACACACAACATTGGTAACGTTACACGTTTCAAACTTCGGCATTTGAAGAGAATGACAGTCATCAAACTGACTGTAAAGTGTTCATTTAGGTGTCAGGTATGATGCACACATTTTGATATTTAATAAAATAAACTGTCAAATCATATGGAAATATGGATATGCGTTATTTCACTAGGATACTGTTTGGGCTCTTACACAAAACATGCTAGATTTAAATGTGACTGATAGAACACTGATGAGAATATTGCTTGAGAATATATTTACAGAGAAAATATTAGAGATTATATTTATGCGTTGCTTGCTATTGACGACGGCCATTATAAGGAAGGAAATCCCACAGAATCTAGCTTTAAAAAGTGCTTAGAGCTGCTTTATTTATTTGTTGATTTTCAAATATAAAACTTGTTGAAATGTTTTAAGTGTGTGCATCTGTTATTTTTGAACACTTTCATCTCATTTGAAGAAAACCGTGATAGTATTGATAACCGTGATAATTTGGATCACTATAATCGTGATTTCCATACCGTTTCATCCCTAACACAGACTCGCGCCTGGCCCATAAAGTTACAAGTCCGATCGCAAAAACTCCATTTGCCGGCTTTAGCTAGCTTATAGTCTCAATAGGCTATGTAGAGCTCACATTGAGTAAAGAGCGTTTTTTACAATTCACCAGACTGTCCGACCTCCTCACTCACTTTCTTCCAAGCAAGATCCTTTATATTCCTGTTTCTATAAAGTATGAAGATGTGTCGTACAGCTTCGGGTATCCACAGATGATTTAGTCCTCATTGTTGTCACTACTAGAGCAAGCTCCTGATTGGTTAACGCGGCGCGAATCCACCAATGTTCCGATTTTTCAATTTGCGCGAATCACGCGTCGCAGAATGTCTATTCGCGTCTTTGCATTGACTTACCATGTAAATCACTTGTGCTTAACGCTTCATTCAGGTCTGGTGTGAACGGCGTAGGGCCCTATGAAATCCGTTTTATTTTTTTCCCAAATTCCGTTTTATTTTTTCCCAAATGCCGTTTTTACCCTTAACTGTTATTTTAGTCGTAAAAAGAGTGTGTTTCAAAATGTTAATATAATAGAACATAAAACATAAAATAGGAATGACCTTAAATGTATTGAGGTAACAACTTTTCAGGACAAATACTGCATTATGCAACATAACACTGCACTCTAAGTACTTCAAGTCACAACAAAATATTTGTGCTGTTTATTGATAATAAAAAACAACAACTAATTAATCGCATTTTTTCTGTAATTAATCATGATTAATTGCAATTAAAAACATTGGAGTTTTTAATATTTTGATATTGTAATAATTTCAGTTACTCTCCAAATTAATGAAGAAACAATTTAAAGACCGCATATTTTAAATATGTGTTGTAATGGCATGTTTTTATGAATGAAGGCCAGTATCACTGAGGTCTCTATGAAACATTAATGACGTTACATTACAGTATAACTGAAAGCTACCAATTTCAACATTTATTAGGCTTTAAAAAATAACTTTTAATTTAATTGAACTTAAAACAATCTTTACATAACCCATTATAATAAATGTTATATTTACCCATGGCCTTCCCTGTCAGACAAAGTCTACACAGAAATCGAATAAAATTAACAACACCTTTCTTAACAGCATAAATAATAAGTGAAATATAGATGAATCATCATTAAAGCTACAATCTTCTGTTCCCGTTGCTCTTTGAACATTAATGACAGACATTATCAGTGCTACTGTCACTTTAAGATCTACCTCAGCCGAACATGATGTGGATAAGACGCGCTGACCCGCGCATCTCATTTTCTCTCAAGTTTATTTAAGGCATTATTTTCCATGTAGTACACTAAAGTGTATTAAAAACAAGGCAAAATACAGCAAGCACTCCCCGTGAGGGAACTGCTCGGCTCGGTACTGAGGGCTTAGCGTTGAGTTTCTTAACTTTTCCGCCGACGAAAGCAGAGCTGTGGAGCCGCTTCGCCATACTCTCAGTGTTTTGAAGGGGGAGCTGAAATGACGGGAGGGGTTGTGTCGCCCAGATTTGCTTCCTCCGGTCTGCATTTTCCCCAGACATACGTTCTTCTCCCACACAAAACCACATTTCATTCCAAATATGTACAATTCCGTGAAATTCCGCGTTAACACTAGATTCCGTGTTTATATGTAGGGCTGGGTATCGATTCAAATGTGCCTATTCGATTCGATTTCGATTCAACTCAATGAATATAGATTTAATTCAAATAGCCTACTATATTTATAAAAAAGAACAGTGAACAAGTTTACAAGTGGGTAATTAAAAAGAAATTAAGAGCCACAAACCTGTATATTAAACTCTTTTAATTTTAGGTACACTTGTGTAGGCCTACATTAAAACAGAACCCATCTCTATATTTCAAATTCATACAATTATGTTAAATACTATACAATTTTGTTTTTATGGATATTTTGATACACTTATTCTAAAACATAAAAAGGTTATTGGATGATTTTCAGCAATTTTCCGTAAAGGACAACTATTTCTTGCGATTTAGCCGACCGTCATTCAGACTCTGTCCGTTTTTATGGAGGCTTTTTCCTCCAGGGGCGTCTGAGCTTTGATTCGTGCCCCGGATGATGCATTATATTTCGTCACTATCTGTTATTTGCGTTCCTTCCTTAGATGCGATTGCCATTCGATTTTATCTTAACAACAAGCATATATGCGATACCGGGCAGGATCAACTGGAAACCCCCGGGAAAAAAAATCGATTCTTGGCCTTGAGAATCGATTTTGAATCAACCACATTTAAAAAAACGATTAATCGAAAAATCTATTTTTTTTGCCCAGCCCTATTAATATGCCAATTCCGCGATTCCGTCCGCGATTCCGTGATCGCGGAAATTATAGGGCCCTACATAAGGGCAGGCCCTGTTCTGCCGCTGCCTATTGAGTTATTTTTTTTAATCGCATTTCTTTATATCATGTCTTTTTCTAGAAGATCTCCTGCACGCAACATTGTGCACTGTTTGAGGTGCTACAGGCCACAGAACAACATCCCTGCTCACCTGGCCCGGGCGTGCATGAAAAGCAGAACGCCTGAAGAAAGGGCGGATGAGGTGCAGAGGGCCAAGACTTCCAGCAAGGCCTGGGTCCGTGAAAACAGGACCTGGGATTACCAGCAGCTCCGCAAGATCCTGCCCGACAGGCGCTCTCTGATACTCATGGTGAAGGAGTTTCTCCGGCGGGGTTTTTTCATCATCAACCAGCCCCAGGAGTCCGAAATGGTCCTGGATCCTGAAGCCGAGCCGGCCACTGCTGAAATTGCCACCACCGTCACATCCTCCACAGATCCTGCTCCATCCACATCCTCTTCTGTGAGGATAACGATGGAAGAGGCGGGTCTGGATGGCAAGTTCCCCGCTCATGCCAAGCTCCTGGTGTACTTTAAAAAGTACCTACATTCGAAGAAGATCCCCAACTGGCAACGGGAGGTAAGATCTCTTTGCACACCTATTTCAGCAGTTCTGTCATCATCTCAAAGCTGACCCTTCTTTCTCACCGTCCTTCAAAGGTGGACAACGTGTCCCGTTTCCTGCGGTACGTGCAGCCCAAGGCGAGAGAGCCGTCTCTGGACTTCTTGTCCAAAAGCACGGAGACCCGGGAATTCCTGAAGGCGCTGCGGAGCACTGGCTTGTGTCCTGCCAGCATTTCCCATTATACCAAGAGCATTGTACGGTTCTTGGAATGCTTGGCGGTAAAACTGGATCTGCAAAAAAAAAAACCCCGGCTCTGGACCAAATGCCAGGGTTACACTGACATGCTGAAGACTCTGCGGAAGACTGTGTCCAAGACCTATAATGACAAAGTGTGCGATTCGAGGTAGGGATGCACCGGTTGACCGGCCAAAAGCCAGTTTTCTATGTATTTTTCTGCCGATTTTTCCGGAAGTGCGCCCGCGTGCACATACGCCTATATTGCAATAATTCGTGAACACGAACATGTCACTTGTGTGTTACAAACGGAAACTGGAGAACGGAGGGAAGAGACGAGATACGCTGAAGGGAATGAAGAGCCGCTTTCCTGCGCGAGCTGAAGTTGCGCGAGCTCACCTCTCCGCCCTGCACACGCGCAGATAGTGAGCGTTTGTTCAGCTCAGCTTCTCACGTGTTGTATCGTTTGAGAACGAAACAGACTAACTTGTGAAAAAGCCGAAATACTTATTTTTGTAGCCTAAAGAAGAACATGCTGCACTTTAGAAATGAAATACTATCAGTTCTGTAGCCTATAGGATGATCATTTTTATCTGGTAACACTTTAGAATAATGGTCATTAGTTAATATTAGTTAACTACATTAGTTAACATTAACTAATAATGAACTGCACTTATAAAGCGTTTATTAATCTTTGTTAATGTTAATTTCAACATTTACTAATGCATTATTAAAATCTTGTTAACATTAGTTAATGCACTGTGAACTAACATGAACAAACCATGAACAGCTGAATTTATATTAACTAACGTTAACAAAGATGAACAAATACAGTAACAAATGCACTGCTCATGGTTAGTTCATGTTAGTTAATACATTAACTAATGTTAACTAATGACCATTATTCTAAAGTGTTACCTTTTTATTTTACCTTAAAATGACATTGACTTAATTTGATTTAAAAAGCACCTGCTGTAGCATCTTAGTTTTTTATCAAATAATTATTTGATTTAACATTTTGGAACAATTATATACTTTGGTTTTATTTAATTTCACTGGTAAAGACTTTTTTTCTTTACACTGAATTTAAAAACAAATGCTGATTTAAGTAACATCTTTGTTTGGATTGCAGAATATGCAGTTGTTTCCTTTAATTTCACCTTTCAGCCTTTTCATTTACAATTCAATTTCCCGTTAATTTCAGATTGCAGACTTGTTTTCATTAGCCAAAAGCCAATTTAGCCTGTTAAATACCAAATAAACATCTTGTTCATGTATACCTTAATTCTTTTATTCTGTAAAAAAAAAAAATCGGGAATTGGAATCGGCCAGTTTTCTTGAAAAAAACCCCGGAATCGGCCATGTAAAATCATGATCGGTGCATCACTAATTCGAGGTTAATAGTTGCTCATTGTTAGCCTGACAAGCCAGACCCACATCAAGATGTTGGGTCTGGAAACTCACCATTGACAGGGCTCAATCCGAGGGGCGGGATAAACGGCTGTCTTTCAAATTCACTCTGCACGCAATTGGACAGCGCCATGAGCGCCACAACCAATCAGAGCGAAGAAAAAGGTGAAGCCGAGCTAACGTTAGTTGATAGACTTTCGCCGTATCCGGTCGGCAAAACTTCGAACACATCTTCCTTTCTTAAGAATGACTTCAGTGCCGTTCTTTTGTTCTTTTCTCAAAGAAAAGCTGAACTCCAAGACTTCCAGAGTCGCGGCCAAAGCCGGTTCGAAAGACCGCTGTTCGCCAGCTTCTGTGTTTACGAGTAGCACGCAGAACCTCCGCAACTCTGCCGTGACGTGCCGTCATTATGTTCAGCCCGCCCACCGACTCTACACACGCTGTGATTGGCCTGACCAGAGTTTGGTTTTTCCATCTCTCAGATCTACCGAGAGTTGCTAGACTACACTCGCGGCAAAATACATTTTCTGCCGCTAGGGTGCGTCTAGATTTCTAGGCTAGCTCATTGTTGCTTCCTCGCACAATCACGTGGGTGGGGTCTTTAATAACCCGTCTTGTTTGTGTTTAATCCCATCACAGGTTTGTCGACTTCACTCCAGACATTAGAGATTGCCAGAATATTTTGCGGGTGGTAAAGGCGTACTTCCTCAGGATCCACGGGGATCTGCTGAGGGGCACAGAGCTCTCAAGCTCAGACAAGACGTTGTACCGCTACTACCTCGAGGCGCTCTTGGTCTACCGTCACATGCAGCGTCCAGGAGTGATTGAAGCATTGACCGTGAGTTAATCTACTTTACAGTTTTTTATGATTTTCATGACAATTTTAGTTTCTCAAACTCTTAACACACCTACATCACACAATTGCCAGAACATTTAATTTCATGCTCAAAATCAAACATTGTAAACTAAACTGCAACACTAATTTGCAAAATACAATAGTACACTAACCAGGGCTCTGAACCGGTTCAAGGAACGAAAACGAAAACGAAAACCGGAAACTAATGAAATTTTAAGAGGAACAAAAACGAAAACGAAATCAAAATCAATTTGAATCGTTCTGAACAGAAATGTTAATTTGAAATTACCATTAACCGGTTAATAACGTTATTTTATCATTCTCTTTAATATTTTAATTTGGCAGTGACCAATCATGAATAGAGTAGTACAGCATGTGACGTTGACGGATCAAGCGCGAGTGAAATGTCGTCTATGAATCTACCGGTAACGTGCATTTACATGCCTCAAGTACATTTCTTTCCCTGCTGAGGTCTACAATGAAAGCGCAGGTATTGGAGGACATTATTTTCGTATGTTTAAATAAGTAGTACGGACTTTAAGCTCAAATAGACTGATTTAGGCTAGTTTGTGGATTTCGTTTAAGCCTATCCAAGTAGGTTACTAGCATCTATCAAACATTTTTCCTAAAGTCTTTCAGATTGCCAATACAGGTCAATGTTTTCTATATAGAAGGTTGATGCTTCGTATTATCCAGTTTATTTATTCTTTATTCATGCAATTTTTAAAACAAGTCGTGTTGAAAAAAAAGTTATGTACAAAGAATGTTATCACTCTTCTGAAAAGAAAAGGCATATAGAGGGCAACACTTTCCGCTCCATTAAAACAGGTCAATATTTGTCCCGCTGTTTATGCTTTGTAATTAATGCATGTATTTCTGTTGTGGTTTTAAAAATGTTATGAAATAAATATTCAAGTTTAATTATCATGCGTTATATTATTATTGAGTGAAAATAAGTCTTTATTTATACATATTTGTTTAAAGTATAGGCTGAATTAAAATAAAGTTATTAACTGTTATTTTTTCAAATCAAACCGTTTTCGGAACAGTAATGTTTAATGAGGAACGCAAACGCTAAAATATCGATTCTGCTCAGAGTGAACCGATTGATATTTCTTTCCGTTTTTAAGCCCTGACACTAACACACTATTTCTACCAAAACCCTAACACATGTTCTCTTCCAACAGGAACATTCAGTCAATCATAGCACAATGTCATAAAAACACCAACACTAGATGGAATTACAGAAACTGCATTATTGTATGTGTCAGCTCTGCCCTTATACAATAGACAGTATATTTTATTGATCATAGATTGTGTGTCTTTTGAAGAGTCCACATTTTTGTTTTGTTGGGTTTAGCAAATGGTGCAATTTTGTTCCTTGGGGAACACAACGCATAACTGTACCTTTTTAAAGGTACACAATTGGTCCTACAATTAACCATTGGCAGTACCAATGGAATAAAATACAGGGGATATATTTATGTTTCAATTCACAATATAAACCAATATTTACCCTGACTTTAGCCTATAAGGTTATGTTTAGAACATGTGTTATCTGCTCTGACATGCAGTGTTAAAGCATTGGTAAATTTGGCAGTAAAAATCCAGTGTTTTGATCTTAGTTAAACTTGTGCGTAAAATAAGTTAAAGCATTTTAAATTTGTGTTAACTATGTGTTACTCCCTCGAAGTTTAATAAAGGCTCAAGTCAAGTGACAACGTCTTCAAACATGTCTCTACATGCTTCCTTATTGCCACATTTCCACATTGCCGTCAGAACTGCTATAAATAAACACAGAAAACGTAAATTAACCTTAAATTCTTAACATACTTGCAGACAATACAAGATGAAATTACATATAAAAATAAAAGATACATTTATGCAATGTAAAATAATATCGTAATCAGCTTGTTACACACACACACACAGTCACGTAACACAAATATAATGAAAAGGAAGGAAAAATATACCTCATTGGCCGCATGAACCCGAGAGGGTAAACTTAAGGGTGTTTCATCTTCACACTTCAACGTCAAACTTAAAGATAACCTTGCAATCTTCCGTGGCTTTCAGACAGCCGCCTCGCAAGCCGCAGCACATATCTCACTGATCTTAGCGAGTGCACCCATACAGCGTCCACATAGCAACAATTATAATTTCCACACGGAACAAAAAAATAAGTTCCCCCCTTCTCTCACAAAGTTTTTAACAGAAAGAAATAAACATGAAATTATTATTTATTGGCCATGAGATACTATTTGCCTCAAACATATGATTTTTAACCTCATATATATTTATATTTTAACTGTGAACCATATTAAGCTGAATACATGAGTTCACTTTGAAGGCAGCAACACTATGCATTTTGTGTAAAAGCAACAATAAATGTGTTAATTGTATAGCCTACACAGACAGATGTTGTGCTAACTGCGTTAAGAGTTTAGGAAAATTGTTAAAAGTATTGAAAAAATTGTCATAGCGATTGTAAAAAACTGTAATGATGTATATTAGGGATGCATACAATCTACAAATCAGCCAGGATGCAGAAAAAAAGGACTCAACAGTGAAGATCTCTAAAACATCAAGAGAGCAAAACAGACAAAAAAAACTCACACACACACAATTAGCTTTTGGAATGGCACGTGTTCATTTGTGTGTGCGTGTGTTTTTGTGTCTATAAGTGTGTGTGTGTGTGTGTGTGTGTGTTTTTTTGGTCTGTTTTGCACTCTTGATGTTTTAGAGATTCACCCCTTCACTGTTGAGTCCTTTTTTCTGCATCCTGGCTGATTTGTAGATTGTATGCACAAAAAAACATATTTTTTGCCAATTTCCCATTCATTTCTTATGGGGGTCATTTTTGACCCGAAGGTCCTGAGTGTGACCCATAAATGAAGAACCCCAGAGGGTTAAGCCAGGGCTGTACGTTAACTTTTTTTGCACATAGCACTGGTGCTACAGAGGTTGAAAGTTTTGTAGCACAGCCCACAAAATTGTTACCATGTCTGAAAAATGCTAATGAAAAGTGCTATACAATACAAATATTTAAGAATAATAATAACTTATTATTATTATTATTATTATTATTATTATATTTTACAGAATACAAACTATTAGAAAGGTCTAAGGTTTTATAATAAAATATTAAATTATGATAAAATGTGTGACTGTAATGTCTTCATTTTTGTCTTATTTTATCTTATGTAAAAGAAAGAAGAAAGAAAAAAGTACTGTACACGTCTCTACACCGCGAATCTATCACTGTACTACAGAATATTATAATATAATTTCTGCCTCATTCTGTGATGTGAAGCCTGTCCGATAACAAAAGGAGGTTTTTCAAACACTCGATTAAATGTTCTCTTTTGTTGGACAACAGGTTTGTAAACGCTTCTCATTAGAAGTTTGGAAAGAGGTTGTTGATTTTTCTAATCCACATTAAGGGCTTTAACACTGGGCACGTTTGCTGTGGTCATGTCCGTTGCAACCTGATTCTTCACTCAACTTGATTCTATCAAACCTTGGTGCACTTGTTCATCTTACGTCATCAAAAATGTGCACAGCGGATGATGGAATATGATGAATATGAATTGATTTTATTTCGAGCAATATATAAAGACACATAAAAGCGATAAAGAAGCATTTTGATTAGTCTGTAGCCTACAACTAGTTAAATTCATCATACTTTAACATCACAATTCCAACTGTTGCTCGAAAAGGAGTGGGTAGAAGTCAACTTATTTAAACCCACCCCAGTAAATAGAAAACACTGCAGTAAATATATTGTTTTTATGAATTTGGTGCTATTATGCGCAGCTGAGTAAACAACTCTTGGGTTTACTGTATGTGCGTCGCACAAAGTTCATTTGTTGCCCTGATTGCACGCATATGCGCGAATACACTCCTATCCAAGGTAAATCATCAACACATCATCCCTTACATGTGTTTTATTGAACTAAATACATTGTAATATGCTAAAACACAAATGCAGGTTACGTTTCTTCCTGAACAAATGCGCACCCGAGTCCGTGTTGCTTTCATATTTACGTGAATCGCGGGACAGTTCGAGCGCCACCTCCTTCAGAGTCTGATTGACAGCTTTTACATTAGCAATCTTTCATGCAAACCGTGCCCCTTTTCGAACTAAAATGCCAATGACTCCATCTCACAGTGCATGCAGAGATAGAGCAGCATTTATTGCGAACCGATCGATCCGCCCTGAACAGTGCTGCGCTTCATCTGCACATATATTTATTTATTTATTTAAAAATTGAAGCGATTTTCATAATTTCACAAAGACAAATCTCGATTTTGGTTTAATTTCAGTCAATCATGCAGCTCTAGATTAGTCACACGAGCACAAAACAAATTCTGCCTTCACTCAAACGAGTTCTCTCACATGCTAAACTGTATCGCACTCGTGCTACTGGGGTAAATCTATTCCTCACACAGACCGAATTATTATTATTATTATTTTTATTATTTAAATTTTTTTTTGTAGCTGTACAAACACACACACATGTACAGCCCTGGGTTAAGCGTTTATCGGCCGATTCCGATGCCGTGCCAATATCGTGAATCACTAATATATTCATGTAAATGCTTTTAAATCATCAGTGCAACAAGACACAAGAGAGTGTGTGTGTGTGTGTGTGTGTGTGTGTGTGTGTGTGTGTGTGTGTGTGTGTGTGTGTGTGTGTGTGTGTGTGTGTGTGTGTGTGTGTGTGTGTGTGTGTGTGTGTGTGTGTGTGTGTGTGTGTGTGTGTGTGTGTGTGTGTGTGTGTGTGGGGACTGGTAATCCCTACGTTATGGGGACAAAATGTCCCCACAAAGATGGCAATATCCGAAATCCTCGTCCTTTTGGGGACATTTTTAGGTCCCCATGAGGAAAACATCTTATAAATCAGACTAAGTGATGTTTTTTGAAAATGTAAAAATGCAGAATGTCTCCTGTGATGGGTAGGGGCAGTGTGTGTGTGTGTGTGATGGTTAGGGGCAGGGGCAGTGTAGGGGGATAGAATATACAGTTTATACGGTATAAAAACCATTACGCCTATGGAAAGTCCCCATAAAACATGAAAACCCAACGTGTGTGTGTGTGTGTTTGACAGAGCTCCCTATGTTCCTAGGTGGTGAATCAGTATATCGTGTACATGAATGTGGCGACTCCCTGATCAGTGCCCTGACTACTGAACTAGGGAGCGGATTGAGACACACACACACACACACACACACTTGACGCACAGAAAGATTTGCGCCAGTCTCGTGCACACATCAAGGTCTCTTTCGCTCTTGAACAAAAAATAACAACAACACAGAGAATTTTGCCAAAATGACAGTTTTGTTGAGTATTCTCATAATAGGAGTCTTACATGAGTTAAATAACGTCTTAAATTAACTTTTGAGGAAATGAGATTCGTGTCATGTTCGGCTGAGGTAGATCTTAAAGTGACAGGAGCACTGATAATGTCTGTCATTAATGTTCATCACAGAACAACGGGAACAGAGAAAATTGTAGCTTTAATGATGATTCATCTATATTTAATTTATTATTTATGCAGTTAAGAAAGGTGTTTGATAACTATTACATTTCTGTATATGTCTAACAGGGAAGGCCACGGGTAAATATAACATTTATTATTTTGGGTTTATATAAAGATTGTTTTCTAGCTCACTTAAATTAAACGTTTTATTTTTAAAGCCTAATATGTTGAAATTGGTAGCTTTCAGTTATACTGTAATGTAACGTCATTAATGTTTCATAGAGACATCAGTGATACTGGCCTTCATTCATAAAAACATGACAAAACAACACATTTAAAATATGTGGTCTTTAAATTGTTTCTTCATTAATTTGGAGAGTAACTGAAATTATTACAATATCAAAATATTAAAAACTCCAATGTTTTTTAATTGTGATTAATCATGATTAATTGCAGAAAAAATTTGATTAATTAGTTGGGGGGGGTTTTTTATCGATTCACAGCACAAATATATAATATAATATTTATTTGAACGTGTGCAATAGTAAATGAAATGTATCCATGTTTTCCAGGACGCAGACTGGGTGGAGAGGATTGCACATGGAGGCCGGGTGGTGGTCCGCGTGAGGAGTGAGAGAACTGCTAATGTGCAAATTGCCTTGATGAAAGAGGAGGAAGCTGTAAGTTTTAGTATGATGCACTCATTAGTAGAGATGCACCGATTGCATTTTGCTTGACCGAATAAACAAAAAAATTGTAAGTGTGACTATTATTGACGGCATATACAAACAAAATGTTATATTTTCTGCAATGCAAAATTTTTATTTCATAAAAAAAAACAAGTAAAAAGTAATAAAATAACAACTGAACACATTTTAAAACAACAGCACAAATAAATGCAATAAAACAAAGCAGTGTTTCCCACACAGACTAATTCGTGGCGATGCGCCACCGAATCAACACCGGCCGCCACGTATTGCGTGTTGTTATTCTTTTTTTTCCCTTTGTTTTACCCTATTTAAAACACGCAGCGTATTCGTTCAGCTGCACTTTCTTTGCCTGCTCTCCCTCCGTCTCTCTGTCACTCACGCGCGTCTCTCGCTCTCAAACCTCAAACGCCAAACCTGCTTTTGTTATGAAGCAAAGTCTAAGCTTTTACATTTTTTAAAAGTTTTAATACGGAATTCAAACAATAAATAGCGTTTTGGCGCTAATGTGGCATACTAGTTAAAGCCAGAGGCGACATGTTCTCATCTCACGGTCACGTGGTTCACGGAGCTCTCAATACTTCTAGCGCTGGGTCAATAAGTTTGAATGCATAGACGACAGCTTCACTATTCAGGCGTTTGCGGCAAGTTTTGGTAAACAGTACAGCATTGTGTGCATTGCTTATTACGTCAACCACATTTACAGTATCATTTTATTATGGAGAGTGATGGAGATGCAACATCTTAACATTAATGTTAATGTTTTTCTTGTATTTAGCCCTCAGGTATTCCTCCTTATTGGTTACACTTGTACTCATTGGTGGTCAAATGTGACCATACTCCTTAACTATTTTTCAATTAAATAAATGTTCTATATTTTAGTTTAATTATATTTATTTAATATTTTTTGGTACTAAATAGGCCTATTATTTGTGCAATAATTATAGTCCATTAATGTCCATTTAATGAATTAAATAAAAATAAATACTTCTAATATATTTTTTCTTATTTATATTACAATTATTGTAGTATTTAATGTTAAAATGGAGAAATCCAATGCAAATTAGAGTCATTATGTGTCTGGAAAAATAATTAATTTCATTTGTAATGCCATGGTTTACCCACTATAGGTGTCTGTATGGTTATACATGTATCTAGTCTAGTTGCTCAAAAATTACAGATCATAACTGCTTACTTATTTTAAGGTTTTGCATTTAAATACATTTAGACGTGATCAAACACTAGATTTCTTTAAATGTGAAATTTTAAAACATTAATAACTTCCATCCTAATATTTTTAATGATACTTATACACGCACACACAAGTGAATATTAATAAATGTGAGCAAATATCATTTAAAATAGTTTGAAATAGTGCTAAAAAGGCAAACTTATTTTTCCTTATATGTACAGTAGGCTATATACATATGAATTGATACTGAATCAAGATCGAAATAAATCGATATTTGTGCCAATCACCAACCCCAAATTCCCCGCCCGCCCACCACCACAAATTGGTTTCTAATCTGTGGAAACAGTGCAAAGAGATGTATGAAATAAACATGTATAATAGATACAATAATTAAATGTTTTTTTTTTCTTCTGTGCTGTATATTTTAGTTTTTCTGGTAATCAAATGAAGGCATAAAACATTCATTTATTTTTTAATCAAATGAAATTTAAATAAACCCTTCCTTTTTTTTGGCAAAGAAATTGCTGCACCACTATGGAGGACGAAACCTGCAAAATAAATAAATATGTATATATACATAAATAATTAAATGGAAAAAATCAACAAAATTCTAAATAAATAAATATGAAACAAATAAACAAATACATAAATCCACATATTCCTGGATTAATAAATATATAGATAATTAAATAAATAAAACGAATGTTGGGGGGAATACATTTTTTTTTAAAGACCGTTATAATCTTTAAAAAAGTGTTTTTAGAAAAATTAGTAGTCTTTCATGTTAATTTGAATGTAATAATTTCTAATAAAAATGAGAAATAAAATAAAAATGAATCTATTGAATCTAATAAAAATAATTGTATTTATAAAAAGCATCAGCAGCAACACTAAAGTTAACAATAATCAATTTTCTCCATTTGAAAACATTACACATTCTACATTTATTTTGCTCTTTAATTTTGCTTAAAGAGTCATATCAACTTTGCAGAAATGTAATGCTTAATTTTAAACTACAGTTCTAGTAGATTTATAAACTGTTTAATAGGTTAAAGAGTGAAGAATAATTTGCTGGATAATGTTAAATAACTGAATAATATTCTCTGGAATATTGGAATATAACAAACAAAACATCGTATTTTATTGCATTTCTCGAATGGGATGTTAAGTTGTATTAGAATTATTAATGTTTTTGTCGTTCTAGATTATGAAATATCTGCTGACAAACTGATGTTTATCTGCATTTACACAGAACTACTCAAACTGCGATCGTTCGCCGAGATAATAAATAATTAATATCCATAGAGTTGTTTACTTCGATGTTTATTAGTGAATTAATGTTTATATAATTAATTACGGTGTTTTAAACAAGTGAATCTTGTTAAAGTTATATGCAGTGGCCGTGGAGCATTTCCTGTGCATCAACCCGAAATACAGACGACTTCACGAGACTAATGATGAGCATAGACAACAGAGAGAGAATTAAACTCAGCGCCTTTATTTCCAGCATGTGCTCATTCATGGCTGTATTATTTAATTCATGCAAAGTTGCATCTGTATTTGGACAGGACGTGACAGATTATTCACTCTAAGAGAGACGAGCTCACGGAAGCATGTAAAATAAACCGTCAAATCCTGAATAAACTAGCTAGATTTCAGGCATTTATCTAACATCTAATTTGTGTATTAATGACTTATGTTAAATAAAGTTGACTAATTACAGCAAGCAGGCGAGTATACTTTACCTGTGCACGTCGTTGTCTCGCCTTAGATGCGCTGCAATGGCGATCCTGCGCGCAATTCTCAAAACGCCCACACGATGGCGCCGTTTATCGGTAAATCCGATATTACAAAACCGATATCCGATTATGGTAAAATGCTTAAAGGGTAACTTCAGTGATTTAGCATTAAGCTTTGTATTTAAACTGGGTCATTTATGCCGTAGAAATGTGAAATTATTTTTGAATTTGGTGCCTTCTAGAATGTATTTTTGTCTCATGTGGATGAAAGACAACAACTCCCAGAATGCACTTGCTTCGCTGCCCTACGAGGCCACTCCGTACACCGTCGTTTTGATCTTCTTAGTAATACAATCATTTCGTTCAGTTAGAGAATAAACACTTCAATTAAAAACTGAACGTGTCTTTTCAATAAAGTGTGAGTGAGCCGAACGAAAGTCACGTCACAGACGCAGCAGGAGTCAGATTTCATTCGAGCTGAGCAGAGCTGAGGTAACGTTAAGCGCCAGTCTGGCACGTTTTCAGATCGCATGTGGAAGCTAAAATATCACAGGAATTAATTGAAAAGTTGAAACACTCTCTTTACTCTGCACCGCGCTCCATTATTATGATTGTCCGAGCGGCCGTCTGTGTCTTACATTCTGTGCGTGAGATCTCTCCCCTATGGGCGGGTTGAAAACATGCGGAACAGCTCCATCTAGTGGCTGTAGTTTTAGCCTCTGGCCAAAAAAATCCTCCGATGACGCAAAATGACGATATTTGCGTCATCGGAGGAATTTTTCCAGAAATAAAATGCATAATTATCTCATCTCAGGGGGATATATGGGGGGAAAGTACCATAATTTGAATATACCAGTGTTTTCCAACCTTTTTTCGGTCATGGCACCCTTTGAAAATGTTCTCCATTTTGTGGCACCCCCATCATACGTTACGCTAGGGGTGTAATGGTACAGATTGCTCACGGTTCGGTTTGTATCACGGTTTTAGGTTCACGGTTTCGTTACGGTTCAGTATTTGCTATGTTCAGGGAAAAAAGGGACTAGTGTCAAATAAAAAATAAAAAAACTAATAAGAACAAATAATTTAAATACAAGCAGCAGCACAAATAAATACTATTGAGTAAAGATACTAATAAAATAAACTATTTTCAGGTTTGTCTAACATTAGTTTTCAGATACAGAAATTGATCGAATGTAAAATAGCATTGCATATTTGAGTGTATAAATTAAAGATTAATCCTATTAAACTTACAAAAGCTAATCAAGAGCGGTGAGTGATGTCCTTGTCTTTTGTTGTTTGACATTAAACAAACAGCAGTAAAGGCTACTGCCCCTTTAAGACCTAATGCTCGGATATGCGTCGTCTTTCTCGACTGTATAAAGTTTACTTAAGGCATATACAGACTATGTCTGCTAGAATACTCATCAAGATGGACATGTTGACATACTTTTTGTGTGAGTTTGTCCGTTCAAGAGCAAGACTTGAAAGAGAACTCAATATTTGCGCGCTGTGAGACGTGTGGTGCTTTCGGATGAGTGCACAGAGACAAATTTTCTCACAGCGCGCGAGTCTTCTCATTCACGTCTTCTGGCACTAAACCCGGGTGATGACGGCGAAAATTACTGGTCATATTCGAACATACGGCAGCACTCGCATGCATTGAACAAAGTTTATAAAGAGATAATTATTTGAATTATATCTCATCACACGGCACCCCGGTTGGGAAACACTGGAATATACTACCGGGTTTCTACTGATACAAAGCCTAATGCTAAATCACTGAAGTTACCCTTTAAATATCGGGGAAAATATTGGTAAATCGATATATCGTTCGATCACTAGAGTGAAGGATCCGGGGCGATCATGTGGAAAATCGTCCGATCCCTGGCCGGACGATCGGTGCATCTCTACCCAGTAGATTGCTTACCACCAGTGGTTTACATCCAATAACTCTGGTCTTTTTCCACAGTGCTTTCAGCTGTACTATAAGCACATCAGGCCTGGGAACATTGTGCTGGAAAAATTTTGCCAAAGTTTCTTTGTTTCGACGACCGGCGATGCTCTTCACTCTGTCTCACGAGACATGCATCGCCTCCATGAAATGTACGTGCCTACACAGATCCATGTGCTCCAATTTAAACGGATACACATTATTACATCCTGTCAGTCACAGGTTAACACTTCATGTCATGTTTTCTTACTGCAGGTATAAACTGCCCCCTATAATGAGTCAGGATGTGCGGAGGGTTATTGGGGCGGCTGCACAACAGCTCCCAGCGCACCAACGGGACGCCATAAGTTATTACCTGACCAATTTCTCTGATGTGGCCCAGCCTCAGGATATTGTGGACGCAGCTGTGCTGCTGGACTCCTTGGCGGGGTAGGTTTCTTCATCCAACAAGAACGTAACACATCACTAGGGGTGTCCCCATCTTAGGATTTGCATCATGTAAACCAGGGGTCTTCAACTAAAATTGCTTGAGGTCCAGTAAATGAAGTCCCTCCTCACCGGCTGAGGTCTGGACAATTATATACCTAAAAACAATCATTTATCTTTATTGCCAGACTAAAGAAATTAGTGTAGATAACTTTTGTTCTTAATTGAGCAAAATATAATGTTCTCATATGGACACATGTCTGTTCATATTGCTAAAGCAAACATAGGTAATCCTTCACAAAATTGATCTCATTTTGATGTTGTTCTGTTATGTCTTTTAAAGGTGCTCTAAGCAGTACAAAATATCTAAATTCAACCAGTAACCATGTCTGACAAAAATATGATGAAATAAAAATGCCTTTATCTCTAAATCTGCACTGAAAATACATTCATTTCAACATTACTAGCAACTAAAGTGCTTTTTTCCCGGCTGAACTGAGATAAATAGTAACAATCAATGAACGCAAACCCCCCTGGTTTAAAAAAAAAAAAATCATTTTATGTTTATTCACATGTATAGTAGTGTTAGGCCGATATATCGGGCCGATATTTGCCGATACAAGGCTGCTGCGTTCACCAATATTTTTTTCCCTGCATTATTTACAGACAGGCGTCCACAGGGCAGCTCTCACCGTCTTCAAACTGTCTTGCTCTCCCTCCCTCGCGCATATTAATCAAAATCAATTGAGAATTGACACGATGGCAAAAGGTGGAAAGACTGAAGTATCACGTGGAGCATTGGGAGATTTTTTCCTGAATTACCGCTGGTGTCGCTCTACAAGAGATTAAGTGAAGTGCACCTACACTCTAAAAAATGCTGGGTTAAAAATAACCCAAGTTGGGTTGAAAATGGACTAACCCATCAATTGGGTTGTTTTAAGCAAACATTTAACCCAACCGCTGGGTCAAAACAACCCAATTGCTGGGTTAGTCCATATTCAACCCAACTTGGGTTATTTTTAACCCAGCATTTTTCAAGGACTAGGTTGTAAATAGTTTTAAAATGAAGTATAGTACAGTCAGTGTGCACTTTATTATGCTGCTTGCTTGTTGATACTGTGTGCAATAGTGTAATTATTTTATTTATGCTTAAATATTTATTTTCAGAATTTATTTTCACCACTGAACTCTTTTTTTTCTTGTTCTACCTCACCTGTTTTTACTATTTGTTAAATATTGTTTCTTTTAGTTCAATAAATGTTCCTTTTTTAAATTGTAAATTTTAAATTATCATCATGATCATTGTGTCATTTTTATGTTGTAAATTGAGGGAGCAAAAGCAGTATCGGCTCAAGAAAATCGGCAGCCCGTATCGGTCATCGGCTAAGGCTGATGAAAAAAAATCGGTATCGGCACTAAAAAATCCATATCGGTCGATCCCTAATGTATAGTCTCTACTTAACTAAATGTATCTAATATTGAATTAGATACACTGCTCTCTTCTGTGCTTCAAATTGCACTGGTAAAGTATCGTTAGCAATATCATTCAGAAACACAAACAGGCAAAAATAAAGTGTTGGAAAAATTTAAAAGTGCAAGAAACATTTTATTTAATGTTTCCACTTTTGACAACCGCAACAGAATCAGAGCAAATGAGACACACAAGCCTCGTACAGGATGCAGGAAGAATAAATGCGATATTTAAAAAAAATAAATAAAACATTTCTCCACCCATTCATCTCGGAAAACTCGGTTTTCAGCGTCAACTTTCCAAATTTTTGAAAATGCCATTGTTTTTGCGTGCCGCTTTCTGCTCAGTCTCTTCTTCACTGCATGCGTGACCGCGCGTCTGAACGCAGCAACAGTGAGCATAGTAACGTTAACTGTCGTCGCAACGGTTCTACTGAGCTGCCTGATATAAATGTGATTTTTTTCTTTTTTTCTTTTGGCATTTATTTATTTCATTATGTCAAAAGGCTTCGCCGTCCGGATGGACGCATCTCACGGTCTGGATTCGGACCGGAGTCCGCTAGTTGGCGACCCCCGGATGTAAACCGATTCCTCACAACATTTTAAAGCCCTGATGTACAAAACATCACACAACGATATAGAAGAAAATGTACAAAAACATTTTGGCTTGGGATGCACCGAATCCAGGATTCGGGTTCGGTTTCTGCCAAACCTCAGAATTTATTTCCACCGAACCCGAACCCTAGGCTTGCACTATGCGCGCCCCGCGGGTCGAACGTAATGATGCCGCCGTTGAAAGTGAAAATGGAACTCATGAACAGAAAACGTGGCAGTAGCTACTTTAAGTCAAAAGAAGGCGATTCAAGTCGAGCTACATGTTCAGTCCGATTTGTCTCGTGATGACAAGGACCCTAAACAACAGCCGCTGTTAAAACATTTGCGTATGAAACATCCGAGATAATACGAGTTGTGCGTGAAGGAATCTACAGACATATAGATCAGATAAAATATAAATAAAAAGAATAAAATACATAGGCCTACACTAAATATTTTTCACTTAAATAATAACCAAATTAAGATGACAAAACGAAAATACACTGAATCCGTGAGCTTTGAAGAACCGGAATCGTTTTTTTTTTTTTTTTGGTCAAATAAAAATAGAAGGCCTAGGCTACCTCAATCTACACCTTGTATGTTTTTTGTTTGTTTGTTTGTTTTTTAAGTAACATGTCTAAGTGATGTGGGTTAGTCTGGAGGGCAGCCTGTTGACAGTTAAACCCGCGGCAGAAAACAACCTCAATCCTTCTGTCTCCGCAGCGCGCGAGCCTCGGCTGAGAGCGCGCACCTCCTGCGCTCTCCGTTGTGTTGTTCTTTGAAACGACAGAGGACGACTCGGGGTAATTTTTCTATAAACCATCAGGAAACAGCGGCGAGAAGAACATACGCGTCAATGTTTACTTTAGTAAACTTGACCAAAACCACACTATTAAAAGCCTTAAACAAGGCTTCAGATGGCACTGATGTCCCGAGAATACAGAGATAACGCCTCGCTAGAGCGGCCAGCCTCGGGAAGCGCCGTTCATTTGCTTTCCACCAGTCAGGAGCTTGTACTACTGCTGTATTTTTCTGTCGAAATGGTCCCACACAGTAAGCTTTTCCATTGCTGTTTACTTAATTAATGTGTTTACTGTGATAATGGACTGAGGATGGGAGTAGGATTTGGTATTCGGTTTCGGATTCGGCCGAATCTTAACCAGTGGATTCGGTATTCGGCCAAACCCCAAAAATCTGGATTCGGTGCATCCCTAATTTTGGCTCAATAAATCAAAAAACTAACTGCAGAAAGTTCACACTGCAGACAGGATTTGAATTTCACGTGTCGGCAAATCTAATTAAACCGGCTAAATTGCCTGTGCGAGCGGCTCTAAATACAGCGCAACATCAATGCACTGAAAAACAATCAAATGAATTTACAGAATTACATTAGAACAGAATATACCTTTCTAATGAATAAAAACGAAATGAGTCAGAATCAAGTCACAGAATTATTTAGCGCATATTTAAATGGAAAAACTATTAAAAAACCTTACTGTAAACAGCGTGGAGTAATCTCCATAAGGGGCTATTGAACACCCCCATATAGGCAAAATGGCATGATCCTCGTTTCTTAAAGGATTAGTTCACTTTTAAATAAACTTTTGCTGATAATTTACTCACCCCCATGTCATCCAAGATGTCCATGTCTTTCTTTCTGCAGTCGAAAAGAAATTAAGGTTTTTGATGAAAACATTCCAGGATTTTTCTCCATATAATGGACTTCAATGGGCCCCAAACGGTTCACGGTCCAAATGACAGTTTTAGTGCAGCTTCAAAGGGCTTTAAACGACACCAGATGATGAATAAGGGTCTTATCTAGCGAAACGATCAGTTTCTGCGAGAAACCGAGCAGTATTTATGCTACTATTTTACCTCTTATCAGACGAACGTGATCATCTCTAAACTCAGACATAACTTCCGCTAAGTGAGGTCAAAATACGAGCGTGGTCATAGATGTATACGTAGATGCCTCATTAGCGCTTGCACGTATCAATAGAATGAGGCATCTACGGTCGATATATCTATGACCAGGCTCGTATTTTGACCTCACTTAGCGGAAGTTATGGCGGAGCTCAGAGATGATCACGCTCGTCTGAAAAGAGGTAAAATAATAGCATAAATACTGCTCGGTTTCTCGCAGAAACTGATCGTCTGGTATTGTTTAAAGCTGCACTGAAACTGAACCGTTTGGAGCCCATTGAAGGGCATTATATGGAGAAAAATCCTGGAATGTTTTCATCAAAAACCTTAATTTCTTTTCGACTGTAGAAAGAAAGACATGGACATCTTGGATGACATGGGGGTGAGTAAATTATCAGCAAAAGTTTATTTAAAAGTAAACTAATCCTTTAACACCTCTGTGAAGATTTGACTGTGAGATTGGTAGTCGAACCAGGCTCCTCCTATCGAAACGTCAAATCTTCAACTATTTGGGGTCACCCCTACACATCACAAAGAATTTGTACAGCTGTTTAGCAAGTCCTAATTTGTCTTCTATGTTTAACCTTGTATTCCTCACTTACACAGCACTTCTTCAGACAACATCTCCTTAGCTGAACTGAGTTCCAGCATGGAGCTACAAGCTTCCCGAAAGGACTTTCCTGCCTTTGTGGCCAAATTCCCGGTTTTGCTGGAGGGCCAGCCACCAACAAAAAAGCAGCGGATCGAGGCAGGCTTTCCTAAAGACAGCAGCTTTTATGACAAGTGGCGAGTCATCCAGTTCACCCAGAGAGAGGAATATCTGCTGTGTAAGTCTCCAAATCCATCAATACACACTCAACTCGACACAAACTAGGCCATTGATTCACTGAGATAAGTGAGTCGCATGTGTAAAGTTATTTAATTCTTTCTTTCAGCGCACTTCAAACACCACAAGGCTACAGCCGCAGAGGTGTCGAAGCTGATAGAGAAGGAGGGGTGGAAGTCCAACCATCCGAAGCCAGAAGAGATCGAGAAGTTGTGGAAACCAGCTCTTACATACACCATTGAGACGGATCGGGTCATAATAAAATCTGTGTCTGAGCAGGCCTGGACAGGCCTTGCCATGAAGGACTTTGGTGGCGAGCAAGGGATAGGTAAGAAAAGCTTTCATTTTCTTTGTAAGGGGGAAAATACCATCCCATGATTAATCGTTAAAAGATTGCACTCTCGATTCAAAACACAGACTTGATCTTATTCCTAAATTACCATGATTTTGCTGTCTTTTTATGCTCGTTTCACATAAGCGGAGCGCGAACAGCTCGTATTTTGTTGCTGCCCATTGATTGACAGGTGTCCACTAGAGTTGTTCCGAAACTACAGGTAGTATCGGAAATATCACCGATACCACAACAAATTCTGGCATCGGTATCGGCGAGTACTTGAACCCATGTACTGATCCGATACCATTTTCTTAAACAAGACCTAGTTATGACCAGTGATGTGCGTTACTCTAATCTGACTACTTTTTTCCAGTAACGAGTAATCTCACGCTTTACTATTTCTAAACCAGTAATCCGATTAAAGTAACTCATCCAAGTCACTGTGAGTTACTATTTCAGTCATTTTCCTTAGTAAAAAATAAATATATATATATATATATATTCGCTTTCTTCTTGCGTCTCGGGAAGAGTATTACTATTTATATTAAAGGGAAAGTTCACCCAAAAATGAGAATTAGCCCATAATTTACTCACCCTCAACTTAAGTCATCCTAGGTGCAGTGTTGGGAGTAGCGCGCTACAAAATAACTAAATATTTTTTTTAATCAAGTAACACAATTACAATTACTGCGCGTTACTCTCTTTTGTGAAAAATGAACGCTTGCAGACGAGAAGCTCAGATCTTGTTCCTAGCCTGGCCCGTGCTTTTTTATCCTCCCTATTACACATTGTTGCAGCCATTAAAATGGTTCATTTTTGTTTTTAATGTCAAAGTAGTTATATTTCATTTTGTTTCTTTATTAAGTTAATTTAGAAAAATAAATTGAATTAAATAAATTTTAAAATGAAATAACTTTGTTAGTTATTTTTTTAAAGTGACTACCAGCCCGTCGGCTGACAGCGAGTTAACCCAACGCTTTAGCCTCTCAAATCAACACTTGACTTGTCTTGCCTATAATAAAATCCATAGATATCAAACACTTCAAGCATCACAATGTTAGTTTAAACTACTATCACCACCACCACCACAGTAAAAATGCATTGTTGTATAAGTTGAGGTAGGCGTATGCGCTCGCAAATGAAACAGGCTACACAATCTAAAAAAATTTATTAAAAAAAACCCATGCAGGTTGTCTTACCATAGACCTCTCCGCAAAATTAATATACTGTAAATCCCATCTTCAATTTCCGTGCTATATGAACATTTAACGGAGTTCACGTCAATGAAAGCCAAAGATATGAGCAGTTAAAAGATCAAAGACCGCAATATGAGAGGGCGAACTATGCACTGCTAAGATGATTTAGCCTCATTAGTTTTAATGAAGATTATCGTGTTTTTGAGCATCTAAGACTTCGCTTACTTTCAGTTTCACTGGCATTAGTTTGCGTGTTGTCTTGCTTTACTCATTTGCGGCGACGCGTGTTGCACCTTCAGAATTGGTTTGTTTGAGTAATCGGATTTAAATCCGTCTTGAAAAAATCTCGGAAGGCATTTCATAGTCTGGTCTTTTCACAATTGGATGGATATCTGGTCAGAGAAAACGAATGAAGTGAGCAGGTGTAAAAAGGCCATAACTCTCCCAGGCTATACTCTCCCAGCTGCGCAGAAGGAACGGCTTCTGTCCTTTTGCCCTGTTGATTACAATAAATAGGTCTAAAAATTATGTTTATTGTGTTTGACTGGTCAGTACTGTTCATATTTACATTTAAAAAGCAGACATAAAAGTAACTTAAAAGTTACTTTCCCTAGTAACTAATTACTTTTGATATACAGTAATTCAATTACTTTTAAAAGAAGTGACTAGTAACTGTAACTAATTACTAATTACAAATTTTCAGTAACTTGCCCAACACTGCCTAGGTGTGTATGACATTTCTTCTTTCAGACGAATACAATCTGAGTTATATTACAAAAGTCCAGGCTAATCCAAGCTTTAGAATTTGATTCATAGTTGCTCTGGCTCAGACAACAGCTCAGACAACACATACTCACATGTTTATCACTTTTAGCAGTGGTTTATGAAACTTCAAAGGGTTTCCTGTAAAATGACACCAGTATTGTGTATTTACTGTTTGTGTGTATGGGAAGCTTTTACATTTGGGTCGGCCAAATCCAGGCAGAAATCCCCAAAAATGGTCCCAGAGGATAAGAGGTTAAACTTTATTGACGCTTGTATGTATTGTATTGCTTATCGTTACGCCAGAAGGTGGCGACAAGTGAGTGGTTTAAAAAAAAGTGTTTATGATTTATTCACAAACGGCCATTCATCCAATAACGGAACAAGTGGCGACTGAATGAGAATTAGCCCCTTTCACACATACAGTCTTTACTGGGAAATTACCGGTAACAGATCATGTGTGAACGGGACCTTTTCAAAAATACCGGTAAATTGCCAGAACGCCGTTGCTTGTGTGAACAGCATATTTGTGTATTTGCCGGTAATTTGCCCGGGATTGCTGTGTGAAAGGGGCTAGTGACTATTTTTAATATACCTTTTAAAATAGACTAAAGCAATGACCACTTTTTTCAGAACCTCTTTATTTTGTTTATTTTTTTCCATCAGAATCGTGGGAGAACCGCAATCTCCATGTTACACCCAAAAAATCGTGATTCTCAATTTATCTTGAATCGTGCATCACTTTAAATGTGCATTTTTAGCAACCGTTAGCTGCAGCAAGAACTAAAATACTGAATAGTATTTTTTAGTCTTACGGGTGTCGACACCCGTAAGACCTCCGTTCATCTTCAGAACACAAATGAAGATATTTTAGTTGAAATCTGATGGCTCTGAAAGGCCTCCATTGGCTCAATGCACGGTTCACTCTGAAGACCCTTAAAAGACACTATAGACGTCGTTACAAAGTCCATCTCACTACAGTGGCTCTACAATAACTTTATGAATCGGCGAGAATAGTTTTTGTGCGCAAAAAACCCTAAATAACGACTTACATAGTGATGACGATTTCAAAACAAGGCATCATGAAGCTTCGAAGCGTTATGAATCAGCGAGTCGATTCAGCAGTTTGGATCACCAAATTTCAGCAGTTTGGTGGTTTGACACGCGATCCGAATCATGAATCGACTCACTGATTCATAACGCTGCGAAGCTTCATGAGGCCGTGTTTTGAAATCGTCATCACTATATAAGTCGTTATTTAGGGTTTTTTTGCGCACAAAAACTATTCTCGCCGATTCATAAAGTTATTGTAGAACCACTGTAGTGAGATGGACTTTGTAACGACGTCTTTAGTGTCTTTTAAGGGTCTTGAGAGTGTAAAGTGCATTGTGCCAATGGAGGCCTTTCAGAGCCATCAGATTTCAACTAAAATATCTTCATTTGTGTCTGAAGATGAACGGAGGTCTTACGCGTGTCCAACGACATGAGGGGAAGTCAGTAATGACAGAATTTTCGTTTTTGGGTGAACTAACCCTTTAAAATGTATTGTTCTCTTGATTTTTATAGGAGTGGTTGCAACCCGACCATTCTCTAAAGGAGACGTGGTGTGTGATTTCCACGGTAAGGTAGTCCCAGCAGCCGAGGGGAGGGCCATGATGCAGGGCTTTCATGACGATGCCAGGTACCTGTTCTTCTTCAAAGCTGGAGAGAGAGACCTGTGCATCGACGCTCAGACCTTCCCCTGCGAGTGCCACCCCGGCTCCAACACAATTGGCCGGAGAATTAGACGTTCCTCTGAGAGGCCAAACCTGGAGCCCTTTCATTGTGTAATCGATTTAAATGGACAACACAAGGATGTCATCCTTTTTAAAGCCAAGCAGGACATTAGCGTGGACACAGAGTTGGAATTTTACTCTGGAGTAATAATAAAGTCTTTCCTGGGTCTGGACCTGGACTGGCTGGATGAATAGGCCGGGTCAATAGACATTTCTCCACCGTCAGGCCAGTGCGGGCCAGGACTTTCTGTGAATGGGGCAAATAGCCTCTGACCTCCTCAACAAAGTTCAATGTTTATTTGTTATATGCCGGTGCTACAACAAGCAGCGAAATGTAAATCTGGCATTCCTATAGACTGTGACACGCCTCTCTGGAACGATAGCACACAACCCAAAATCCAGTTTGATCATGATAAACATGATAAAAGTGTTCATATTTGCCGTTTTTTCAGGGTTTCCGTGGGGAACTGAATGTGTTTAGTTGTTGTTTTGAAAATTAAAGCTTTAAATAGCATTTAAAAGCACTACATTTTATTCTTACAGGCATTTAGATAGTTTTAAAGGAACACGCCGACTTTTTGTGACTTTCTTATTCACTGTATCGTTAGATAAGTCCATACACACCATTCTCATCTCCGCCATAACTGTGTCTGAAGCACCCACCGCTAGCCTAGCTTAGCACAAAGACTGGAGGTAAACGGCTCCAGCTAGCCTAGCTTAGCACAAAGACTGGAGGTAAATGGCTCCAGCTAGCCTACTGCTCAATAAGAGATAAAATAACGGCAATATTTTCCTATTTACATGTTGTGAAGTGTGTAGTTATATTGTGTACTAAGGCCGTGATTTTCTAGGCAGATATGGCGAGGAACTATATGATCATTCCTGCGTAATAATCAAGAGCTGTGAGCCGTCCCCTGAGTGCAGTGGCGCAATGATATTACACAGCGCCTGATAATAGGTTAACTTCTGTCAACATAACCAACGTGACAACCGGCTCACACAGAGAGAACTGGGACTATTTTTAGGCGCTTTGTAATATAATTGCGCCGCTGCACTCATGGGACAGCTCACAGCTCTTGATTATTACGCAGGAATGAGAGTTTAGTTCCTGCCACATCGTTCTAGAAAATCACAACTGTTCATTTTCCGTCGGTCTTAGTACACAATGTAACTACACACATCACAACATGTAAACAGGAAAATGTTGGCGTTATTTTGTCACTTATTGAGCAGTAGGCTAGCTGGAGCCATTTACCTCCAGTCTTTGTGCTAAGCTAGGCTAGCGGTGTGTGCGTCAGGCAGAGTTATGGCACGCATGGAGATGAGAATGGTGTGTATGGACTTATCTAACTCTGGGGATACGGCGAATAAGATAAAGACCCAAAAAGTCGGCGCACTGGAAAAACACACACACTGGAAAAACACACTGGAGAAGCCTACTTACAAAAAATCAGGTTCATAAGTTGATTTTAAATGTGAAAGTTGCTTGAATACTTTGTTTGTATGCCGATATGTTTTGGCGAATAAAGCTATTTTGATACTTTTGCAAGTACTGATAGTGTGCAGGACTTTTTGTTCTTAATTTTTGACTGTCTTTTCTCCTAATATTGTGTTGGTCCCGCTTTTGCTGCCAAAACAGCCCTGACCCATCGAGGCATGGACTCCACTAGACCCCTGAAGGTGTGCTGTGGTATCTGGCACCAAGATGTTAGCAGCAGATCCTTTAAGTCCTGTAAGTTGCGAGGCCGGGCCTCCATGGATCGGACTTGTTTGTTCAGCACATCCCACAGATGCTCGACTGGATTGAGATCTGGGGAATTTGGAGGCCAAATCAACGCCTCAAACTCGTGCTCCTTAAACCATTCCTGAAGCATTTGTGCTTTGTGGCGGCGCATTATCTGCTGAAAGAGCCACAGCCACAGGGAATATCGTCTCCATGAGAGGCTGGACATGGGCTCAGCAATGCTTAGGTAGGTGGGACGTGTCAAAGTCCACATCCACATGATGGAGGACCCAAGGTTTCCCAGCAGAACATTGCCCAAAGCATCACTGCCTCCGCCGCCACGCCTTCTTCCCATAGTGCACCTGGTGCCATGTGTTCCCCAGGTAAGCCACACACACACACCCGGCCATCCACTGATGTAGAAGAACACGTGATCATCAGACCAGGCCACCTTCTTCCATTGCTTCCAGAGCTGCAGTTTTGGAGATCTGACCCCGTCATCTAGCCATCACAATTTTGTTCGCGTACCCCCTCTGTCACCTCACATAATAGCGAAACCGATTTCATCAGATTAGGCATAAGAGAATTAACGTGTTATGTTACACATTGTGAATTAATTTAATAAACTTATTCACCTAGTGTTCATAGCCTTCAGTGAATTAACTTCATGAGGTTCAAGTTAAGAGAGTGATGAAATGAGGAGAGAGCAGGTGTGACATGATCATCTGCCCACAAACATGAAAGCTATTTATTCATTTTTTTGGCCTTCAAACATCTTAAAATGCACATGTGTAGATGAGAGAAATCTAAATGTTCTCGGGCCGTGCGTCATGTGCTCGCGTGAACAGCAGCGATGGTGCCCATACTGTCAGTTATTTCTTCTATTTCATTTGTTTGGGTACACAGAGCAGCTGAGACATATCAGGTTATTTGTGACGTCTATCTATAATGGGTGGGATAATTCGCAGGAGACATTTTCAAAGTGGGAGGACCAAACTGTAAGCAAAACCCCAGATAGTAAGATCATATTTCCAGATATCGGACGATCACTTTATGCTCCCTGTCAGACCATCATATTTTAAATTTTCCTGATCATTAATATGGATTATTATTACAATACAAACTAAGTGAAATAAGAAGTACATGTGAATGATCAAAATGCCTGCAGAATGCCAAATCTGTCCCCTGTAGACCAGCCTTTTATGTGGGATGTCTCTTCTTTCAACTTTCAACCTTGCACAATTCTACTTTGATACATTTTGATTAGGGGTGTGCGATATATTGACAAAATAAAAATCATATTTTCTAGGTTTCCATCGATAACGATACTTAAAGTAAATGTAAAAAACTTAAATGTAAAAAAAATTCAGTAAAATATCCAAACACCACTAGGCCAGTGTTATATATTTTGTTCAGTTGAGTACTTACAATATCCCAAATGTTTCCAACTATTTGTAAATCGCGAGAAATTGCTATTTTAACCAATGAACCGGGACGTGTGTGGGCGTGGCCTGTCGATGACATCATATCTGCGTTCCCCTCGGTTTCTGGTTTTATTCTGCAGAAACGCTTTCCTCTCACTGCAGTGTGAACAAGTGTCATAGCAGCCGCTGAGAGAACGCACAGAGTAACGTCATCACATCATCAACACACTCAGATGTGTGTAATATGATCAGCAGAGCTGCGTTACCTCACACACACGAGCGGAGGAGCGGAAGTGGCGACTGTGGCATAATAAAAGTCCCGCTGCTCGCGAGGCGTGTGTTGCGTTCCTCTTATGAACAATCGCTCCAGCGGTTCCTCAGCTCCACAACACTCGTCCTGCTCTGCTTCACTACAGTAACGTTAATAATCACATCAACATGATTTCTGCCCGAGTCCTATCCCGATTCTTTCCCACCGGCTGTGAGCTGAAGACCACATGATCCAAGAGTCTGCGCTCAAACGTGCCGTCATCAAACTACGCCTTTGTTTTGAACAGGCGACCTCTAGCGGACGGAAAACTTACATAGTGCAGCTTTAAAGCTGCTTGTGTTCAAGATTTACAAAAATTATATACTGAGAATGTACAACATGAATCCATTTTCCAAACTGTGTTTTTGTCTTACCCTGAATCATTATGGTACACTTATAATAAGTGTTTATATTGGGACTATTTCACACCGGAACCGCTGCGGGGGAGCACAGTCCCTGCGTGACTCGCCATAGACATAAACAGAGAGAACACAGTTCTGTTTATTAACCGCTAAAGCGCAAAAAGTTTCGGACTGCAGCTTTACCGGCCCACTGAAGTGCCTTGAAGCGCGCAGCATTATTCAGCGTGTTGACATAATTTTCCCTGAAACGGCTCAAGCTGTTAGCAGCTCCTTCCCTTTTTTGAAACAGCCAATAGCGTTTTGTTTCCTCCTAATCTCTAACCGTTTCTCATCATAATCTCCTCCATATCGCTTTGAAATACAGCATCTGTGCAGAATATAAATGTGTCCGATATGTTTTGTTGTATGCGCCGACTCGCGCATATGATCCGCGATGCGCTCTCGTGTCTCTAGTCAACGGCCCTGGTCTAGACTATGGCTGCGTTCACACTGCAGGCTGAAACGACCCAATTCCGATTTTTTTGCCCTTATGCGACCTGTATCTGATCTTTTCATGACAGTCTGAACGACACAGATCCGATCTTTTCAAATGCGACCCAGGCCACTTGGGTATGTGGTCCAAATCCGATACATATCCGATCTTTTGAAATGCGTCTTCAGTCTGAACTGCCAGGTCACATGTATCCGACCCGCACGTCGTTGATACGCGACAAACGTCATCATTGTACGTTGAATGCACAAGAAATAGTTGCTAACCGCCAATAAAAGAAGAAGTACGCACCTGTTGCTAGCCAATACACTCCAACTCCAACGCGTTTCTGCATGGGCCGCCGCAGACGTGTCTCTTCCCGTGACAAAGTTAGTTGAAGGCGCTCACAAACATAATTGAAGGTGGATCTGGTCATTCTGAAGTTACTGACGAATTCGGTATCAGTAAAGCCACTCACATCAGTATCCCACCACTCCTGGCTGCGACTCCGCACACACACGTTTCTCTGTACCGACGTTGCTACCACTGCTCCACAAAACGCCATGGCCAAAAACCTTGCTCTCCTCCTCTTTTTTAATTTTCTTCTTAACATGAGAAGGTTGTAATGGTGCTGGCTCCGTTGCGAAAATAACTTTAATAAAGCTAAACAAACTCCAATGCTGACACCCATATTTGGCTACTTCCGTAAACAACAAGTGACGTCGTTGACCGTTGAGTACTCTTCTGCGCATGCGGGTCACTTCTGGGTCATTTCACGTTCACACAGGAGATCACAAAAGGTCGCATTTAATTGGAAATGTGAACGGCCTTGCAAAAAAATCGCATTTTTTCAAAAAATCGGAATTGAGCATTAAGCCCTGCAGTGTGAACGCAGCCTATGTGTGTGCGCTGCAGTGGTGCGCGTGAAAGTAACGTGAAACCAATGTGAAACCAGACTTCGTCTGCCTCAACTGAAAGCATTAAAGGGTTAGTTCACCCAAAAATGAAAATTCTGTCATTAATTACTCACCCTCATGTCGTTCGACACCCGTCAGACCTCCGTTCATATTCGGAACACAAATGAAGATATTTTTGTTGAAAGCTGATGGCTGAGAAAGGCTTCAGATAGGCCTCCATTGGCATTCAGTACATTTACAATAAAAAAAGTTATTGTCCAGCCAAAGTAAGTTTTTGATTGATTCATTTCCGCTGTAAAAAATCATGAGTTATTTACTTTGGGGCCGCCTATTTTCAACTAAAATAGAAAACTCCTTAGGCAACAATGCTCGGTGGCCCGAGAACGCGAACCTTGAAATAAGTTGATAGAGCAGCCATCAAGTGTTAGACAGTATTCTAGGTTTCTACGCACAGAGGTTTTTGGTCCTATAATTAGAATCTCTGGGGGTTTTTTCAGAATTAAATTGCAGGAAATTACTAGTCATCCAATGTTTTTATCAGCTATGCATTCCGTTAATCTTGTGAATTGGTAAGTTTCGTTAGGGCGTGAAGAAATATAGAGCTGAGTATTGTCAGCAAAACAATGAAAACTAACGCCATGCTTCCTAATGATATCTCCCAGTGGTAGCATGTACAGGGTGAAAAGCAACGGTCCTAGCACCTTGTGGTACTCCATACTTAACTGAACTGAACTGAATATGATATCTCTTCATTTACTGCTACAACCACGATCAGATGATAAGAGTAAATCATTTGTAACTCTGATGAGAGTAGTCTCAGTCCTATGATACAATCTAAATACTGACTGGAAATCCTCACAGATACCATTTCTTTCAAAAAAAAGGAACATAGTTGTGAGGACACTGCCTTTTCTAGTATCTTTGGCAGAAAAGGTAGATTCGAGATCAGCCTGTAATTGACTAATTCTGTAGGATCAAGTTGTGTTTTTTAATAATAGCCAGATTAAAAGTTTTCGGTACATATACTAATCACAAAGATTAATTAATGACATTAAGAAGAGGATCTATGAACTCTGGTAGCATCTCTTTTAAAAGCCTAGGGTCAAGCATACATGTTGTTGATTTTAATGATTTAACGAGTTTAGACAATTCTTCTTCTCCTATAGCAGTGAATGAGTGTCATTTTTCCTCAGTGACACTACAATGCACTGTCTGATATGATACTGTAGTACACCATGTACTGCAGTATCGTATCAGACAGTGCATTGTATTGTCGCAGTGCTTAGTTATAATTTTCTCC
Source organism: Gobio gobio (assembly GCF_949357685.1). Taxonomy (NCBI): domain Eukaryota; kingdom Metazoa; phylum Chordata; class Actinopteri; order Cypriniformes; family Gobionidae; genus Gobio; species Gobio gobio. The sequence continues at coordinate 49,547,470 of NC_137106.1, forward strand.
CTAATATTATCAATCTTGTAAGTTAAGAAGTTCATAAAGTCATTACTGCTGTGCTGTTTGGAAACGTCAGAAGTTGAAGCTTTATTTTGTGTTAATTTAGGCACTGTATCAAATAAATACCTAGGATTGTCATGCTCTCTTTCCAGGAAATGCGAAAAACCTTGTTCAGGGGCGCGGGAAGATGTTTTAGGTTGGGGGTGCTGTTTTTTGGGGGTTTTTTTGGTCACCACATTTGAATAAGAAACAATATAGAGTCTATAAAACACGAAGCACAACAAGCATATCGGTGAGAACACTCGTTTAAACAGCATACACACAGGGACATTTGACTGCACATCACAGTTTTGACATTGTTGATAACTCTTGCAATCGTAATGCAATGGACTATGGCCTACATTAAACCTTTAAACAAAAGACGTATTGAGCTGTTTACACTGTCATAGACAATAAAGGAGCAAATTGTATAAAATAAAATGAACGCAACAAACCTGCCTACCATACCAGAGCATGTGAGCGAAGCGGTAAAACAACGTGCGCTCAAATCCCACTCCGACACAAAATGTATCTGTACTGTAGCGTAGCCTACTATACTCGTTGTCCATTAAAACACGTATTTAGTTTTATACATTTAAATATTATAATGTTTTTTTTTTTTTTATTTCATTTACGTTGATGATTATGAAAAGTGAACAGGACACATACGATGCAAAATATGTCAGAAGACATGGGGGTCAGAAATGATTTTGACCACTTCATTTGTTGAAAGCCTTTCTTAAAAGTGAATTTAATTTCATATAAATTGTATCTTAATTTTAATAAATGTTTTATCAACCAATTGCCTTGATGTAATAAATAATAAGCAAATATAGCAGACAATGACATGGAGCCGCCGGCGCTGCGTGAACAATGGCTTCAGTGAACAACTACTAGAAAAAAAACTTTAGTTAAGGACAGCCCTAGCTTCTTATTTGAGATAGGCCTATATTCGAACCAGCATGTCACAAATGGTATTCTGGGTTGAGCACGCGGCGCTGAGCGAAATGAGCTTTAGAAATGAACGAAATCTTCAGAAAGGCGCTCTCACTCTGGAGGAAATATTACCGCTCTTTCTACACACACTGCAACGGTCACAATATGACCTCATGTATGTTTTAAAAACATAATTCAACATATAAATAATACATTTTAATGGGCCACTTAAAGTGTTTATTACAAATAAATTACTAAATGATAAAAAAGAATAAATGTAAATTAACAAAAATGTGCATTGCATTTGCAATCCTGTGAACCACTTCCCGCGCCTCTGGTTTTGTTCCAGCTGTGCTCCATTTTTCTGGCCACTCTTTTAAGGGTCCGAGTGTGCTTGTTGTACCACAGCGTTGGGCTATTTACTTTCATCTTCTTTTAGATTTGTATTCTCTTTAACTGTGTTTAATGTGCTGGGGAAGAGAAAGTCAGTAGTTTTTTGTTGCAACATTGAGTTCTTGTAAGCTATCTGGGATGCTGAGGAGATTAAACTGATCAGGAATATTAAAAAGCAATCTTTAGTGGTAGGAGTGATAGTTCTACTATATTTGTAACAAGGAGACGGATTTGCAGCCTTGACTAAATTAAGTATACACAAAACTAGATAATGATCTGAGATGTCATCGCTCTGCTGCTAAATTTTCAACGGCATCAACATTTATTCCATGTGACAGTATTAGTGTCATGGGTGGTTGCAGGCAAACAGATGATGATGATGAATAAAGTTCCAACAAGTTTAATAACACTAATATTTCTCCACAGGACAGGCAAACAGGAAGCAATAACACATACTACACATAGATGAGATCCGACCAAGACACACAAACCGAGCTGAACTTAAATAGGGGAGATAATGACACTAGCACACATGAACACAATGACAAAATCAAATCTGTGACCATGATGACAAACAAGGCAAGGAGAAACGAAAACAAACAGTGTCCTTGGTGGTGTTGTGTGTGACAATTAGATCTAAAGTCTGTAGATAACGTTACGTAACGCACCAAAGCTTAAAATGAATTATACACTATTGCCAAAAGTAATAGGACACCCCTCCAAATCACTGAATTCAGGTGTTCAATCACTTCATGGCCACAGGTGTATAAAATCAAGCACAAGGCATGCAGACGCTTCTACACACATTAGTGAGAGAATGGGCCGCTCTCAGGAGCTCAGAGAACTCAAGCGTGGTACCGTGATCGGCTGCCACCTGTGCAATAAGTCCATTCTGGAAATTTCCTCACTACTAAATATTCCCCGCTCAATTGTTAGTGGGATTAAAACTAAGTGGATGCAACTCAGCCACAAAGTGGTAGGCCGCGTAAAATCACAGAGCGGGGTCAGCACATGCTGAGGGTCACAGTGCACAGAAGTCGCCAACTTTCTGCAGAGTTAAGAGCTACAGACCTCCAAACTTCTGTGGCCTTCAGATGAGCTCAAGAACAGTGTGTAGAGCTACATGGAATGGGTTTCCATGGCCGAGCAGCTCATCCAAGCCTTACATCACCAAGTGCAATGCAATGTGTGGGATGCAGTGGGGTAAAGCGAGCCGCCACTGGACTCTAGAGCAGTGGAGACGTGTTCTCTTGAGTGACCAATCACGCTTCTCTCTCTGGTAGTCCTATGGACGAGTCTGGGTTTGGCGGTTGCCAGGAGAACGGGACTTGCCTGACTGCATTGTGCCAAGTGTAAAATTTGGTGGAGGGGGGATTGTTTTGGGGTGGGGTTGTTTTTCAGGGCTTGGGCTTGGCCCCTTAGTTCCAGTGAAAGGAACTCTTAATGCTTCAGCATACCAAGACATTTTGGACAATTTCATGCTCCCAACTTTGTGGGAACAGTTTGGGGACGGCCCCTTCCTGTTGCAAAATGACTGCGCACCAGTGCACAAAGCGTCGGCCCATAAAGACATGGATGAGCAAGTTTGGTATGTAAGAACTTGACTGGCCTGACCTCAACCCGATAGAACTGCGAGACGGCAACATGGATGGCAGGCTGATAGGCTAGCAAAATGCTGAAAGGGCCTTTACATTTGCCAAAAAGATAACTTTTTTTGTCAATAAAAAACAAACAAGCAAGCCCAGCTTAGATTAGGACAAGCAATGCAAAAGTAACATAACATTACTTTCCATAAAAAGTAACTAAGTAATGCAATTAATTACTTTTTTAGGGAGTAAAACAATATTTCTTTGAATGGATGAAGGATGTAAATTATTCTAATTTATAAACTATATGTATTGGCAGGACTAGTAGCTTTCTGGATAGAAAGAAGAGTGACGTTGCTGCTAAAATGAGTCTCAATAAGAAGACAGACGAGAGATGTTCTCAGTCCCAGAGATCTCCAGAATCCAGCTGTGTGTCTATGAGGAGTGACATATCCATGAATTTTCCTGTTAACTTCAGTGATAAACCAGTGACCACTAGAGGTGTGCGATACCGCTAGATTTGGTATCGATCCGATACCAAGTAAATACAGGGCCAGTATCGCCGATACCGATACCAATATCGATACTTTTTAATAATTAAGGTGGATGCGTCTTCAACCTAAATCTAAATGAATTTTCATGACTTTTAATTTGTTTTTGTGATTTGCATTTTGGGTTATTAATCAGTACTACAAAAACTTTTGTTCAGAAACAACTTTTGGTTACTTCTGTTTTATTTAAATAAACAAAGTTACAAAATGATTACTTCACAAATATAAAAAATGTAAAAACTAATTCTCTTTTCAAGTAGCATGTTAACAAAAAATGTTTCTTAAATAAACAAAGTCACAAAGTTTTACATACAACGCTCCTCTTTCTCTCTGCTGCCATTCTCCGCCTCTGACTGACTGCTGTTAGAAATGCGCGGCTGACTGCTGGTGGTAGCGCTAGTGGTGAGTCACGTGACGGTACAACACAGGAGAGGGGGAGGAGAGCAGCGTCGAGCACGAGCAGCACTCTTGAGAGCTTGCTCTGCTCAACGACACCAGCTGCATTTTGACAAACACGGCCAGGTCGCAAAACGAGAGAAACTGAAACTTAAGTATCGATATTTTCACGTTGGTATCAATCAATACCGATACCAACGTTGGTATCGATATTATCGATATTAGTATCGATCTGCCCACCTCTAGTGACCACTGATCCTATGTGAGTATAAACACGCTAGATCATGTTAGTTATTTAACTGTTAACATATTAGTTCATGTGTAAAAATTAAGGATTACATTTTCTAACTTAAATGTATATGTGCTTTTACTAAATAAATATCAAATCTATGGAAAAGTCCTAATAACATCTAGTAAGTCCTTCAGACCCCTGTCTGTTGGGGCGGAAACTTACGCAAGGAGAGTCACTGCTGCTGTTCCGCAAGACCCAAATCGTCAAACGTGATCGACTGAAGGGGAACGGATTTTTTTCGGTCGGTTCTTTTAAGAGTTCTCTTTACTTTAAGGTTCACTTTCACATGTTATAAATTTGTATAATGCATGAATGCGCATTCAGACTTCTTTTGCCAGCATGAGTCACATATTTTAAGCTGTTGCAATATTGTTTCACTGCAAACACTAGTCCATTGCTGAATCAAAAGAGCAGATCTGCTTCTAAGACATTTTAATGAATGTCACAAAGTAATTGTTCTCTCTTTTTCTTCAGTTTATTAAATGAGTTTTAGGTATTTCAGAACTGTAAAAAAAAGCATTTCCATTAAACAACTGCCACTGTGTAATGCTTCAGTGCTGAAGATGAACAACTATTACCGCTTATCATACAATCCTCAACAGTGGCGACAATAATTATTCACACTGCAGTGCATGTTGGGAATTTTGTACTATAGTAATACCCATCATATATTGCAGCATGAAGCTTTTTCAGTGCATCTAAATAATACAGTTGTTCAAAGTCTTTTATGCACTGCACAGTTTTAAAAACATTCACGGTAACTGTTTGTTAATACACTTTGTTCACATTCTGTAGCTTCACAGGGTTTAAATGCACAACATAAATGTATAAATTAAAAAATGAATGATTAGTTACTTTGGATGCAGTCAGGCCAGCTCACAAGGACCATCTCATCATATAAAAGCAGCTAGTGTCTGCTAATATCTTCTCTTTTTTCTGTTCTTGTTGTACCTCTTTCCTTCAGTGATTCTGTTAACAGCAGGTGTTCATCACTAATGCTCAATCATCACTTAATTAATAATTTAATTATCTCATTAACTTTAACACTCCTTCATTGTTACTTTAACACTCTGTAGAGTGGAACCATATATTGAAATTAAGTTAATTTAACTCTGCGTTTTTTGCTGTATATTTGATCCTAATAATTTTGAAAATACCTGTAAAAATTATTTTTTTGCTGCCTATCATTTGACCATTTTATCATTAAACAGTTTTTTACTGTTTAAAAATACTGTAAAGACAGTAATTTTTCTGTATACAAAAATGTGAATTACTATAATGTGTCATTAATGTCATAATACTTAAAATAACAGCCTAGTTGTTAATTTTGAGATATTGAAATTTTACAGAGTTTTTCATTACAATTTAAAAGAAGAGAAAACAACTGGAGAAAAAAAAATCAAATCAAATCAAATAATTTTTTACAGTCTGACCTAATCTAAAGTTAGACCTATTCACTGTTAATAATTTGTTAACAAATCATTATGTAACTCTTTACATATGAGCTAATTAAACGGTAATCATTTGTTAATTACAGTGGCAATAAATAAAGAACTCACTATATATAGTGAGTAACTATAATGGTTTGCAGATGATATGTAAATACTTTATTATTGTATACTTAAGTGTTACCATAGCTTTTATTTCCATCCATTTTCCTGTATGCTCCTGTACGGTTTTGGTTTGATTCATTGATTAATTTGATTCATAGCAAGTGAGCAAGCTAAAAAGTGGTGGGCCCTGATCTCCTGTATTCACTTATTAATTTATTTTTTGATTCAGCAGTGTGGATTGTCCTCAAGTAATGGATGATGTTCTGCAGAGAGTCAAAGACCAACTCAAAACCAGCATGAAGAACAAGTATGAGAAATTATTTGAGGGAAACAAACTCCAAGAGAATGAAACCCTCCTGAACAGGATCTACACACAGCTCTACATCATAGAGGGAGAGAGTGAAGGAGTGAATGAAGAACATGAGGTTTTACTGATGGAGAAAACAGCCAGAACACAAGACACTCCAATCTACTGCAATGACATCTTTAAAGCCTTACATCAACCAGGATGTGAGGAGAAAGAGCAAATCAAGACTGTTCTTACTAAAGGCATCGCTGGAATCGGAAAAAACATCTCTGTGCAGAAGTTCATTCTGGACTGGGCAGAGGGAAAAGCCAATCATGATGTAGATTTCATGTTTGTGCTTCCATTTCGAGAGCTGAACTTGATCCGAGATCATCAGTACAGTCTTCACAGACTTCTGCTGGACTTTTATCCTGAACTTCACAATCTGGACTCAATGATTTATGAGGAGTGTAAAGTTGTGTTCATCTTTGATGGTCTGGATGAAAGCAGAATCACACTGAATTTTTCAGATGCTCAGGAAGTTTCTGATGTGACTGAGACTTCATCAGTGGGTGTATTGATGTCAAACCTCATCAGAGGAGAGCTGCTTCCTTCTGCTTTCATCTGGATCACCTCCAGACCAGCAGCAGCCAATCAGATCCCCTCCAAATACATCAACCGTCTGACAGAGATTCAGGGATTCAATGAGCCTCAGAAGGAGGAATATTTCAGAAAGAGAATCACTGACGCGTATCAAGCCAGCAGAATCATCTCACACATCAGAAGAGCAAGAAGCCTCCACATCATGTGCCACATACCCGTCTTCTGCTGGATCTCATCCACTGTGCTTCAAAAGCTCCTGAAAGATGATCTGAGTGCAGAAATTCCTCAAACTCTGACTGAAATGTACATCCACTTCCTGCTGATTCAGATCAACATGAGGAATCAGAAGTATGAAGAGAGAGATCCAGAGAAACTCCTGCAGTCCAACAGAGAAGTGATTTTGAAACTTGCTGAAGTGGCGTTCAAACAGCTGATGAAGAGCAATGTGATGTTCTATGAGGAGGACCTGAGAGAGAGAGCGGCATAGACGTCACTGACGCCTCAGTGTATTCTGGGATTTGCACTGAGATCTTTAAGGAGGAGTCAGTGATTCATCTACAGCTTCATTCATCTGAGCGTCCAGGAGTTTCTTGCTGCTTTCTATGTGTTTTACCACCACATAAACAGCACTACAGAAGCGTGTTTAGATTCAGTGCATAATTTACAAAAAAGAGCAGTAGATAAAGCCCTTGAGAGTGAGAATGGACAGCTGGATCTGTTCCTGCGGTTCCTGCTGGGCATCTCACTGGAGTCCAATCAGAGACTCTTACAGGATCTACTGACACACACAGAGAACAGCTCAGAGAGCATCAGGAGAACCACATAGTACATTAAAGACAAGATCAAAGATGGACATGGACATGGACTCTCCACTGAAAGATCCATCAATCTGTTCCTCTGTCTGCTGGAAGTGAAAGATCAGACTCTGTCCAGAGAGATTCAGGAGTTTGTGAAATCAGACAGACACTCAGAGAAGAAACTCTCTCCTGCTCACTGCTCAACAATCACCTATATGCTTCAGATCTCAGAGGAGGTGCTGGATGAGCTGGACCTCAAGAAATACAACACATCAGATGAGGGTAGAAGAAGACTGATACCAGCTGTGATCAACTGTAGAAAAGCCCTGTGAGTGTTACAATTCTTCTGTTACAGAGAAGAGTTTCTAAATTGAAATACACTTCCTGTTGTGCCAAGTAATACATTTTGACTATATTCTGCTTATTTTATGGTACTTTTACACTGCACGGTACGGCTTGGTATGGCTTGGCTTGGATTGCTTTACTTTGGCTCGGTTTGCTTTTCCACTGCAGTTAGTGTCTACTGTCCACATTTTTGCATGTGACGGTCGTTTAAAGCAAGTAATTTAAAAAAGTTGTGCGAACAAATTATACTGTGGTGGCTGTTGCTGACTATTTCAATCTAGCGGGTTTGGTGTCTCATGCTGCAAATCCAATGATGCTGGTAGTGACGATTCTCTCTGACCAATCAGTGATCTGCAGTGTTTTAGTATCTGTACGCCTTGCTTGGAACCTCAACCAAGCTGGTACTAAAAAACTTCCATTACTAACCAATCAAACTAACCAAACTGCCCAAAAGTGAGCCGTACCGAGCCATACCATGTCGTGGTATAAAAAAATTAGAATGTATTTTTACAACAATGAGGCTGAAATACCAGTGGTAGAAGGAGGTAAAAAAAATGGTATTCTTATGTTTTACTCTCTTTCAGTTTGGCTGGCTGCAATCTCACTGATCAGTCATGTGAAATTGTGGCATCAGCTCTTCAATCCTCAAACTCTGTCCTGAGAGAGCTGGACCTGAGTAACAATGACCTGTATGTTTCAGGAGTGAAGCTGCTCTCTGAAGGACTGAAGAGTCCAAACTGTCAGCTGGAGATACTGAGGTATTAATAACATATAAGGCATAATGTACAGTCAGCCATTCATTAAGTTGATGTGTTTTTGCTGATGATCGGTTCAGTTCAGTTCAGTTCAATACATTTTACTGTCCCCAATGGGGAAATTTGGGTTAGACTCTGGTGCCCACATACACTGACCAAAACGTAATCCATAAACCATACACATGCACATAAAACACACTAATAATTATTGCTTATTTAAAAGTCTAATCGACATAGGTACAAAGGATTTCTTAAAACAATTGTATCTACACATAGGCAGCCTATATCATAATATTCTCTATTTAAGTTATGTAAAGGATCAGATAATATTGTGGTAGCTTCCTTGATAACTGATTGCTCATATGAATACTCCAGTGGTTGATATTCTGTGTGTCTGTAGGTTATCTGGCTGTATGGTGACAAAGGAAGGCTGTGGTTATTTGTCTTCAGCTCTGAGTTCAAACCCCTCACACCTGAGAGAGCTAGATCTGAGCTACAATCACCCATGGGATTCAGGAGTCAAGCTGCTCCAACAAACTGTTGCTCACCCTGTGGTCTGTGTGGGTCCTAACGGCCCAGTATAGTGATGGGGACACTATACTGTAACAAGCACCGTCCTTCGGATGAGACGTTAAACCGAGGTCCTGACTCTCTGTGGTCATTAAAAATCCCAGGATGTCCTTCGATAAAGAGTAGGGGTGTAACCCCGGCATCCTGGCCAAATTTGCCCATTGGCCCTCCTAATCATCCCCATATACAGATTGACTTCATCACTCTGTCTTCTCTCCACCAATCAGCTGGTGTGTGGTGGGCGTTCTGGCGCAATATGGCTGCCGTCGCATCATCCAGGTGGATGCTGCACATTGGTGGTGGTTGAGGATTCCCCCTTCTATATGTAAAGCGCTTTGAGTGCCTAGAAAAGCGCTATATAAATGTAACAAATTATTATTATTATTATTATTATTAAATCACAAAATGTATTTAATTTGAAGATTAGAAGAATTACTGAGTTACTGAGTATGGGAAAATTATGACAGGCCGTTGAATTATTGAAACAACAGAAAATGATTTGAGTTTCAGAGCTGAGAAGAATATTATATGTATTAATGCTAATTATTCTACATTACAGAGAAATATACCTGACTGGTAGCTAATGAAGGGGTGCAAATATAGCAGTAATTCTGTCACTCTTTTTAGTTCCAGTCAGTAATCTGTCATTTAGAAACAGCTGCAGTCAGTGTTTCGATGACTGGGAGAGGCCTTGATAAACAACAATGCAGTCGTCCAGTCTAGATGATAAGAATGCAACTGAAATTTAACTGAATTTAACTGAAAGCATATCATAAGATATATTTGTTTGCTTGGTCTTTGTGGGCTTTGGTTCATTCGCTGTTGCAGGCTTTAAAGACCTTTGAAATAACCGAAATGGCGAAGTGATATGGAACTGTAATATGGTTGATAAACCTGGAACGTTTACTGAAATATTTGCACACCCATAGGCGTAAATTGCGGTGGGGGTCGGGGGGTCATTAAAAACAACATTGTGTATTATAAATAATATAATCATATATACTTAAAATAATTGTGTAAGTAGTAAAACAATATAAACGCAAACGGGCAAAAAAATAAGTTTCAAGTTTAGAAACATTTTGAGTCCCCCCTCTCTTGCCCAACAGTGGTTTTGTCCACCGCGCACCTCACCTAGACACACACACACACACACACACACACACACACACACACACACACACACACACGCACCTCATCTAGACACACACAAGTCCGGTGGAAAAGAACACAGTTCTTCAGTAGTTGTTCAGCTGTTAAGGCTAGTTTAATCACTTTAATCATCGGATGAAGTGATTATTTTCTCTTTAAAACAGACGTGGCTGAGACGATGAATAAATTAGCAATGACAAAAAATTATGATAACCGATATAAGTCCGATATTTTAGCAATTGTTGTTTTGGTAGCTTGTTATAAGTCCCCCACAACAAGTAACACGGCAATAAGCCTATCGGTGCGTTCCTGGTGTTCCCTTCACAGGGTATTCTGCCATCTTAAGTGAAATTCCAATCCAAGCCAGCTGAGGATGTCATTTTTTTTATATTTTACTTTATTTACCTGTTTACTATGTTTCACGTGGGAAAAAAAGCGCACGGGATGAGACTGCTATGTTTGAACTGATATTAGGCTAATATTGTAGATCTACCGCTGTGTTGGGTTTCGCTCAATGCTATGTGGAAGAAGCAAGATAATTTAATCATTATATTACCGCGTGGTGAACCTATGATAACTTATATTTAAACAACTATTGCTTTGTGTTGTTGGACAGATAAAATGACAGAAAAGAAAAACGGACATACCATTTTTCAGTGCACCAAAGTGCCACAAATTTTTGCTGTAATATTTGTGTCCCCTTCAAAAATTGCCCTTGAGAAATGTTATGTTTATTGTCATCCCCAACTGTTAGATGAAATTTATGCCCATGTGCACACCATAGAAAGTTTGTCATCAAAACAATCAGAATCAAGCATTCAACAGCTCCATGTTGTAAATGCAAATAATTTACAAGTGAATATTAAATAAAGCCCTTAGATTATAAAGTCAAACCAAAATGTATTCAGACACCTTCAACATTTTCTCACATTATCTCAGTTTACTCACTATAGGTTAGAAAATGGTAATAAAATATGACAAGAAATCTATCAGAACAAATTAATCTTGATAATGTTTGATAACTTTTTATAAAAAGGGATGTAATGATTACAATCAACCAATCAGCTGTTAAATTTAAATAACACAATTAGATAATACCAATTTAGCTCAACCAATGACCAAGCAATGCTTCATTTTGTTCAGTCTGTGGTGTCAAAGGTCAAATAAAAAGCAAATAAAGAAAAAACACTGAAGTAAAACATGCTCAGGTCAAAGTGTCTGAATCACTTTTCTCCCAAATTTGTTTATATCAATTTCACTGGTAGTCACTGTCTGAAGAATTTGTAGGTATAATATGTCACAGTTTACTTTATTTTGCAATCCTCATTTATATAAATGAACTATAGTGTCCTTGCACACACTAGTAAAAATTATACCTGTGGTCTGAATCATTTTTGGTTTGACTGTATACGTCAATTAAATAGTTTAGAAAGATATGAAAAAAGCACTATACAAATAAATATAACTTGACACCTTATATTAGTGGTCTGTGTGTGAATGTGCTTTCTTTATGTCTTATGTCTTTAGTTTGGATCATGGAGGGCCCTCCAGGATCAAAACAGGACCACGAAAATGTAGGTTTTTTTCACTAAAACACTCATGCACATTTAATGAAAACAAATTAGAGTAATAAACTGTTTGATCTCCCTTCTTGTGTTCAGATGCCTGTGATCTCACACTGGATCCAAACACCGCACACACTCAACTCATTCTGTCTGAGGAGAACAGGAAGATCACATATGTGGAAGATCATCAGCCGTATCCTGATCATCCAGAGAGATTTGCTGATATTCCTCAGGTTCTGTGTCGAGAGAGTCTGACTGGACGCTGTTACTGGAAGGCTGAATGGGACTACTGGGCTCGTATAGCAGTGGCCTATAAAGGAATCAGCAGGAAAGAAGGGATTGTCTGTAAGTTTGGATACAATGACAAATCCTGGTGTCTTTTCTGCACTAATAGTGGATTTGTTGTCTGGCAAAATAATCAGAGCATTAACATGCCAGACAATTTACCACAATTTAAGAGAGTAGGAGTGTATCTGGACGTGTCGGCCGGCACTCTGTCCTTCTCCGGTGTCTCTGACACACACACACACTCACACACTTGCACACAATCAACACCACATTCACGGAACCCCTCTATGCTGCATTTAAGGCTTTTAAATCCAAACTATCTCTGTGTCAGATTTAACTACAGATTAAATTAATAATAATCTTAGTCGTATTGAAACTTGTCAGAATGACAGTAATGTATAACTAACACATTTTAATGCATGTAAACATTTAGAAAAACATGCTATATAACATGAATCTGTTAAAACTACTAAATATGGTCAGTCATAAAAGGAAAAATATTACGTCTATTTATTTATATGTTATATCTTTAGACATGGGTCAATGACATGACATGTATTTTTTGTGTCCGAATTCATTATTTTCCTGAAAAGAATTGTAATAAATACATGTCATATATCAAATTGATCTACAATATTTCCTTTATAAGAGTCCCTTTTCATTTTTTTGAAATTCAAAAGTCATCAAACCAAAGCAAAACCATAGTTATGTGTTTGTCACATTCAGTCACTTTCACTTTGTGAAGTTCCTCTGGCCATAAACTAAAGAGGTTCTTAAATAGCCTACATGTAATCTAATCAGGGTCCTCAACCCTCTGGTACTGTTTGTGTGTCGGTCAAAAATGACAGATTTTTTTGTTTTGTTTTTCACTAAAAGTGATTGTACAAGTTCAATAATGTTTATATTTAATATTTAGTATATTTAGGGAATGTTATGGTAGTAAATTATATTTGTGCAGTAGTTTTTCCAACATAAACTGTCATAAATCTTGAATGTTTTGGAGCACAGACTGAAGTTTGGTCTCTTTTTAAAGACGCCACTTGACAGATTATTGCTGAAGTGAAGAATGTTTAAAAACATTGGGAAAAAAGTAATAAAATGTTCCATTTATTATGAAAAAATGTACAAAAATACCATATTTTCCAAAACACATTTTACTCTAAACCGGTAAGAAGAACAAAAATCCATAAATCTAAACAAGCTGTGGTCCAAATTTGAGGTCGATATCTCAAAATGTATTTTCTTTTTATTGAAATGCGGCACTGTATGCTTTTGGCCTATTCCCAGAATAAAAAAAACACAAACTTTGTGTTTTTTAAACACAAACTTTTTTAAACTTTCTTTGACACAAACTCATATGATGTTTATTTGCTGTGAATTGCTCTGTAATAGTGGTGGAAATTTCGATTCTTTCTTTTTCGATTGAGTGTAACGGATTTCTACTGACGAGGCAAGTTGTTGGACCCAAGTGCAGTTTAATCAAAAATATCAAAACATAAAACAAAGACTTGACATGGCTAAACATAAACCTCACCTACACAGCAGGTTACAACATCAATAACAGACAAGGACACACGGCAAACATGAGGGCTTAAATACACTGAGACTAATGACAAGACAAGTGACACCTGTGAACCGTGATTAAACAATGAACCAATGACAGGACAAGACACAAGATCACATGAGGGCATGGGAATCACATGACAATGAAACATGACAAAACCAGGAAGTGCATGATAAGACTGTGAACAATTATACTCAAACATAACAAACATGATAAACTAAAAACATAACCAAGAACAATGAACATGAACCAACACCAAAATACCCTGTGACAAAGAGGTTCGTTCATCAAAATGATTAGTTCAGATTCGTTCACTGATTCGTTCAGTGACCATTTTTTTATATTACATAAATATCCCAGCAGGTGGCAAACAGAGTGTCTTATGCGTTATTTCTTAAGTCAACGAACGTATTTACTCACAAAAAAAAATTATTTGGCTTTATTAAAATGTGTGCATAATCTACTCATTAAATAAAATAAGTCTAAATAAGTGGTTCAGATGACCAAAGCACAAGGTTTTCTTGCATGATTAACATTTAATTGTTTGGTCAGACATTTACACATTCATATATCTGGGATTATGGTAAACGAATGTGGAGTTCTAAACAAGCGTAGCCTAAAACTGCGCTTTGTAGCTATCCGCTCTCTGCTTATTGCTGAACGAGACTGATTTGCATGCTAAATGACCGACATCCATTTCCACGAACGAGATGTACCACCAGTTCGTTCACGAACGAGATGTAGCAGTTCGCTCAATTCGTTCACGAACAAGATCTCTCTCTCTCTCGTTCAGTGATGGGCGTGTTCGTTCAGTATCGTTGGTGGTTCAATTCGTTCATGAACCAGATGTATCAGTTCGTTCGATTCGTTCACGAACGAGATCGCTCTCTTTCAGACTCATAAAAGCAAGTCGGTCAGTGATGGACGTGTTCGTTACCTCCAATAATATCGCATTTTTTATTTGTTTTACAGTTTTTGGAGAATTGCATGACATGACTCAAACGTAATTAAGTAATTTTTATTAATTTTATAAAACAACAACAACAATGAAAATAAATAATACAAACACAATACATCAGTCCTTAAGTAATCATTTAACCATAAGCCTGCATTATTACACTGTTTTCATTAAAATGGTAAAGTGTACATGTCTTTCTTTGCTGCATATATGCCTAACTACACAAGCCGAGCTCTACATGTTCGCTATCAGTCTCGTTCAATAGCTGGTTCATTTCATTCACGAACGAAATACAGTTCGTTCACGAACAAGTCGAGAAGGAGATCAGTCTTTGGTTCAGAGTCAGAGTCAGACTCAAAAGCATCTCGGTCTGTAAAAGGCGTATTCGTTCACTGAATTCAACAAATCACATGCTCCGTCACATCTTATACTCTAACGCTATTGGCTCGAAGTTTTGTCATTGACAGGATGAAACCGTCAACAGAGCTGCGCATGCGCTTGCTCCTCACTGCTAATAGCGCCATGCTGCTGTGGAGGGAGGAATTTCAGTGAACGAGACATATGAGTCAGTGGACTACTTGAACGAGAACGATTCGTTCACCTAAAAGATTAATTCAAAAAGAACGATTCGTTCACGAACGTAACATCACTACTCTGTAAGAAAGTCTTAAAGGAATACTTTTTTTTGTTGTTGAAAAAATAGGCTAATTTTCCATCTCCCCTAAAGTAAAACAGTTGAGTTTGTCCGTTTTCTAATCCATTCAGCCGATCTCCGGGTCTGGCGGTAGCACTTTTAGCATAGCTTAGCATAGATCATTGAATCAGATTAGACCGTTAGCATCTCGCTCAAAAATGACCAAAGAGTTTTGATATTTTTCCTATTTAAAACTTGACTCTTCCGTAGTTACATCCGGCCGACGGAAAATGAAAAGTTGTGATTTTCTAGGCCGATAAGGCTAGGAACTATACTCTCATTCCTGCGTAATAATCAAGAGCTTTGTGCCGTACCATGAATGCAGCGGCGCAATGATATTACACAGCGACTGAAAATAGTCCCCAGCACTCTCTGTGTAAGCAGGTTGTCACGGTGCTGTTATATCATTATATCATGGGCTGCACCCATGGTACGGCACAAAGTTCCTTGATCATTACGCACAGGGGTTAAAGTGGGCCAGAACTGCGTTCACCTCAGATAAATTAATAAATAAATAGATCCAGCGGTCGCAGCACGAGAGCAGCTGGATTGTCTCACGCACAGGACGGTTTCTCCGCTCTTTTGAAGTGATAACGAGCGCCAGGCAGTTGCTTTATCCGTTTGAATACAAGCCCAACATATTGTACAGTAAAGGCTCTGTGGCAAAACTAGCTGAACCAGACTGAATAGCTCTATGTAAAGTGAAGTATTGAGGTAAACTATAGGCTGCCTACACGACTGTAATCGTTCAAAACAAAATAGCTCAAATTTGGGACCTCGCTGGTTTTAAAACTCCTGTTTGAAACATCGCTGTTTCTGAAAACCTGTTTGCTTTGACCTCATTTCTGGAGTTAATACATTTATGCTGTTAATGTGTTGCAGCTTGGAATATTTATATATAGGCCTACTTAATATTAAAATTGAATATTCAGACAAGTAATGAGTTACTCATTGTAACTCTGTGCTTTGACGATTTTGTTTAAAAAAAAAAAAACTAATTATTTCTGTGGTAGAAAACGTTGTGGCTACTTTGGGGTTTGTTATAGCCCCAGGGCGCTACGTGTTCTTAATTCTGGTTTTAATAATTTTTATACTTCCCATTTTTATGTTTAAATTTACATTGTGAAAAACAAGGTTGTGTCGCATATTATTTTAACATAGTATCATCATCATATCAGTGTAGATGTAGATGGACCAAAATAAAACCATTAAAATATCAAGTAAATAAGTATTGTGATACTTGCTGCCACAGTGACACTCTTGTCCCAAAAAGTATTGCTATACCACAATACTCAATATGTTGTCCCACGGGGCCCCGCTTTATATTAGGTGGCGTGGCCTTAACTACAATGTACTTACTGTGTTCAAATTGTATTGCAAAACACCTTTGCTGATATTGAGGTGGAATACAAGTAAAGTTAGGGACAGGTGTGGTGGTATGGGTAAGTTTAAGAGTAAAGTTAGGGACATGTGTGGTGGTATGAGTAAGTTTAAGAGTAAAGTTAGGGACATGTGTGGTGGTATGGGTAAGTTTAAGGGTAAAGTTAGGGACAGGTGTGGAGTAATGGGTAAGTTTAAGGGTAAAGTTAGGGACAGGTGTGGAGTAATGGGTAAGTTTAAGGGTAAAGTTAGGGACAGGTGTGGTATGGGTAAGTTTAAGGGTAAAGTTAGGGACATGTGTGGTGGTATGGGTAAGTTTAAGAGAAAAGTTAGGGACAGGTATGGAGTAATGGGTAAGTTTAAGGGTAAAGTTAGGGACAGGTGTGGTGGTATGGGTAAGTTTAAGGGTAAAGTTAGGAACAGGTGTGGTGGTATGGGTAAGTTTAAGAGTAAAGTTAGGGACATGTGTGGTGGTATGGGTAAGTTTAAGAGTAAAGTTAGGGACATGTGTGGTGGTATGGGTAAGTTTAAGAGTAAAGTTAGGGACATGTGTGGTGGTATGGGTAAGTTTAAGGGTAAAGTTAGGGACAGGTGTGGAGTAATGGGTAAGTTTAAGGGTAAAGTTAGGGACAGGTGTGGTATGGGTAAGTTTAAGGGTAAAGTTAGGGACATGTGTGGTGGTATGGGTAAGTTTAAGAGAAAAGTTAGGGACAGGTATGGAGTAATGGGTAAGTTTAAGGGTAAAGTTAGGGACAGGTGTGGTGGTATGGGTAAGTTTAAGGGTAAAGTTAGGAACAGGTGTGGAGTAATGGGTAAGTTTAAGGGTAAAGTTAGGGACATGTGTGGTGGTATGGGTAAGTTTAAGGGTAAAGTTAGGGACATGTGTGGAGAAATAGGTAAGTTTAAGGGTAAAGTTAGGGACAGGTGTGGAGTAATGGGTAAGTTTAAGGGTAAAGTTAGGGACAGGTGTGGTAATGGGTAAGTTTAAGGGTAAAGTTAGGGACAGGTGTGGAGTAATGGGTAAGTTTAAGGGTAAAGTTAAGGACATGTGTGGTGGTATGGGTAAGTTTAAGGGTAAAGTTAGGGACAGGTGTGGTGGTATGGGTAAGTTTAAGGTTAAAGTTAGGGACAGGTGTGGCGGTATGGGTAAGTTTAAGGGTAAAGTTAGGGACAGGTGTGGTAATGGGTAAGTTTAAGGGTAAAGTTAGTGACAGGTGTGGAGTAATGGGTAAGTTTAAGGGGAAAGTTAGGGACATGTGTGGTGGTATGGGTAAGTTTATGGGTAAAGTTAGGGACAGGTGTGGAGTAATGGGTAAGTTTAAGGGTAAAGTTAGGGACAGGTGTGGAGTAATAGGTAAGTTTAAGGGTAAAGTTAAGGACATGTGTGGTGGTATGGGTAAGTTTAAGGGTAAAGTTAGGGACAGGTGTGGTGGTATGGGTAAGTTTAAGGGTAAAGTTAGGGACAGGTGTGGTGGTATGGGTAAGTTTAAGAGTAAAGTTAGGGACAGGTGTGGAGTAATGGGTAAGTTTAAGAGTAAAGTTAGGGACAGGTGTGGAGTAATGGGTAAGTTTAAGGGTAAAGTTAGGGACATGTGTGGTGGTATGGGTAAGTTTAAGGGTAAAGTTAGGGACAGGTGTGGAGTAATGGGTAAGTTTAAGGGTAAAGTTAGGGACATGTGTGGTGGTATGGGTAAGTTTAAGGGTAAAGTTAGGGACAGGTGTGGAGTAATGGGTAAGTTTATGGGTAAAGTTAGGGACAGGTGTGGAGTAATGGGTAAGTTTAAGGATAAAGTTAGGGACAGGTGTGGTAATGGGTAAGTCTAAGGGTAAAGTTAGGGACAGGTGTGGAGTAATGGGTAAGTTTAAGGGTAAAGTTAGGGACATGTGTGGTGGTATGGGTAAGTTTAAGGGTAAAGTTAGGGACAGATGTGGTGGTATGGGTAAGTTTAAGGGTAAAGTTAGGGACAGGTGTGGTAATGGGTAAGTTTAAGGGTAAAGTTAGGGACAGGTGTGGAGTAATGGGTAAGTTTAAGGGTAAAGTTAGGTACAGGTGTGGTGGTATGGGTAAGTTTAAGGGTAAAGTTAGGGACAGGTGTGGTGGTATGGGTAAGTTTAAGGGTAAAGTTAGGGACAGGTGTGGTGGTATGGGTAAGTTTAAGGGTAAAGTTAGGGACAGGTGTGGAGTAATGGGTAAGTTTAAGGGTAAAGTTAGGGACATGTGTGGTGGTATGGGTAAGTTTAAGGGTAAAGTTAGGGACAGGTGTGGAGTAATGGGTAAGTTTAAGGGTAAAGGTAGGGACATGTGTGGTGGTATGGGTAAGTTTAAGGGTAAAGTTAGGGACAGGTGTGGAGTAATGGGTAAGTTTAAGGGTAAAGTTAGGTACAGGTGTGGTGGTATGGGTAAGTTTAAGGGTAAAGTTAGGGACAGGTGTGGTGGTATGGGTAAGTTTAAGGGTAAAGTTAGGGACAGGTGTGGTGGTATGGGTAAGTTTAAGGGTAAAGTTAGGGACAGGTGTGGAGTAATGGGTAAGTTTAAGGGTAAAGTTAGGGACATGTGTGGTGGTATGGGTAAGTTTAAGGGTAAAGTTAGGGACAGGTGTGGAGTAATGGGTAAGTTTAAGGGTAAAGGTAGGGACATGTGTGGTGGTATGGGTAAGTTTAAGGGTAAAGTTAGGGACAGGTGTGGAGTAATGGGTGAGTTTAAGGGTAAAGTTAGGGACATGTGTGGTGGTATGGGTAAGTTTAAGGGTAAAGTTAGGGACAGGTGTGGAGTAATGGGTAAGTTTAAGGGTAAAGTTAGGGACATGTGTGGTGGTATGGGTAAGTTTAAGGGTAAAGTTAGGGACAGGTGTGGAGTAACGGGTAAGTTTAAGGGTAAAGTTAGGGACATGTGTGGTGGTATGGGTAAGTTTAAGGGTAAAGTTAGGGACAGGTGTGGAGTAATGGATAAGTTTAAGGGTAAAGTTAGGGACAGGTGTGGAGTAATGGGTAAGTTTAAGGGTAAAGTTAGGGACAGGTGTGGAGTAATGGGTAAGTTTAAGGGTAAAGTTAGGGACTTGTGTGGTGGTATGGGTAAGTTTAAGGGTAAAGTTAGGGACAGGTGTGGAGTAATGGGTAAGTTTAAGGTTAAAGTTAAGGACATGTGTGGTGGTATGGGTAAGTTTAAGGGTAAAGTTAGGGACAGGTGTGGTGGTATGGGTAAGTTTAAGGGTAAAGTTAGGGACAGGTGTGGTGGTATGGGTAAGTTTAAGGGTAAAGTTAGGGACAGGTGTGGTAATGGGTAAGTTTAAGGGTAAAGTTAGTGACAGGTGTGGAGTAATGGGTAAGTTTAAGGGGAAAGTTAGGGACATGTGTGGTGGTATGGGTAAGTTTATGGGTAAAGTTAGGGACAGGTGTGGAGTAATGGGTAAGTTTAAGGGGAAAGTTAGGGACAGGTGTGGTAATGGGTAATTTAAGGGTAAAGTTAGGGACAGGTGTGGAGTAATAGGTAAGTTTAAGGGTAAAGTTAAGGACATGTGTGGTGGTATGGGTAAGTTTAAGGGTAAAGTTAGGGACAGGTGTGGTGGTATGGGTAAGTTTAAGGGTAAAGTTAGGGACAGGTGTGGTGGTATGGGTAAGTTTAAGAGTAAAGTTAGGGACAGGTGTGGAGTAATGGGTAAGTTTAAGGGTAAAGTTAGGGACATGTGTGGTGGTATGGGTAAGTTTAAGGGTAAAGTTAGGGACAGGTGTGGAGTAATGGGTAAGTTTAAGGGTAAAGTTAGGGACATGTGTGGTGGTATGGGTAAGTTTAAGGGTAAAGTTAGGGACAGGTGTGGTGGTATGGGTAAGTTTAAGGGTAAAGTTAGGGACAGCTGTGGTGGTATGGGTAAGTTAAAGGGTAAAGTTAGGGACAGGTGTGGTGGTATGGGTAAGTTTAAGGGTAAAGTTAGGGACATGTGTGGAGTAATGGGTAAGTTTAAGGGTAAAGTTAGGGACATGTGTGGTGGTATGGGTAAGTTTAAGGGTAAAGTTAGGGACAGGTGTGGAGTAATGGGTAAGTTTAAGGGTAAAGTTAGGGACATGTGTGGTGGTATGGGTAAGTTTAAGGGTAAAGTTAGGGACAGGTGTGGAGTAATGGGTAAGTTTAAGGGTAAAGTTAGGGACATGTGTGGGGGTATGGGTAAGTTTAAGGGTAAAGTTAGGGACAGGTGTGGAGTAATGGATAAGTTTAAGGGTAAAGTTAGGGACAGGTGTGGAGTAATGGGTAAGTTTAAGGGTAAAGTTAGGGACAGGTGTGGAGTAATGAGTAAGTTTAAGGGTAAAGTTAGGGACAGGTGTGGTGGTATGGGTAAGTTTAAGGGTAAAGTTAGGGACAGGTGTGGTGGTATGGGTAAGTTTACGGGTAAAGTTAGGGACAGGTGTGGTGGTATGGGTAAGTTTAAGGGTAAAGTTAGGGACAGGTGTGGAGTAATGGGTAAGTTTAAGGGTAAAGTTAGGGACAGGTGTGGAGTAATTGGTAAGTTTAAGGGTAAAGTTAGGGACATGTGTGGTGGTATGGGTAAGTTTAAGGGTAAAGTTAGGGACAGGTGTGGAGTAATGGGTAAGTTTAAGGGTAAAGTTAGGGACATGTGTGGTGGTATGGGTAAGTTTAAGGGTAAAGTTAGGGACAGGTGTGGAGTAATGGGTACGTTTAAGGGTAAAGTTAGGGACAGGTGTGGAGTAATGGGTAAGTTTAAGGGTAAAGTTAGGGACAGGTGTGGAGTAATTGGTAAGTTTAAGGGTAAAGTTAGGGACATGTGTGGTTGTATGGGTAAGTTTAAGGGTAAAGTTAGGGACAGGTGTGGAGTAATGGGTAAGTTTAAGGGTAAAGTTAGGGACAGGTGTGGTGGTATGGGTAAGTTTAAGGGTAAAGTTAGGGACAGGTGTGGTGGTATGGGTAAGTTTAAGGGTAAAGTTAGGGACAGGTGTGGAGTTATGGGTAAGTTTAAGGGTAAAGTTAGGGACAGGTGTGGTGGTATGGGTAAGTTTAAGGGTAAAGTTAGGGACAGGTGTGGAGTAATGAGTAAGTTTAAGGGTAAAGTTAGGGACAGGTGTGGTGGTATGGGTAAGTTTAAGGGTAAAGTTAGGGACAGGTGTGGAGTAATGGGTAAGTTTAAGGGTAAAGTTAGGGACAGGTGTGGAGTAATGGGTAAGTTTAAGGGTAAAGTTAGGGACAGGTGTGGAGTAATTGGTAAGTTTAAGGGTAAAGTTAGGGACATGTGTGGTGGTATGGGTAAGTTTAAGGGTAAAGTTAGGGACAGGTGTGGAGTAATGGGTAAGTTTAAGGGTAAAGTTAGGGACAGGTGTGGTGGTATGGGTAAGTTTAAGGGTAAAGTTAGGGACAGGTGTGGTGGTATGGGTAAGTTTAAGGGTAAAGTTAGGGACAGGTGTGGAGTTATGGGTAAGTTTAAGGGTAAAGTTAGGGACAGGTGTGGTGGTATGGGTAAGTTTAAGGGTAAAGTTAGGGACAGGTGTGGAGTAATGAGTAAGTTTAAGGGTAAAGTTAGGGACAGGTGTGGTGGTATGGGTAAGTTTAAGGGTAAAGTTAGGGACAGGGGTGGAGTTATGGGTAAGTTTAAGGGTAAAGTTAGGGACAGGTGTGGTGGTATGGGTAAGTTTAAGGGTAAAGTTAGGGACAGGTGTGGAGTAATGAGTAAGTTTAAGGGTAAAGTTAGGGACAGGTGTGGTGGTATGGGTAAGTTTAAGGGTAAAGTTAGGGACAGGTGTGGAGTAATGGGTAAGTTTAAGGGTAAAGTTAGGGACAGGTGTGGAGTAATGGGTAAGTTTAAGGGTAAAGTTAGGGACAGGTGTGGTGGTATGGGTAAGTTTAAGGGTAAAGTTAGGGACAGGTGTGGAGTAATGAGTAAGTTTAAGGGTAAAGTTAGGGACAGGTGTGGTGGTATGGGTAAGTTTAAGGGTAAAGTTAGGGACAGGTGTGGAGTAATGGGTAAGTTTAAGGGTAAAGTTAGGGACATGTGTGGTGGTATGGGTAAGTTTAAGGGTAAAGTTAGGGACATGTGTGGTGGTATGGGTAAGTTTAAGGGTAAAGTTAGGGACATGTGTGGTGGTATGGGTACCACTTAAACTCTGCAGCATATTTTGAATTTTTTAGAGGATTTGGCATATCTGAATTTAAAAGAGTGCCCTTCCCACATACATTGGAGTAAATAGATAAAAATGGTCTCATTTTACAGAAAACACTCTGAATTTTAACACAGTGGTGGAATATTGCATATATTATATTGTATAAATTCACAATTTTATGATAAACACATATAAAAAGTCATTTTTTGATACTGTTTTTAATTAATATTTTATATATATATAAAAAAAAATTACCTTTTTTTTCTATGTCCCTTTAGAAATTTTCTTTTGATTCCACTAGGTGGCAGCAAACAGGGGAAAAAGATTTTTCTTGATATCACCTTCTAAAAAAAAGTTATTGAGATTTATCTGAAAGGAGTCACTGGTGTCTCCAAGTCTACTTTTACGGTGTACATTTTTTATTTCTGAAACAATAGAGCATACCTGAATTTAGGGACAGGTTAGGGACAGGTATGGAGTAATGGGTAAGTTTAAGGGTAAAGTTAGGGACAGGTGTGGTGGTATGGGTAAGTTTAAGGGTAAAGTTAGGGACAGGTGTGGTGGTATGGGTAAGTTTAAGGGTAAAGTTAGGGACAGGTGTGGTGGTATGGGTAAGTTTAAGGGTAAAGTTAGGGACAGGTGTGGTGGTATGGGTAAGTTTAAGGGTAAAGTTAGGGACAGGTGTGGTGGTATGGGTAAGTTTAAGGGTAAAGTTAGGGACAGGTGTGGTGGTATGGGTAAGTTTAAGTCTAAAGTTAGGGACAGGTGTGGTGGTATGGGTAAGTTTAAGGGTAAAGTTAGGGACATGTGTGGTGGTATGGGTAAGTTTAAGGGTAAAGTTAGGGACAGGTGTGGAGTAATAGGTAAGTTTAAGGGTAAAGTTAGGGACAGGTGTGGTGGTATGGGTAAGTTTAAGGGTAAAGTTAGGGACAGGTGTGGTGGTATGGGTAAGTTTAAGTCTAAAGTTAGGGACAGGTGTGGTGGTATGGGTAAGTTTAAGTCTAAAGTTAGGGACAGGTGTGGAGTAATGGGTAAAGCTTATAAAAAAAATCATTTGCGCACAACAGTAAGTGATGGGAGGCTGAGCAATATTGGAGTACTGAGCATTGAGGGAAGACGGAGAGCAAGATCATTGAACATGGATGATTTTGTTGGACGCTTTGCCCTCCGTCACCGTAACAGGCGTATCCAGCTCTTATAAGTCCTTGCTGTTAATGTTAAATTTGTGGTGTCAACCTTATTGACTGACAACATAAAAAAAGTTATTGGCACTGATTTCACTTAAAATTAGGTTCTTTACAACTTCTAAAGAATGTTCTTTGCCATACTGTTCATCTTTAATATAATATAAATATGGCAGACTTTTAAAAGCTGCCTGCCATTTAGTAAAAAAAAAAAAAACTTGGTCCATGTTTTAAATCTGTGTATGTAATGATGTAATGTATATATAATGTAATATAAATAGGAATAAACATTGCTACAGCTTCTTGCTGCGCTCAAAAACCCACTTTCTACCATTGTCATTGAAGTTGCTCTTGTTTACAAATATATACATGTGTGATGAGAAAAATTCTTGCTTGCATAGCATTTACCACATGCCATTTGCATCTATACTGTTTATTTATGCCACTGTAGGGCTATTTATACTGGTTCACTGTTTACATGTATTTAAATGTGTACCACCCCTCTCTGAGTCTGTGCCCCAGCCTGGCCCCCCCATGAAAAATTGTGTAGACCCGCCCCTGAGAACATGGTGAGGAAAGACCATAAGGGAGAACTGGACAAGAGAATCAGCATACATTCCAGGGCCGGCCCTGACCAATTTGCTGCCCTAGGCAAGATTTTACTTGGTGCCCCTTAAAGGTTTAGCACTACATGTTATCAGTCTAAGTTGTGGAAACACTGGTACGGTTTTATTTTTGTAATGCATTGATGTTTTTTTTATTTTCATTGTTGTTGTTTTATATGATGTCCAGTCCATTCTATCCCATAATTATGTTCGTGATATTATAATTATTTTTTAAAAGGCTGATTATAGTTAAACTATACAAAAATAGCACCTACGCCACATTACAGCCAATACACAAATAGCAAGAGTACTTGCATCTAACATTCATGCACAAACTATTCATTGAGAACTAGCAAGTGTTTGTTTTCCAGTAGATGGCAGCAATCTTCCACTAAACTATGATCATTCATGTTTTCACTGTGAATTCAACTGAGAAATTTAGATATTTAATGTGAATTTTACATAAAATGTTGCTATTTTAAATAACCTGTATATAAATATCATTACTAATTTCGGCAAATACATTTTAAAATTGCCATATGTCCCCTTGAAACTGCACAACTGTAGAGTAAAAACATTAGGCTATTAAAAGTGATATTACATGCGTTTAAATATTTAATGCAATTAGATAAACTGTTCATTCATTAGCCTATATCACTTTACCTGGCCAAATATCTAAAACTTCTTAAATCAAGATGCATTTAATCAAATTACATATTTTTTCTTGTTTTCTGGGGGGAGCAAATCAAAATGAAGTGAGTTTTTGCTTAAAACAAGCAAAATTATCTGCCAATGGGGTGAGAACAATAATCTTATTTCTGTTTGGGACAGAAACAAGATTTCAATCAGAAACAAGATTATTTCTTCTCACCCCATTGGCAGATACTTTTGCCTGTTTTAAGCAAAAACTCACTTCATTTTGATTTTTTTTTCAAGAAAACAAGAAAAAATATCTTATGTAATTTTACTTATCTAAATGCATCTTAATTTAAGAATTTTTTTTAAATTTAGACTAGAAACAAGAAACTAAGAAAGAAGAATACTAAGTAAGAAGAGCATTTTTTTGCAGTGTAGCCTATCCATTCTTACAAATACTAAAAGTAGGAGGGAAAGCAGAACACATTTTCTTGTATGTATACACATAATGCAGAGATGTGGAAAGTACAAAAAGAATTTAAGCGTTTCTTACACAATCAATATTCACATTGAGTGTTCCAATCTCTGAATCCAACACTGCAGAATCAGCATCTGAACATGTTGAATATGCACATTTATAGAGGTTTTTAGAGAATGTTTTGTGCTTCAGAATGACAGAGATGATGAATTCACGTGCTCACCAGTCCAATGGTCTGGACTCATTTTTCCCTGCAGTTTATTGAATGTGAAAATGACTGTTAGACGGTGTAATAAAGTTTTATTCCCCCATGGTCACGCAGATCAAACCTGATGGAAGAAACCCTTGTCTTATTGGACATTGTGTGTTTATTTAATGGAATTTCACTTTGTCCTGTGATATATTTTTATTATAATTTTTTATTATAATAAATAAATTATGAATTCATTAATTACTTTTTAGAGTAACTTAACTTTTTTAGAGCAACATTGTGTGTGTGTGTGTGGGGAGAGAGAGAGAGAGAGAGAGAGAGAGAGAGAGAGAGAGAGAGAGAGAAGGCCTATGTTAGATCTTATTGAATCATATTCAGCTCATATTATATTTTATTGTCACACTTTAATGGGTAAATTAATTAATTTAATGGACACATTAAACACAAACGTGTAAGGCGTGTATTGTACACACAGCATTGAAACGATGGAGTGTGTTGTGGTTGCTTCATCTGACAGTGAAACGATGGAGTGTGTTGTGGTTGCTTCATCTGACAGTGAAACGATGGAGTGTGTTGTGGTTGCTTCATCTGACAGTGAAACGATGGAGTGTGTTGTGGTTGCTTCATCTCATCTGACAGTGAAACGCAGAGGTGGACAGTAACTAAGTACATTTACTTGAGTACTGTACTTAAGTACACTTTTTGAGTATCTGTACTTTACTGGAGTATTATTTTTTAGGGATACTTTTACTTTAACTTCACTACATTTGAAAGACAAATATCGTACTTTTTACTCCACTACATTTCTATCAAGGTCCTCAAACTCGAAAGTCATTTCTGTAGCAGCTTTAAAAGTCAGTGGATGATTTTTTTCTTCTTTAAAAGTTTTTATTTTATTTTATTTTTTTGCAGACAGCCTATCAGTAATAACTCTGGTATAGGGTCATGTGAAGTTTCCCAAAAAATTTTTTTTACACTGATCAGTTTACAGCAAAATGGAAGAAGACGGTTCCTTAGCACAGTGTGTGCACCCATGGCTATACTTAAAAAGTAAGCTTCAGTTTTCTCAAAAGATTAAAGATTAGTTTTGTTGGCATACACTTTGATGCATGTCTCATAAAATGTTAAAAAATTTAAATGTCTGGGAGAAAGAGAAGAGTAAACAGTTGGGAGAATATTGTATGCGTATCAGTGTATAGGGTCCATGCATTCAGCCTTAAAGTGACAGAAGTTTTGTAAAGAGCGTTGTAACTTTTATACAAGAAATTGAACATTTCAATACTTGTATAAAAGTTACAACGCTCTATACAAATGTAAAGAAATTACTTTAAGGTATTCGTATGCTTGCATGTCGGATGGAGCATCACTGACTGGCTTAAACCACCTTGACATTGTGCATTTATACAACAATAATAAAATAATGCATTGACATAAAAAAGGAAATTTACTTTTGATACTTAAGTACTTTTAAAAACAAATACTTCTGTACTTTTACTTAAGTAAAAATCTGTTTTTAGAACTTTCACTTGTAACGGAGTAATATTTGACCAGTAGTACTTTTACTTTTACTCAAGTAATAGAGTTGTGTACTTTGTCCACCTCTGGCGATGGAGTGTGTTGTTGCTTCATCTGACAGTGAAACTATGATGGAGTGTGTTGTGGTTGCTTCATCTGACAGAGCTTCTTCCACAGGCTTCTGGCTGCTTTATTTTAAATAAGCTCCAGATGGCGCTGTTCTCTACACTCTCGAAGCTTTGACTCTTTTCCCGGAACAGTCAGGGGAAAGCCTCAGCTGCTTCACGAGGCTTCATTTCCCCATTCCTATCCTATAAATAATATTTGAACATAGAATTAGTACGTCCCAAATCGTAGTATGTTGAAATATTCCAAAGATACCCGGATGGTCTGCTATTTCACACTCTAACGGCTGATATTGCCTCGATTAGAACTACAAACGCGGATAAAAAGGTGTCAAAAAACTACAAACATGGCACAGATGCGCGAGTCCGACTGTTAAGATAAAGGGATGTGAGTGAATAATTATCAGTATCTAACCTGACGAAATTATATTTATTTAACGTTATCCACATTTATATTTCATCTGAGAACTTTTGCAATGACACATTTGACCATTAACTTTTAAATACATCAAATTGTCTCTACAATAAACACCCACTGATGGCAGATCAATGTGAAATGTGGAGGATTTTAACGGTGGCAAGATGATTTGACAGCGGTGACAGAGTTAAACATGAAGTGTATGTCCCAAAGCTTGCATACTCTCCTGCTACACACTCACAAAAAGACTACACACTTTTAGGTCGTATTATAGGCAGCGCGTGTATATCTTTATGGTTATCTTGAACCGTTTTTAAATCAAAACAATCACCGCGGCAGCTGCGGAATGCGTTCCATTCGTGACGTCACAGTAGTAGAGGCTTAAAGGCTCTCACTCGTTCTACATTTATCAGCGCCTGTGTTCGACTTTATGCATATTATTCCTACAGCTCTTGATCAGTTTACCATTTGAACCAGCTACATCTCAGCATTTTATTGTGAATCTGCATTTTTGTTCAATTTGCCATTTGAACCAGCTACATCTACGACTTCCCATCAGCATTTTACATCTGCCTTGTTTTTTTATCAGTGTTAATTTCTAGATCTGTGCACGAGGACAGTGGAATTGCACACCCCAGCTCGGATCTGTGTAACTTGTTATCTGTGTATTTTGGATCAGCTGTATTTGTTTAGAGATCAGAATGTATAACGTTAACGTTAAGAAACATCTCAAGTTCTGGCCCCCGGGTGTCAGAGTGGCTCGGTGCGGACCAATGTTTAGTGACCAGCCTTTACCGCGACCACAACCACCTCCCAAACTCAACCCAGTAGGCAATGTGAAGGTAAGAAGGCTATCATACTACCCTTACTAAATGTTTGAAAAAATCCAGGATTTTTAAGCTTGCCAAGTTCATAAATGATGTCACTGATTTGGGGGATAAAACACACAAAATGACTGTAAGTGATTGTGCACTGGATATCTTTGTCTTGGACCTGTGAAAGATTTATAACAACATTGGCTTTGATGCATTGTTAGTTTTTGTGCAGCATCAGATTTGAACTTTTTCTCCTTCGTTTATATGCTGTATAACTCCATAAGCTTTTTTTAGCACAGGCCTATCTAAAGGGTTAATGGTGCCACCTGGTGATCAACAGTTAATGGACTATTGTATGTGAAGTAGAATATAGTTTACAACACTCGTGTGTGTTTACTCATGGGTTATGAGGACATGATTTGGTTAATGAAAGAAACTGAACTTTTTTTTAGCACAGGCCTATCTAAAGGGTTTAGTCATTCACTGTAGGGATGGGCGATATCTTATCGTTTGCGATATACCGCTAAACATTCTCCCCACGATAAGAATTTGTCTTCCCACAATAATAACGATAAAGCCTAGTTGATGGCGCGACCCATCCGCAGTGCCGCCGCTGGCTGTGTTGATGCCCTAAGCGTTATTACTTTATGATGGCCGTGGTGGCTGCGTTCGTCACTTTATATAGCTGAACTTTTCTTGTGGTGCCCTACGCGCAGCGCGTGATGGGAGCGGCCGGCGGCACTGAATCCGCATCTCACGTGCAGAGCTGCGGAAGAGTTCATAGCTAAACGAGGGGCTACCTGAGGGCAATCTGAACCTGTACATACAGATGTATTTGCACTCGCTGAGCACTTGGACTGAGCGCTTAAGAGATTTGCTCTGTCTCAATCGATCGGTAAAGCATAGTATTTCAGTTCATCTCAATGAATGCGCAGTGTATTTGACGCACATTAAACACTAGTGTGAGGCGCGACTAAGAGCGCTCAGTGTTTCACACACACTCAAAGAGAGAGCGAGAGAGTCTTACACAACACAGAATTGACGTGCTACACGTAAACAATATCCTTTGTTGTATTTTCCTGTAAAATAATGGTGTTTATTTGGAATTATTCAGCCTTTCGTGAACAGGAAGAAACGAATGCACAAACGGGAATCTCATTGGCTGGCGCGCACCTATTACTGTGTTATGATTTCAGCAAATCAGTTCGAAAGAGCGCTGACAACGTGATTAATATTCATGAACCCAGAAGCTCATTAATCCTTAGTGCAGTTTATTTTTATTAGTTGAAGAATTCGTGGTATTATTTTATCAACTCAAATTACTGAAGTTCTATCATTAAATCCTTATTTGTAACTTTTTTGTAATCTGAACATGACTTGGTTGGGATAATTACTTTTGCTGTTTCTGCTATTGAGAATGAGGAGATGTCGTCACGACACAGCTATTCTATTAACAGATATTCTGATGATTACTATGTACATAGTTTTCCAAACTCAACTGAACATGAAGTTTTAACCCAAGCCAATCCGAGAAAGCAGCGGCTGGTAAACGTACGCCATTATTTCACCACAGGGTGTCAGACATGGTCTTAACTAGTGAGCGCGATGCTGAAGTGTGAGACACTTGATCAATACGAACCTTTATTTATTTGTATTAAACATGTTGATCACTATTCTGTCATTTTTCATTGTCAGTCATTTTACTGTATGTTATAAACATGTTTATGCCCAAAACGCTTAATTAATATTCAAGGTAGGCCTAGTTGACTGTCATTTAACTCTACTGTGTGCACTGTTTAAGAATAATTCAATATTTCAATATTCATATATTCATTCAATATTCAATATTCATATTCGAATATTTTCTTCATTTTTAATTGACCTCAGGTCGAATTGCGTCAAAACTCAGTGCCACGCATCTTACCCCTACACTATCAACGACTGACAGATACCAATGGCGTGTTCCCGGCTTTACAGAATTAACCTGCGCCTGGAATTTAAAAGTTTTACCGTTAGTTACTTGTGGTCTGATGGATGGGTTCTCTCCCGCGTTAATGCAAGTTTTTAAAAGTCTTTTTTATAGAATTTTGCATCGCTGCTGTTTATCTATCACACAACTGCAAATTATAGGCTAAGTGAATAGGTAAACACACTTCTTGAACTCACAGGCGCGAGCCGCACGACATGCATGAGACAGCCTGACACCGAATTGCCTAACACAGCTGTCAATCAAACTCATCAAGCATTATGCAAAAACCATAGACTGTAAAAAAACACATTCTATTTATTTCAGTATTTGAGATGTTATAATCATTTTGTAATTACGTTAAAATAATTTAAACAACTGTTATTTAACAAATATTATTATATTTGTATAATAAACTGGGGGTGGGGGCCTAGTCATCATAGTGGCTACGCCCCTGATTATGTGCTAACGTTACTGATAGGCTATTGTAGGTTGCGGTAGCCTATAGTTTCTTATATTTAGGGGTTCGAGGCCGAAGGGCTGAAACCCTATTGTAATTGTGCTGATTTTTATTTCTTAATAGAATTGTGCCAGCTGGAACAAATGCTATAATGAAATTATGAATTATTACGGGTAGAACACCGCAGGATTAAAAGTGGTCGAAAGTTTTTTCAAAGAGCCAGATAGTCATTTTGCACAAATGAACAATGATACTAATGTTAGCATTTCAGGGAGGTCAGTAGATCAGCAAATATCGTTCTCAAATAGATTATTTTTGGAATATAATATAACAATGCACAATCACAGTGACGGCGACTGGGTTCAGCATTTACTGTATCTGCCAGTCTCTTCAAAGGAAGATTTCAAACGGCGAACGGCAAATGATTAACTTACACACGATGATTTTGTTTTGGTGGTTTGCTTGACGATGTGAGTACAGGACTCTTTCACTTTAATGGTAACGTTAGACATTGTTGTGCCAAATTATTAGCCCCCTCATTGAAGTCGCCTGATTGCCTAATCCTAACCCCTCCCCTACTCCTAAATTGACCAATACTAGAGGGGTAATAATCTGGCAGGGGGTCGAAATTCTCTGGTGCTGCTCAGGTCGCAATTTCAATCACACACACAGCACGTAGCAGGAATATCTGGACCACAGCCAATCAGAGGCAAAGACCCGCCCCGTCTCTGTCTCTGATTGGTTTAGACCACAACATGATCCAACCATGAGTGTGTGAGTTCAGTCAAAGGAGGTGGAGGGGCAGCTGAGCGGATGCAAGGACGTTAGGTGCACCTGTCACAGGCATTACTGGCTTGTACTTTTAAATCCATTATATTATAAATGTACAGTTTATTGATGTTCTGTGGTTTTACACTGCAGTAATTATTAAATAAATCATATTATTGTGCGGTGAGCTTAAAGGGTCACTACTATGAAAATCACAGCTTCAGTGTGACATCAATTAGAAAAAGTATAATTTCATAGATATTTTCAATAATAGCTGTTCATATTAAAATATGTAGGAACTTAATACATTAAGTTGTCCTTTTAAATGTAATTTAATAATATGTATTAATTAGGTTTGCTGTTCCAATAAAGCTCCGTGTGCTCCCTTTAAGCTCATCTACACTGAACGTCTATGTAAATACTTCATAAACAGACTTTAAATATTTACTCATGGTTTTCACTTCAAGTTAAAAAAACACGTTGTGAGCTTAATGGCATCAGGGGTGTAAAGGGTACAAACATTTAATGATGTACATCTTAATCGAAATGCTTTTGCCATTTAAAATAACATTAAATATGATTGTGTGAGAGATTCATATTTTATTTTAACATAACTTCTTGTACTCAAACTCTTGCACTAAAATGT
Source organism: Gobio gobio (assembly GCF_949357685.1). Taxonomy (NCBI): domain Eukaryota; kingdom Metazoa; phylum Chordata; class Actinopteri; order Cypriniformes; family Gobionidae; genus Gobio; species Gobio gobio. Next base: position 49,580,093 of record NC_137106.1, read on the forward strand.
CTCAGTGTAGATTTTGGTGAGCCTGATAGGTACGTTTACCCTATAAAAGAAAAGAAAATACAAAAACCGTTGCAGGATTTACGATATTGATGACCGTTAAAAACGCGTCATCACAGTCTGTGAAAAGGGTGTATTGAATGTGTTTTTTCAACCATCATGAGACATTATTAATATTAATCCTGTGTTCATATGTTCAGGGCTTCTGCACTGGAACACCACCCAGGAGCGTGATTGGCCCGCCTACACCGTGGAGACAAAAAAGAGTTATAAACATGCAAGACGTAGTTTCGAGGCATAGGGTAAGAAGGCTATCATACTATTGAATGTGTTTTTTCAACCATCATGGGTCATTATTAATATTAATCCTGTGTTCATATATTCAGGATTTATGTGCCAGACTACAAATGAGCACCACATACACACCTGGACTGCGGACACAACCACCGCAAAGTAACACACAAAACAAGGTTTCGGCGAAGAAGGTAAAAAGGCTATCATACTATTGAATGTGTTTTTTCAACCATCATGGGACATTATTAATATTAATCCTGTGTTCAGGTTATAGGTGCCAGACCCCCTATGAGCACCACAGCCACACCTGGACTGCGGACACAACCACCGCATGGAAGCAGGCAAGAAAAAGAGGTTTCGGCGAAGAAGGTAAAAAGCCTATCATACTATTGAATGTGTTTTTCCAACCATCATGGGACATTATCAATATTAATCCTGTGTTCATGTGTTCAGGTTTTAGGTGCCAGACCACCTATGAGCACCACAGCCACACCTGGACTGCGGACACAACCACCGCATGGAAGCAGGCAAGAAAAAGAGGTTTCGGCGAAGAAGGTAAAAAGCCTATCATACTATTGAATGTGTTTTTCCAACCATCATGGGACATTATCAATATTAATCCTCTGTTCATATGTTCAGGGCTTCTCTGAGTCTTAAAAAGACCTTAAAATGATCTTAAATCAGAGCAGAAAGTCTCACATTCATAAAGTCATGGCTGCATACATTGCAAAAAATTATTTTCTTCCTCAGTATTTATGTCCTGTTTTCCAATACAAGATACATTTTAGGGATGCGCGAAATATCAGCCACCATATCGGTATCGGACGATATATGCGTATTTTTAATGATATCGTCATCGGCCCGATAAGAACATTTGTCCGATATATTAAAACCGATAATATGTAAATTGTATTATTATGTAAAATGTAATGATAATATGTATTTCCTTCAGCTGAGACACTTCAGATGCGCATTATTCACCATGATGGTTATGAATCACTTAAAAAAAAAAAAAGGAAAATAAAGTTTGTCATATCGGCTACATAAAATTATAACGAGAACAACTGTGTGTGTGTGGGGCATGACTTTAATGGTGAGACTTTTGTTTTTATAATCAGGCTCTCAAAATTATATAAAAATTTGGGTTTAGATTTATCGCCCAATATATTGGTTATCAGCTTTCAAATAAGAATATATTTGCCAAATATCGGCCAAAATGATCATATCGGTGCATCTCTGATAAATTTACTTGAGACACAAATGTAAAATGAAATGTAAAATGCACTATCCAAACTTAAATGGCTGTAATTGAAGAATACTTCATATAGACCTAGGTTTGGTAGACACTCGGAAGTTTATTATTCCTGAAGTGAAAGCAATTCATAAGATGGAAGTTTAAAAAAATTACAAATACTGTACTAAATATGTTATTTTATATAAAATATATATTTTACCTTATTTTACCTCTATAAATACTATAAAATCAAAGCCATATGTCTAACCAAGTTGTGTTCCAAATTTGAAGTTGATATCACAAAAATTCAAAAAGTCCCCATGAGATTTTGTTTAGGCGCTGTACCATAAACAGCCACCGGGTGTCAAACACATTCCATTGATTGTTTTTATGATCTATTTTCCTGTAAATTTCTGTCCAAATGTCACTCCAGCACAAAACAGTCACCAAATATGGAACCTTGAGACTCAGACCTTTCCGACAAAATGTGTTTTGTCAAGATTAGAAAATATTTTTGTTATAAAGTAGTTCAGATTAATTTTGTAATATGAAACCTGACACCGCCCACTAGGGGAGGAGCCCGCTAGAAGAATTTAGAATACTGTTTCCATGGTAAAGCAACGTCCGATTTTAAAACGGTTTTCACAAGATGAATTTTGAGTTCGTAAGCTTTCGAATGATACCTAATTTATGATAATTAGGCTACTAAAATATGATACGAAAAAAAGACGATAAAAAAAAGAGCGCCAGGCGTCCCGCCAGTGACAGTTAAGGGGTTAAAACAACATCAAATATCTGTCAAAACCTCTAAATGAAGCTGATTTTTCTGAGTTCTTGTTTTAGTAATAAACTTCACAGAAAACTTCACATTTCTGCAGTAAATGTGTCTTGATTTAAGAATCTTTAGATACAGTATTTTTGCTGGAAAAAGAGAAATCACTTTCTGCAGTGTGATCAGAAGGGGCAGTAAAAGTTATTTCCATATTGTAGTGGTTCTGAGCAAAACCATTCATGCTTTTTTTTTGTCAAATGAATGAAAAAGTGACAGATATCTGTTGGAAGTGTTTCTCCTTAAACATCTACATTTAGAGAACACATTGATGTTGTGTTCCCTTCGTTTTATTCTTTACATTTGTTAATAGGTCTTAAAAAGGTCTTAAATTTACCTTCATGAAATCCTAACCCTGTATGTTGAGCATAGTATTATGTTGTTTATCCTCATTTATCATCAACAGGAGCTCACTCCGCAGCGGAACAAAGTTCTCATGAGTGAAAAGTCTTTCACACGTCCTCCCAGCTTTGGCCCTCGCCAAACCGGTATGTAAAATTTGAATTTAAAACATATCACTTGAGTATGAAGTAAGCATAAGTTCCTTTATGAGTACCATATTAACATGAAATAAATCTGATGTTTTATGCAGAACGGGATCCAACGAAATCAATTCTCGGCATCAATGTTGAGGATGAAGTAAGTGAATTTTGTATATTCTGATTGTTCCCGTTCAAATGAATATGACATTTTGTAATATGTCACCTAGGGCTGTAGCTATCGATTATTTTAGTAATCGAGTATTCTACCAATTATTCCATCGCGTAATCGGATAAGAAGTACTTTTTCTTTATTAAAGGGTTAGTTCACCCAAAAATGAAAATTCTGTCATTAATTACTCTCCCTCCTGTCGTTCGACACCCGTCAGACCTCCGTTCATATTCGGAACACAAATGAAGATATTTTAGTGTAAAGCTGATGCTGAGAAAGGCTTCAGATAGGCCTCCATTGGCATTCAGTACATTTACACTTCCAAGATCCATAAAAGACACTTAAAACGTCGTTACAAAGTCCATCTCACCACAGTGGCTCTACAATAATTTTACGATGCGACGACAATAGTTTTTGTGCGCAAAAAAAATCTAAATAACACCTTTATCCAACTTGTTCTCGTCTTCCGTGTGTGTCTCCACGACGCATGCGCGAGAATATGACGCAGATCCCAGAAAATAAGACGTGCATCTTAAAATGAACAACTAATTTGTTTCCTTGGAAAAAGAAAAAGTTTAAGTTTTATTGCTGAAATTGCATACATTAATATCTGTGAAAACTAAACCAATTTAGTGCATTCAATTGCCATATTATAGTCAAAATGCAAATACAAATATATGAATAAAAAATATATAAAAATCAGCTCTAACGTCACTGAATCCGCTGTTAAAAACAAACCATCCACCCGCACATGATTTTCTCTAGATCCGCACCCGATTGTCACATTACAATTATTCAAATTGTCAGTGGTAAGCGTGATGCTATCGCTACACAGATGTGGGTTGCTTTAAAAAAATCTTCTTTGGCGAAATTACATTCATTTAAATAACCTAAACCAGGGTCGACAACCTATACAGCACACGGAGGAGTAACCGCTGGAGCGTGAGGAAACACGAGAGATGTGTTTGTGTTTAATTCAGATAAAGTACATCGCACATACAGATCTACATTTTAATCATTCATCATAGTAACACAGCTTGTTTTATTAAGTTAGGAGATATTAATATGATTAAAGTGTAATCATAAAGTCTTAGCTTTGAGAACATTTTAAAGGGGTGATGAATTGAGAAATCAACTTTCCCTTGAGCCTTTGATATATAAAAGTTCATCGTGATATAAGAATATCCTGTAAGTTTCAGAGCTGAAAACGTCGTTGTTAGTCGAAGAAAAGCTTTTATTGACACCAGGCCCAGAAAACGAGAGATCTCAGAATATGTCGACCATTGACGTCCTAGAATGCAGAAGCGCCGCCTCAAGCCCCGCCCACCGACTCGTGGAGCTAAACGGGTCGCGCTGCCGAGCAATAATCATGCAGTCTCTGATCTTGAGATGAGCTGAATCTGAAAGTTTGAGGAATTGTTTCAGCCCTAATGTCATCCCTGGACCATAAAACCAGTCATAATGAAATTTTAAAAAATAATAATCTTTCAACTGATGTATGGTTTGTTAGGATAGGAAAATATTTGGCCGAGATACAACCACTTGAAAATCTGAGGGTGTAAAATAATCTAAAAATTGAGAAAATCTCCTTTAAAGGTGTTCAAATGAAGTCCTTAGCAATGCATATTACTACTAATAATACATTTGTGATATATTTACGGTAGGAAATGTACAAAATATCTTCATGGAACATGATCTTAATATCTTAATGATTTTTTGGCGTAAAATAAAATAAAAAAAATTCTGACCCATTCAATGAAGTGTTGGCTATTGCCACAAATATCCCCGTGAGACGCAGGACTGGTGTTATGCTCCGGGGTCACATATGAAATATATCTACTGCTTGTAAATTGTGTGCATTAGGTTTTTCATTTGTGTGTAGCATATGTTCTCTTCTAACCTTTCTCACTTGTTGTTTCTCAGATGTATTTACCGGGTATGAAAGTGAAAGAAGAGGAAGAGGGCAGAGAAGAAGAGGACAGAAAAAAAAAGGACAGAGAAGAAAAGGACAGAGAAGAAGAGGGCCGAAAAGAAAAGGGCCGAAAAGAAAAGGACAGAAAAAAAAAGGGCAGAGAAGAAGAGAGCATCAATGTGCCTAAAAGAAAGGTTCCAAGGAGTGCAGTTTTTAGTAACATAGAGAAGAGTATTTTAAATCGGCAGAATGAAATGCAGAAGGAGTTAGAGGAAATGAGGTCTGTCCTCAATGAAATTACTTCGAAGAACACACATTCCCAGTGGAGGGTAGCAGCACAAGAGGATAAGATGTTCAGATTATCGTGCAATTTAAGAGATTTGGTAAATACACACATACATTTACATAGACAAAAAGACTCACTGATGTCTTCTGTACAGTTCTGTCTCTTAAGATCACTTACTATTCATGTGTTCTACAGCAAAGGGAAGTTAGTGAACTTCAGTTCCAGAACCGCCATGATTATACTATCAAGTCCTGGGTTCAGGATACGTTTGATAAGATCATGGACTGTAGCCACCCGGAAATTGATGACCCCCTGAAACAGCTGGAAGTGGTGAATAATGCACAAATAATTCTGCCAATCTTGAAAGAAACTGTATTTGTTTTTGATATGATTTTTTTTTCAGTAAAGTCAGCACACAGCAATGTGTGATAAAATGCAACACGCGAGCTGATGTTTTTGTAATTCTCTCTCCAGATTCGGGACTTTTTTCATATTGAAAGATTAGAGATAAAAACAGGAAAACGGTACGCACTTCCCAAGCTATTTCATTATATTAGCTCGGAAAAGTGTGAGGACTCCGGAGTGGCCGATCAGATGTCTCAGAAAACACCAGGAAGCAAGACGATTGACCTGGAGGCCGAACTAATGTAAGTACTTTTACATGTTAATTTGTTTCAGTTTTGGTTGCCAGACACTGATTTATTGTTTTTTTTATTTCGTCATGTTTCAGAGCTGAGTTTTTTACCATAGCACAAAAAGAAACGGTAGAAGACATGGAAGAGCTTAAAGCCTGGGAAAGGTCATCTCAAGCGTGGGAAAGGTCAGCACAAGCGTGGGAAAAGTCACCACAAGCGTTGGAAAGGTAAGCACTGTCATGCCAATGTGCACAATGGATGTTTTGCATATGTATAACTCTGTAACGATGCACTTGTGTCACGATTCCATGCAAACGCCTGAGACTAAACTCGCAATGCAATATTTATCGCGGTATAAATAAAGAAGAGATGTTTTTTTAAATTATTATTTAAATGATATTATTGTTATTATATTATTATCAGGACAAACAAATATTCCCCCATTGCATTACTATGTATTATATTCAACACTACATATAGTGGTTAATGTAGTAATGTCTAGGGCTGTAATCAACCAAAGAAAATCTTGGTCGACTGAAGTCCTGAAATTTTCGACTAAAAATTACGTTAGGAAAAAAAAGTTAAATTAATTAGCTGCGCACTGTGCGCAGTACTTGGTAGCCTTGTTGTCTGCCTAAATGAATTATAAATAAACATAAAAAACTAGTAGGCTATTTGCAGTATATTAAATAGTTTTTGACCAGATTACTTTGCACTGAAATGAGGCTCTGACAGCGTTGCATCACGTGCACCTGCGCAATATCATAGTACAATATTTTCGTAAATCATAGGCTATGTTGTCAACTAGATATCATCACAAGAACTTTTGAGGAATATGCAACATCATTTAGACAATTGTTTTTGTCATATGTATTATAATAACTGACAGACAGTATCATTTCAGCCGCTCTGTGAACATGAGTTCAGCTCAGCTTTGCGGCTGAGACACGAATAGACTATTAACATAAAGCTTTTACTCTTAAACACAAAAGGCACGTCCACTTTAATAAAAAATGAATATTTATTAAACAAGAGCAGAAAAAACGCTCTCACCATTAAATAAATAACGTTAATATACAGAAAACTAGCCTTCTTCAATATGTCTCTTCTCCAGTGGGTTGGGCTAATCCAAAAGAAGTTAAAACAATGGGGGTGTTCTGAAGACAGTCTATTACCTGTGAAACAGGGGTGCTCTGAAAACACCCCCATTAGTGCTTTCCACCTGATGAAATGAACGCGGTAAAACTGACAGTACAGATCCACTTAGCGCGGTGTTGTGACGCTTCCCCTCATGTGTATGTTGATGGGCGTTCCTCAAGTTTACCGCTATGGGTGTGCGTTTGAGCCAGCGAGGAATGAAAAACAAAGGACCAGCGAGAGACTTCTCTTCGCCAGTTGGTTGGGCTAATCCAAAAGAAGTGAAAACAATGGGGGTGTTCTGAAGGCAGACTGTTACCTTTGAAACAGGGGTGCTCTGAAAACACCCCCATTAGCAATTAGTGCTTTCCACCTGATGAAATGAACGCGGCGTGGCAAAACTGATTAAATGAACGCGGCAAAAAATCGACCAATCAGAATTTTGGTCGAGCCAGAACGTATCGACTAAAAATCGACTAATCGACTGGGAGATTACAGCCCTAGTAATGTCACTGAAACGTTCATCCGTGCGCACTCCTGTTTTTATAAGAATAAACCATCTCAAATTCTTCGAATAATTATATTACTAAAACTAGATGTGATCTGGTGATTTAAATGATGTTTGCGCTTTCACTTTGAGGAGTGTGTGTGCGCTTCAGATGATCAATGCAGTCAGTCACAGATCTAATCACAAGAAAGTAGAGTTTAGGTTCTCTGCCTTGATCAAGCATTTGTGTTTTTTTAATCATTATTTTATTAGCCTAATTGAATGGGCAGAAAGCTATGCCTGAATCAGAAATAATATATTTTTTTTAGCAAAGTAAGAATTAATACTACAACAAATGTGTACCGCCGTCGGTGTGTGAATGAGTGAATGTGAGGCAAATGTAAAGCGCTTTGGATGGCCGTAGGTCTGTTAAAAGCGCTATATAAATGCAGTCCATTTACCATTTACCATTAGAGATGTGTGCTAAACTGATGAAGTGCAGCATCTGAACAGAACCGCTCTGAGACGCCAGTCATGAGCTGCTCGCGGGAACACTGCGCTATGATTAAAGATTTATTTTCGTTTAGAATTGTTTCGTTTAAAAGGGGACACTTCAAGCGTTCTATACACACATTTCTCATGTCTGTGAGGCTGAGTTTGGGTTTATTTATGAGATGTTCAAGAACAATCGTGATCGCTCCCGCGCCTCCATGTCACGATTGCTGTCTGCTATAGCCGATTTGCTTCTTATTTATTAAATCCAGGCAATTGGCTGAGGAAACATTGATTAAAATTAAGACACAATTTATACTAAACGAAATTCACTTTAAAGAAAGGCTTTCTACAAAACAAAACTTAAGTGCATCTTTGCACTTTTCATAATCAGATGAAATTTAAAAAAAAACTAGAGTTGTTCTGATTCTGATACTAGTATCGGAAATATCCCCAATACCACAACAAATTCTGGCATCGGTATCGGCGAGTACTTCAACCCATGTACCGATCCGATACCATTTTCTTAAACAAGACCTAGTTATTATGACCGCGAGCTTTGCCTAACCACTGCGCATTTCTTCTTCGCTGTTCAGAATGCATTGCAAACACAGGAAGTTGTGCTGTGTTGCCACAAGCAACCCGTTTAGAGCAGCGAAGAAGAAATGAAAAAGCATTAGCAGTATGTCCGCTGTTTAGCAGTATTTCGTCTCTGTGAGGATGGCGGGCGCCCGCGCACACACACACACGCGCGTGACACTCGCTTGCTGTCTTTGTCCTCCCCCAGTTTCTCTACCTCTACGTGCGTTTTTACAGTCTATGGGCACTATATGAGGACACAAACCCATAAACCGTCACTTCATGAGAATTTACTGTGTCATATCATGAACACAGACACTCAAAGGTGTTCACGGCAACCCGTCAAAATAAAAGTTTCGGTTTGACGTGAAGAAATTTTCAGAATATGTTAGGCTACTGTTGTAGCCTACTGTAGATTTAGCTGTGTCTCTATGTAATAATAATAGTTATGCCTAGAAGGTTGTAAAGAGATTATTTTCTGATTAATATATAATTTTTTTATATTCCTACATTTATTATACTGTTTTTTATACAGTTATATTGTAAAACTAAAATACCTTTTTCAGTTTGCAGTGTTAGATTTGTGACTGCATTTGAAGTTCTTCTTCACTTAAGAAAAATAAATAATATTACTGTCAAATGCATGTCAGATAATACAAATACTGTAATAAATACAGTAGTTCACTTTTTAAATGTTTTTTACCATGTTTTATTAAGGGATAAATCTGAAGCACACCATAAAATAATTCTAGCAGTTCATACAGGGCTAGTAGTGAATACAGCTGTGTATATACAGATACACACCCAGGTATCGGATCAGTACTCGCTATCAGCCGATACCCTGAGCCCAGGTATCGGAATCGGTATCGGGAAGGGGAAAAGGGTATCGGAACATCTCAAAAAATAACATTATATTTAAACATAAATATAAAGCAAAATACATTGTGTAATGGCTACAACAAGTATAGTCGGCTACAGTACTGATAAATGTCATGTCTGAGGGATTTGAGCGAGCGTTGTTTGACCGGTGAGGGTTCATGAGACATTCATGACATTTTTTGGATCTTTTTGAGAGGAATGGACTTTAAATGGAGGGACAGAAATCTTTCTCTGGTTTCTTGAAAATGATCTTCATTTGTGTTTTGAAGTTAAATGAAAATCGTACTGGTTTGAAACGACATGAGGGTGAGTAGATGATGACAGGATTTACATTTCTGAATTATACCTTATAAACACAGCTGAGCCTTGGATAAAACAACTCTATAACGCGAATCATATAATTTACATCGTATATCGAGATATAAAAAAGCAATGTATTGTTACACCCCTAATGTATGATGTTGCATATGCACAGTGAAGAAACTGCTTCTGATAACATTCTTCATCTCTGTTACAGTGTCAGTGAAGTCGTCAGTGATCCTGCTGAAGAACAGGACTTTGAACGGCACTTAGGGTGGATGTATATGCACTTAATGAAAGACCATGAATATGAACTGGACCGCTATCAGGACGAAAAGGAAAAGATGTATGTTTCTTGTGCACAACCATGTGTTCTACACACTCTCAATCGGTGGGAAATCTGGGAACTGAAGACAGTAACAGTGTTTGACCATCTTTTTGTCTTGTGTGTTTTTGTGCAGCAAGAAGAAGATAGACAACTTTATAAAGCAGTTATACTCGAGGAACAAAAAGGAGGCAGAGAACCGTAAAGCCATAAGACTGATGGAAATTAAAATTGAAAACACGGAGTCGCACAAATCTGACCAAATCGATTTAAGAAATACGGTAAGCACATCGTGTCCCATCTAAAGCCATCACACCACCACGCCGCATCCAAATGTTTTACAGTTTTTCTCCATTGGTTTGGCTCATTTCTTGAAACAGAAATTACACTCTCAAAATTGTAAGATCCTTTGGCAAAACGGTCTTACAGTTCAGCACAACACTATAGCTCACTTGCAAAAGCTAATATCTCTCCGAAAACTGTTCACGCATGCTTCAAAACTAAATTCCTTTCCCATATAAATAGTCAGTGCCACCAAAATGGCAAAGATCTTTCTCAATCGCTTTGGCTCATTTCTTGAAACAGACCGGACGTTCTCATCACTCTTGGTGCTTTTGCCAAAACAACGTGGATGGTTCAGCACAACACCATGGTTCATCTGCAAAAGCTCATACCTCTCCCAAAACAGTTCACTCATGTGCCAAAACTAAATTTCCTTCTCATTTAACCCTCTCGAGTCGGCAATCAAGCCGGCATGATTGGCTTGCTTTTTTCTTATCAATGCCAAAGAGACTCAAATAACTCTAAGTCGTTTTTTTTTCATTCAGGCAAGTGTTATACATCATTATAATCTGTTAAGTTTCAATTTTTTTTTAGTACAGTCACAATAAAAACAAATTGTTGTGATTTTTGCAAAATACAGAAATCAAACACGATGCGCGATCTGCAGCCTCTCTGTCAAAGACGTTCATTCAGATAGTCTTCAGAAAATGACCTCTAGCTTATTGAATACTTGTCTGACAAACATGAGCCATAAGTCAAAAGAAACGCTGAAATGTCAGGTTTTAAACACTGTAAACCAAATCAAAAACAAATATTCTGTGTTTATGTAATCCGTTTGAAAGCAGAGCGTTGTCAGTCGTTCCTGAGCGGTTCATTATACGTTAATGCGACCACGCCCACGAAGCGCGCGCTCTATTGAGATTCAAATACTGAGGCGACACCCACACACACATCAGCTCAAACAAACACATCGTGCAATGAGGCGCACTGAAGCTTTCTTTGTTTAAATTAGCTCAAAATGACTGTCAGATGTAAGTAATTACCTTGACAAACTATACATCATTTAAAAGATCTAAGACTCAAGCTTCCATTTTTGACCTCTGTTTTATTCTCAAAGACATATAGTGACCGTAATTTGTTAATATGTGTCAGGAGTTATGAATATGAAAACCGTCGGTACCTTCTAAAGATAGTAATACGAGCGTCAGCTGCTCTCATTCATAAAAAAGGGCGCTCCGTGCACATGTAGTCCATATATAGCACTCATGAAGAAGATATCCTCTTCATGCGTGCTATATATGGACTACATGTGCACGGAGCGCCCTTCGGCTGCCAGTATGAAGAGTTTTTTATGAATGAGAGCAGCTAACGCTCGTATTACTATCTTCAGAAGGTACAGACGGTTTTCATATTCATTGATCGATTTCTGGAAGCTGTTTATGTCAATGTCACATGGTATCACCATGTGACATTGACATAAACAGCTTCCAGAATTTGCTCTAACAATGTTAGACTAACATGCAGATAGACAAGTTTGAAGATAATAAACACAATCGCGACAATATATCGCGACACTTCCCCTCTCATCCTCCCTTCCCCTCTCTACCCCTCTCTACCCACTTCCCCTCTCATCCCCCCTTCCCCTCTCTACCCCTCTCTACCCACTTCCCCTCTCATCCCCCCTTCCCCTCTCTACCCCTCTCTACCCACTTCCCCTCTCATCCCCCCTTCCCCTCTCTACCCCTCTCTTCCCCTCTCTACCCACTTCCCCTCTCATCCCCCCTTCCCCTCTCTACCCCTCTCTACCCACTTCCCCTCTCTACCCCTCTACCCACTTCCCCTCTCATCCTCCCTTCCCCTCTCTACCCCTCTCTACCCACTTCCCCTCTCATCCCCCCTTCCCCTCTCTTCCCCTCTCTACCCACTTCCCCTCTCTACCCCTCTACCCACTTCCCCTCTCATCCCCCCTTCCCCTCTCTACCCCTCTCTACCCACTTCCCCTCTCATCCCCCCTTCCCCTCTCTTCCCCTCTCTACCCCTCTCTTCCCCTCGCTACCCCCTTCCCCTCTCTACCCACTTCCCCTCTCATCCCCCTTCCCCTCTCTACCTCTCTCTACCCCTCTCTTCCCCTCTCTACCCCTCTCTTCCCCTCTCTACCCACTTCCCCTCTCATCCCCCCTTCCCCTCTCTTCCCCTCTCTACCCACTTCCCCTCTCATCCTCCCTTCCCCTCTCTACCCCTCTCTACCCACTTCCCCTCTCATCCCCCCTTCCCCTCTCTTCCCCTCTCTACCCACTTCCCCTCTCTACCCCTCTACCCACTTCCCCTCTCATCCCCCCTTCCCCTCTCTTCCCCTCTCTACCCACTTCCCCTCTCATCCCCCCTTCCCCTCTCTACCCCTCTCTACCCACTTCCCCTCTCATCCCCCCTTCCCCTCTCTTCCCCTCTCTACCCCTCTCTTCCCCTCGCTACCCCCTTCCCCTCTCTACCCACTTCCCCTCTCATCCCCCTTCCCCTCTCTACCTCTCTCTACCCCTCTCTTCCCCTCTCTACCCCTCTCTTCCCCTCTCTACCCACTTCCCCTCTCATCCCCCTTTCCCCTCTCTTCCCCTCTTTACCCCCTTCCCCTCTCTTCCCCTCTCTACCCACTTCCCCTCTCTACCCCTCTACCCACTTCCCCTCTCATCCCCACTTCCCCTCTCTACCCACTTCCCCTCTCATCCTCCCTTCCCTTCTCTACCCCTCTCTACCCACTTCCCCTCTCATCCCCCCTTCCCCTCTCTACCCCTCTCTTCCCCTCTCTACCCACTTCCCCTCTCATCCCCCCTTCCCCTCTCTACCCCTCTCTACCCACTTCCCCTCTCATCCCCCCTTCCCCTCTCTTCCCCTCTCTACCCACTTCCCCTCTCATCCTCCCTTCCCCTCTCTACCCCTCTCTACCCACTTCCCCTCTCATCCCCCCTTCCCCTCTCTTCCCCTCTCTACCCACTTCCCCTCTCTACCCCTCTACCCACTTCCCCTCTCATCCCCCCTTCCCCTCTCTTCCCCTCTCTACCCACTTCCCCTCTCATCCCCCCTTCCCCTCTCTACCCCTCTCTACCCACTTCCCCTCTCATCCCCCCTTCCCCTCTCTTCCCCTCTCTACCCCTCTCTTCCCCTCGCTACCCCCTTCCCCTCTCTACCCACTTCCCCTCTCATCCCCCTTCCCCTCTCTACCTCTCTCTACCCCTCTCTTCCCCTCTCTACCCCTCTCTTCCCCTCTCTACCCACTTCCCCTCTCATCCCCCTTTCCCCTCTCTTCCCCTCTTTACCCCCTTCCCCTCTCTTCCCCTCTCTACCCACTTCCCCTCTCTACCCCTCTACCCACTTCCCCTCTCATCCCCACTTCCCCTCTCTACCCACTTCCCCTCTCATCCTCCCTTCCCTTCTCTACCCCTCTCTACCCACTTCCCCTCTCATCCCCCCTTCCCCTCTCTACCCCTCTCTTCCCCTCTCTACCCACTTCCCCTCTCATCCCCCCTTCCCCTCTCTACCCCTCTCTACCCACTTCCCCTCTCATCCCCCTTCCCCTCTCTTCCCCTCTCTACCCCTCTCTTCCCCTCGCTACCCCCTTCCCCTCTCTACCCACTTCCCCTCTCATCCCCCTTCCCCTCTCTACCTCTCTCTACCCACTTCCCCTCTCATCCCCCCTTCCCCTCTCTTCCCCTTTCTACCCCTCTCTTCCCCTCGCTACCCCCTTCCCCTCTCTACCCACTTCCCCTCTCATCCCCCTTCCCCTCTCTACCTCTCTCTACCCACTTCCCCTCTCATCCCCCTTCCCCTCTCTTCCCCTCTCTACCCCTCTCTTCCCCTCTCTACCCCTCTCTTCCCCTCGCTACCCCCTTCCCCTCTCTACCCACTTCCCCTCTCATCCCCCTTCCCCTCTCTACCCACTTCCCCTCTCATCCCCCTTCCCCTCTCTACCTCTCTCTACCCACTTCCCCTCTCATCCCCCCTTCCCCTCTCTTCCCCTTTCTACCCCTCTCTTCCCCTCGCTACCCCCTTCCCCTCTCTACCCACTTCCCCTCTCATCCCCCTTCCCCTCTCTACCTCTCTCTACCCCCTTCCCCTCTCATCCCCCTTCCCCTCTCTACCTCTCTCTACCCACTTCCCCTCTCATCCCCCTTCCCCTCTCTTCCCCTCTCTACCCCTCTCTTCCCCTCGCTACCCCCTTCCCCTCTCTACCCACTTCCCCTCTCATCCCCCTTCCCCTCTCTACCTCTCTCTACCCACTTCCCCTCTCTTCCCCTCTACCCACTTCCCCTCTCTACCCCTCTACCCACTTCCCCTCTCATCCCCCTTCCCCTCTCTACCTCTCTCTACCCACTTCCCCTCTCATCCCCCCTTCCCCTCTCTTCCTCTCTCTTCCCCTCTCTACCCACTTCCGCTCTCATCCCCCCTTCCCCTCTCTACCCCCTTCCCCTCTCTTCCCCTCTCTACCCCTCTCTTCCCCTCTCTACCCCTCTCTACCCCTCTCTACCCCTCTCTACCCACTTCCCCCTTCCCCTCTCTACCCCTCTCATCCCTCTTCCCCTCTATACCCCTCTCTACCCCTCTCTTCCCCTCTCTACCCCTCTCTTCCCCTCTCTACCCACTTCCCCCCTTCCCCTCTCTACCCCTCTCATCCCCCTTCCCCTCTTTTCCCCTCTCTACCCACTTCCCCTCTCATCCTCACTCTTCCTCTTCCTTGAGCAGGCAGTTGCCCTTGTTCATTTACTTGGGCAGGTGCAAGTAAACATACCGTTTGATTGGTCATCTGAGATGTGTGAAATACAGCACTGTCAATTGCTGTAATACATTTATCAAATGTTCCAAGGGATTCATATATGGTATTCATGGTATTATGTTCTTGACTAATTTTGACAATTGAACAGACTATTGTGCATGTGATGACTTGTACGATGAAATGACGCTGACACGTTTTGGAGCGAACAACCATTTGACTGAGAATCAACAATCAGTTTAGATCAACAAGATCTATTCACTTGGAAATTGTGCTAAATGTAGGCTACCTGTACTTAATCATTTGCAAAGATGTACTGAGACACTGAGACATGTACTTAGACATTTGCAATTTGATGAAATGAATGAGAAATGCTATTCTGTTGTGAACAATTGCGAAGTGGTTTGGAGGTTTGTCCATGTTGTTTTGAGAATGTAATTTCTGTTTCAAGAAATGAGCCAAACCAATGGAGAACAGCCGTATAGTCATTTACAGTTTATCTCATCGTTTTGCTTTTGCCTCACCAGATCCAAAAATTAAGTCAGCTGCTCTCTGGGTTTTACAAGGAGACCTTACGCCGTCGCGCTGGCGTAGCAATAGAAATGCTGGAAGATTTGGACGAATGGCTTTATGACAAGATGGAAGTCATGCCGCCTGAGAGATGCTGCGAAATAAGAAAGAAGCTTTTTAAAGCCTATGCTAACACGTAAGATATAAAAATACATGTCTTCGTGACACAAAGCAATAAAGCTACTGTGATGATCATCAGTGGCTATTATAATTGTATGGTTTGTGTGATCTTTTGATAATCTCCCTCCTTTACAGTGTGAGGGAAAATAAAAAACTCGAGGTGGATGCATGGTTTGCGGAACGGAGGAAGAAAAGACTGGAGAGAGCTTTTGCTCCTCCTCCACCGAAAATGGTAAGGGCCACACAGAACCAGCACTACATACCCCATACTTTTGTCTTGCTCATCAAATATTGTGACATAGATCCATAGTGTGACTAACTTAAAAATCACGTCTCTATTGCAGATCGGAAAAAGACCAGTGCCACGCATCTCTGGGGGACTCCAGCCTCCTCTGGTGCCTTCTCCAGCACCCAGGATTAAAGACAGACAAGGTGAGAGAAAAGGAGATGGAAGGATGAGAAGCGACAGAGGGTAGAGAGAGAGAAAAAAATCACCTGGGTGAAATCCACCGAACTCCTCCTCGTTTGGATACCTCTCGGTGGACAGCTCTCTGACTCCGGCGCCTGGGGGACGACGGGCCCCTCCGGCCTCAGGCAAACGCTGGCGACTCTTCCGCTCCCTCTTGACAGATAGACAGATAGAGTCCAGTTCCCAAAGCGCACTGCCATCCGGCCTTCCAGCAGCCGGGTGAACTCCTCCAGGCGATGGCGCTGGAAACCCTTCAATGGACGGCTCTCTGACTCCTCCCCTGCCTCGTGGACGACGACGGGCCCCTTCAGCTTCAGACACCTGGAAGTGAGTCCCCCGTTCCCTGCTCCTCCTAGATAGATAGATAGATAGATAGATAGATAGATAGATAGATAGATAGATAGATAGATAGATAGATAGATAGATAGATAGATAGATAGATAGATAGATAGATAGATAGATAGACAGAGATAGATGGATAGATAGATAGATAGATAGATAGATAGATAGATAGATAGATAGATAGATAGATAGATAGATAGATAGATAGATAGATAGATAGATAGATAGATAGATAGTAGGGCTGCCCCTAACGACTATTTTTATATCAACTAATCTATTGACTAATTTATCGATTAATCTATCGACTAATTTATCACAATAATTTTCAACAATTTTAGTTAAAAACATTTAATTTAACTTGCACCGTTGGCCTTCAGTAGTGTCCTATAAAACATATAAATGTAAACAAGCCTTTGACAAAATGTAAAACTAAAAGAGAAAAAATGTGAAAAGGTACAAATTTGTAAACCAATATAACAAAAAAAGAGAATATCAGCAAATACTTTTTATATAGAATAGTGTTGTCAAGATACCAAAATTATGACTTTGATACCAGACTAAAATACCTCAATACCGATACCGAATTGATACTTTGGCAAAAAACAGTAAAAGTAATTGAGTAATATGACAGAACTTACTATTCATTGTTTTATCATTCTTTTAGGGTTAAAAAACCCTATAAACTCACTTGTCCGGCATGTTCCTGCCCTTTCACACAGAATATGAGGTCCGGCCCTTTAAGAGCTGCACGGACCAAATTCATTGTAATACCCGATTTTTCACTCAACTCTGTATGCGTTCACTAAAGACATATCCGACTGCGTTAACCCGAATACTCGCCAGGATGTGCATTTTTACAGAGAGTTCGGCAGCATGAACACGTCCCGGCCGCGCCACACTTTTCTGCTGCTTTCTTTTTCCTGAGCTGCTCGTATATATTCGACTGTTCTGCTTCCAATGTTTAGTGAACGGTGGAAGCAGAGCTCACAAACACGTCCTCACTCCTGCTGTCACACACACACGTCCTCTCACTCCTGCTGTCACACACACACGTCCTCACTCCTGCTGTCACACACACACGTCCTCACTCCTGCTGTCACACACACGTCCTCACTCCTGCTGTCACACACACGTCCTCACTCCTGCTGTCACACACACATCGTCCTCACTCCTGCTGTCACACACACACTCACTCCTGCTGTCACACATCGACGCAGATTAAGAAATACTGCTCTTATTACTTCATATCGTTCTCAACTTACCCAGTCGACTAAAAATATTGACGTCGACTAATTAACAGCGTCGACGTAGCTGATTGTATCGACCAATTGCAACAGACCTAATAGATAGATAGATAGATAGATAGATAGATAGATAGATAGATAGATAGATAGATAGATAGATAGATAGATAGAGATAGATAGATAGATAGATAGATAGATAGATAGATAGATAGATAGATAGATAGATAGATAGAGTTTATCATAGGGAGGAGGAGCAGGGAACGGGGGACTCACTTCCAGGTGTCTGAAGCTGAAGGGGCCCGTCGTCGTCCACGAGGCAGGGGAGGAGTCAGAGAGCCGTCCATTGAAGGGTTTCCAGCGCCATCGCCTGGAGGAGTTCACCCGGCTGCTGGAAGGCCGGATGGCAGTGCGCTTTAGGAACTGGACTCTATCTGTCTATCTGTCAAGAGGAAGCGGAAGAGTCGCCAGCGTTTGCCTGAGGCCGGAGGGGCCCATTGTTGTCGCCCAGGCGCCGGAGTCAGAGAACCGTCCACCGAAGGGTTTCCAGCACCATCCCCTGGAGATGTTATTGCAAATTTATTTCAATAAATCACATGTACATCTCAAATTAACAAACTGTACAAATCACAAATGAATTACTCTTTCCAAAGCTGTGTCACATTACTAGTTTTTCTTGATCTTAGTGCTGCATTTGACACCATAGATCACAAAATACTCTAAGATCTTCTACAAAATTACACTGGTACTCAGGGACAGGCATCATATTTATCAGAGCGTTACCAATTTGTCTATTTAGATGGAGAACAATCTAAGATAACGTTGGTAAATTATGGAGTGCCGCAAGGATCTGTGTTAGGCCCTCTGCTATTCTCAATATATATGAACTGTAATTTTCTCCTATTAAATTCAGATAAGACTGAGGTATTACTTATTTGACCAAAAACTGGTACACAGAATCTCTTAGATTATAACTTGCATTTAGAAGGATGTACTGTTACTTCACAACTTGTCTTTTGAAAATCATATTTCAAATACTACAAAAACAGCCTTCTTCCACCTCAGAAACATCGCTAAGCTACGGAACATGCGATCTGTCTCTGATGCGGAAAAGTTAGTTAATGCTTTCATGACCTCTAGACTAGATTAATAATACATCACTAGCTGGCTGTCCTGCATCCTCAATAAACAAGCTACAATTAGACCAAAATGAGCTGCTAGAGTTCTTACTAGGTCAAGAAAATATGATCACATTACACCAATTCTAACATCCTTACACTGGTTACCTATTAAGTTTCGTATCAATTATAAAGTGTTGCTACGGACCTATCAGGCCCTAAATGGTTTAGCTCCTGTGAATTTAACTGATCTTCTATTGCCTTATAACCCATCACGATCTATAAGATCACTGAACTCTGGGCTTCTGGTAATACCTAGGATATCTAATTCCACTAAAGGAGGAAGAACGTTTTCATATTTGGCAGCTAAACTATGGAATAGCCTTCCTAATAAGACTCAATCCTCCAGTTTAAATCTAGATTAAAGACGCATCTCTTTAGCCAGGCATTCACATAATGCATCTCATAACCTTGTACTCCAGTTATGTCAGTGCACATGATTGTCTTTGCTTAATGCTTTGAACAGCAGCTACGCTAAGTATTTTTCTGTTTTTTTTTTTATCTCCGGACGCCCATCCCGAGGTAACCAGTCTGGATCAAGCCTCTCGTAAAGACTGCAGATGACCAACACCAAGAAAAGCGATGCAGGTGTATTCAAATGTGAGTATTACAAACCAAAATCACGGTTCCTTGTGTTAAAATCACATTTGTTGTGCTACTGTAGAGTAAACAGTTGAATTGTTGAAGGTGCAAAGACGACAGACAGTACAGTATAGTTGTGATTGTGCTATAAAAACACATTTTATTATGTATGAGCGCAGTAACACACACACGTCTCCAAAGTAGATTTACATAAACCATACAAAGATGCTTACTAAATGTTTATTTAACATCTGACTGGAACGTTTTCGATAAGTATTGCAGATGTCAGTAATGTTAATAAATCGACATTAAGTAACTAAACATAAGTTATCTTTTTTATGTTTCCATTCGTACTGTTGATAAATTGAGGAACATTAACACATCAGCAACTACCTCAACATTTAAGGCTATTGAGCACATAAACTTTTATGCTTTTATCAAGGTGTTGTTTAAGATCCAGGTAACGTGAAAGTTGTCTGATGTTACAGGGCCAGAAGAGCACGTGTGTGTTTATCTGGTGGAGAGAGGCTGTTGAAGGAAGGCTGTCATCAAAGGCTTTGAGTGAGTATACTACAGAAATTAATACAACTTTATTTAAAAAATCTATTTGAATCTTAAGTTGTATTTTATTTTAATTTCAAACAGTTATTTCAGCACTTTTCTGATGCTTGATGTCTGTGCATTTGCTGCAGATCTTCTGTGGTGGAGCAGGGCCTGCAAGGCAAGGTGACGGTGGAATGTGTGTGTGGGGAAAAAAGTAAAGAGCCTTGCTCAAGGACACACTGCGGAGATCCAAGCAGAAACCTTCTGCTTATCAGGTCAGTGTTTAGCCCACTACACCACAAAAGTCATGAAGCTACAATACAATTAGCATGTAATTGTAAAAATATTAAATTAAATATGCCAAGAAATGGTATGCTGACGACAATTGTAACGCGTTTGAATCTGTTTAAATGTTTTACAGGTAGTCATGCTGATGGAGAGCAGGCACAGCGGCAGTCAGATGGTCCTTGTTCTCCCACTCTTGCTTCAGGGTTGTGGGGTTCAGAGGGACATGATGGACGGCTAGTACAGGCGAACGTGTCCATGGTGGTCAACTGCTTCATCAAAATAAAGCTGCAGAATTGGCACAGCTGTGTTGAGACGTCTGTAAATGTGTGATAGTTTGAACAATACATTTGAATAAAGCTTTGTTTCATGTGTTGGTGCCTTATGATTACTTTTATTCAGTCTTTTACTCATTTATTCATGTTTCCTATAGTTGTCAGTAAATAATATTTTATTAACCCGTGCATTCATTTTTTGCTTGACTGAAAATGGATGTGTATTCACATCGGCTGCATTTGTCTAGTGTGTATTCATGCGTCGCTATGTCATATGACAACAAGTTGCATTTTGCTCGTTTAACTAAAACGATATCATTTTCAGTAAAAAAAAAAGAAGTAATAATTAAGTATTGATCAACATTTGTCATTATGATTGTAAGTGTTTGGGTGGGCTAGCAATGCAATTGGTAATGCAACAGGTAAAATCTGGGGTAATCTTCATTTTTAATAGTGATACTTATATTTTCTGAGTATAAAATCAACAGTTTTCTCCAAAGATGAGATCCTCGAGCAGCTGAAAGACGTCTCTGTGCAGACGCTGAGGGAAACTACTTGGTAGGGCTGTAGAGTTACTGATGCTTTGAGCTCTCACTGCACCTGTCACTCACAAATATGGGTTTCTATGCATTACATACACAGAAAAAAAACACAATAGGCAAGGCAAGGCAAGGCAAGTTTATTTGTATAGCACATTTCATACACAGTGGCAATTCAAAGTGCTTTACACAGAAATTAAATAAAAATATTACAGTTATAATAGGAATTTAAAGAAATAAAAAATAAAGAAAATATTGAAAGATAAAAATAAAGAGTATAATTAAAAATAAAAATAAAAACAGGGTTAAATTTAAGCATATAAATTAAAATGCAAGCAGTTCGGACAAAGCACGTACAGTGGCACAGTTCATTCAGTAAATGCACAGCTAAACAGATGTGTTTTGAGTCTGGATTTGAAAGTGGCTACTGTTGGAGCACATCTGATCTGTTCAGGAAGCTGGTTCCAGCTACGGCTGGCATAATAGCTAAAAGCAGACTCTCCTTGCTTTGAGTGAACCCTTGGTATTTCTAATTGACTTGATCCTGATGATCTGAGTGATCTGTTGGGTTTGTATTTAATCAGCATATCTGCAATGTATTGAGGTCCTAGGTCATTGAGTGATTTATATACAAGTAATAGCACTTTAAAATCGATCCTAAATGTAACTGGAAGCCAGTGTAAAGATCTGAGGACTGGTGTGATATGGTCATATTTTCTGGTTCGGCTCAGGATCCTGGCAGCAGCGTTCTGTATGAGCTGCAGCTTTCTAATGGTCTTTTTGGGAAGGCCGGTGAGAAGACCATTACAATAGTCCACCCTACTGGTAATAAAAGCATGAACGAGTTTCTCTAAGTCTTGCCTGGAAACAAAGCATCTAATTCTTGATATATTTTTGAGATGATAGTAAGCGGATTTAGTTATTGCTTTGACATGACTATTGAAACTCAGGTCTGACTCCAAAATCACACCAAGATTCCTGACTTGATTTTTTGATTTCAGGCCTTTAGCCTCAAGATATGCATTCACCTTCAGAATTTCATCTTTGTTTCCAAATGTAGTAATTTCAGTTTTGTCTTTGTTTAACTGAAGAAAGTTTTGGCACATCCAACTGTTAACTTCATCAATGCATTTACATAGAGAGTCAATGGGGCTGTAGTCATTAGGTGATAGGGCTAAGTAGATCTGGGTGTCGTCAGCATAGCTGTGGTAAGCCATTTTGTTATTTTTCATTATTTGGCTGAGTGGCAGCATGTACAGGTTGAATAGGAGTGGTGCAAGAATTGACCCTTGTGGGACTCCGCATGTCATGGATGTCCACTCAGACTTATGGTCACCTATACTCACATAATAACCTCTCCCTTCTAAGTATGACCTGAACCATTTGAGGACCATTCCAGAAAGCCCAACCCAATTTTCTAGCCTGTCAAGAAGTATTTTGTGGTCAACAGTGTCGATAACACAATAACACTGTTAGATATCTTTGAATAATTCATCATAATGCAACTAATATATATATATATATATATATATATAATTTCATAAACCTGAGGGATGAAACGAGTTAAATTTAACAAGAAAAGGAAAATATTTGGAGATTTAGGCCACTTTTGCTTGTGGATAAAATAGTTTGCATTTAAAATGAAATTAACAACATATTCAAGAGATGCATGATTGTGGGTTTTCGCAAAGATAAAAAAGGATAAAACTGTGGGTCAGATAGCAGGGTTAAAATGTATTATACTACAATCACAAAATAAATGGGCAGCTGTTTCTTCAACAAGACCACAAAATTAGCAAGTTTAATCAAAATTAAGATATTTATAGATGGATGAATTAAACCTGTCACTCGTATTTCAATTTGTTGCGCTTCAGGTAACATTGTAGGCAGGGGCGGTTCTAGGATTTCCATTTTAGGGGGGCTTAGCCCCCAGTGAGGGTATTTTAGGGTCCAAATTGCGCTATTAACTAGTAGCTTACTAACATGCATATCCATAGGATGGCTGTTTATTAATACTTATAAAGTAATGCTTATAAAGCTCCCCTGAGAAAATGTTTATTTCTCTGATCTACATATGTGCCTTTTAAGATGTTCTGAAGGCCAAAAAATTAGATAACAATAGCTTGAAAACCATGTCACTGGGCAGTAGATTATTTGTCTTTCTTATCTCCACATCTCTTTTTTTTCTCTGTTTTTATCTTGCCCAGTCTCTTCCCCTCCTAACGCTGAGCTTTAACTGATATAGTTTTTCCATTTTTGTCAGTGAAGAAAGTAAATATGGTTTACATATTAACATACTGACATTTATATGTTTTATGAATACTTTTCTTAGACACGTTAATTTACTGTTTATTAAAGTTTTATGTTTATTAAATTAATTCACAAAATAAACACATTCATTACTAATCCCAATACAGGCTGAAATAGCTGAGTTTCTTTTTAATTTACTGAAGGCTACACATGGAATAATATTAATTTACAATATGTACACATTCATTATTAATCTTGTGCCTCATCTGAAGAAAATAGCTTTGTTAATATTTCTTGTTTGTTAATTACATTATGAATCACATTGGCCTATTTTCAATTCAAATTGGCGAAATTAGACAAAAGTGTAGGCTATTAATTTGCCTGAATATTTTTGTCTTTGTTTTACATTTCTGACTTAAAGAAGCAGAGTCTTAGCTTACATTTCTCTCACTTGACGTCGAGTCGTGCTGCTAAAATTCGTGTTTAGCCTCAGCAGATTCTGTGTGAACATAAAGCCCGCCTACTCTGATTTGATTGGTTTTCTCGAATATTTTGACATTGACGAGCGGTGACAGACCAATGAGGCTCAGATGAACGCACACACCTCTGCTTCTGACGTGCGCTCTGCCCGGCGCTGCTGCGGATTGAAGAACGCGCTGATTAAAAGACGAAGCCGAAGCTTCCCGCCAGTTTCATATGCTTTAAAGGTTAATCACACATTTTTTAGGGGCTGGGGCTGAAGCCTCCCTAAAAAGGGTCTAGAACCGCCCCTGGTCGTAGGTCACATGATAACGTCAACATGGCGCTTAAAGTGCGGATCGCATTCATACTTAACGAGATCAGGTAATATAGTACCTACTCTTTTTGCGTTCGTTAAGTAAGTACTTATTGAAAATGAGTACCTACTCAATGAGTATGCGGTTTCGAACGCAGCCCAACTCCTGCGAGGACTTCCGATGACCAACACCTGTGAAGAGACGACTCCAACACCTGCGAGGACTTCAGATGACCAACACCTGTGAAGAGACGACTCCAACTCCTGCGAGGACTTCAGATGACCAACACCTGTGAAGAGGTGACTCAACTCCTGCGAGGACTTCAGATGACCAACACCTGTGAAGAGGTGACTCAACTCCTGCGAGGACTTCAGATGACCAACACCTGTGAAGAGGCGACTCCAACTCCAGCGAGGACTTCAGATGACCAACACCTGTGAAGAGACGACTCAACTCCTGCGAGGACTTCAGATGACCAACACCTGTGAAGAGACGACTCAACTCCTGTGAGGACTTCAGATGACCAACACCTGTGAAGAGACGACTCAACTCCTGCGAGGACTTCAGATGACCAACACCTGTGAAGAGACGACTCAACTCCTGCAAGGACTTCAGATGACCAACACCTGTGAAGAGACGACTCCAACTCCTGCGAGGACTTCAGATGACCAACACCTGTGAAGAGACGACTCAACTCCTGCGAGGACTTCAGATGACCAACACCTGTGAAGAGACGACTCAACTCCTGCGAGGACTTCAGATGACCAACACCTGTGAAGAGACGACTCCAACTCCTGTGAGGACTTCAGATGACCAACACCTGTGAAGAGACGACTCCAACACCTGCAAGGACTTCAGATGACCAACACCTGTGAAGAGACGACTCCAACACCTGCAAGGACTTCAGATGACCAACACCTGTGAAGAGACGACTCCAACACCTGCGAGGACTTCAGATGACCAACACCTGTGAAGAGACGACTCCAACTCCTGCGAGGACTTCAGATGACCAACACCTGTGAAGAGACGACTCCAACACCTGCAAGGACTTCAGATGACCAACACCTGTGAAGAGACGACTCCAACTCCTGCGAGGACTTCAGATGACCAACACCTGTGAAGAGACGACTCAACTCCTGTGAGGACTTCAGATGACCAACACCTGTGAAGAGACGACTCAACTCCTGCGAGGACTTCAGATGACCAACACCTGTGAAGAGACGACTCCAACTCCTGTGAGGACTTCAGATGACCAACACCTGTGAAGAGGTGACTCAACTCCTGCGAGGACTTCAGATGACCAACACCTGTGAAGAGACGACTCAACTCCTGCGAGGACTTCAGATGACCAACACCTGTGAAGAGACGACTCAACTCCTGAGAGGACTTCAGATGACCAACACCTGTGAAGAGACGACTCCAACTCCTGTGAGGACTTCAGATGACCAACACCTGTGAAGAGGTGACTCAACTCCTGCGAGGACTTCAGATGACCAACACCTGTGAAGAGACGACTCAACTCCTGCGAGGACTTCAGATGACCAACACCTGTGAAGAGACGACTCAACTCCTGAGAGGACTTCAGATGACCAACACCTGTGAAGAGACGACTCAACTCCTGCGAGGACTTCAGATGACCAACAGCTGTGAAGAGACGACTCAACTCCTGTGAGGACTTCAGATGACCAACACCTGTGAAGAGACGACTCCAACTCCTGTGAGGACTTCAGATGACCAACACCTGTGAAGAGACGACTCCAACTCCTGTGAGGACTTCAGATGACCAACACCTGTGAAGAGGCGACTCAACTCCTGCGAGGACTTCCGATGACGCAGCTCTGCATCAACACGCACCCATGCTCATCTCTATATCAGAGTCCTGCACGGGTGCGGGTACCCGACGGGTGACCCACGAATATTGCTGAAACGGGTGAAAAACATCCTACTGTGTCGGATGCGGGTGCGGGTCGGGTTGGACAAGGGAGAAACACGGGTCTAAACACGGTTTTTAAACAGTCACGTGCAAACGAATATAGGCCTATATATAAACAATATATGCATGTATATTGTAGATGTGTTCCTAAAAATACAAAAATATGCCTTGCCTGTATTCCAAGTTGATAAAATAATTTCAAATCCATATCAGTTCATCTGTGGCCACGCACGCGTGCCCTCACAGAAGAATCACAACCGCGCGCGCTCTGCCTGCACTGCAGCCGTCAAGATGAATCATGAGGAGTTTAAGAAAAGATAGCCGCAAATGTGGAACTTCATCGCTGAGGAAGCACGCAGATAACTGTGGTAACAAACCAAGCACACGCAGTTCAATCGAACAGTATTTGTGTTATATTTCCTGAGTTTGGTCTCTTAATAACACTGTCTTAGTAGGCCTACATTAAGCCACGTTAAGTGTTTTTTTATAATGGTTTTCTATGGTAGGAAAACGTTTAACGTGTAATTATACGCGTTGCGTTCATATTCTGGGCTCATCTGATTTTCTGTACATAGTATACGTTATTAGTATTATGTTTACTGAGTTTGGTCTCTTAATAACAGTAGCTACATTAAGCCACGTTAAGCTCCCGGCAGAAGTTGTCTTTGTGTTAATGGTTGTGCAATAACTTCTGTATGCTGGCAATAAACATTTTTGTAAGTGTGTCAATAATGTGATATGCTAAACTGATTTTATTGCGGGTGCGGGTCGGGTGTCGGTTCTATTTTAAGCGGGTCGGGTCGGGTCGGGTGCGGATTTTAATTAGTGCTGTTGTCGGAAAACGGGTCGGATGCGGGTTTAAGCACTGCGGGTACGGGCGGGTGCGGGTTTTCAAAATCGGACCCGTGCAGGACTCTGCTCTATATACCCTGTTCAATAACAACATGTATTCTTATTTCACTTATTTCTGTGCCTTAATTATTATATTGATTAATAATAGATTGTTAGCTAATCTGTGTGCTTTGTATGTGCATTTCTGAAATAACATGGACAAATCACTTGTAATGCAATTTAAAGATGCATGCATTTTCTGTGAAGCTGCTTTGAAACGATATGTATTGTGAAAACCATCATCTCCGCGTGTATGTCTACGCCGTGTGATTCCGCGTGAATGTAAATGGTTTTTAAACATACTAAATGATGTTTTTTTGAAAATGTAAAAATGCAGAATGTTTCTTGTGATGGGTAGGTTTAGGGGCAGGGGCAGTGTGTGTGTGTGATGGGTAGGTTTAGGGGTAGGGGGATAGAATGAAAAAATGCATTGATAAACACGCTTAAAAGCGATTATGTGTCTTGATAGCACGCCAAAATGCCATACGAATTGGTGTGTCATATCATACGTACACCATTTCATGAGATCAGTCTGCAACAAAAACAAAAAAATTAATGTCAGGAATCTTGGTGTGATTTTAGAGTCGGACTTGAGTTTCAGTAGTCATGTCAAAGCAATAACTAAATCAGCATACTATCATCTGAAAAAATATCGCAAGAATTAGATGCTTTGTTTCCAGGCAAGACTTAGAGAATCTTGTTCATGCTTTCATCTAGCCTGGCTGCGCCCACCAACGTACTTCCACTTAATTGTCATTTTCCTTCAGTACTCCGTCTGGGATTGCAGTATATTCTCTGGTTTTCTCTGGTCAAATTTTAACCGATCTAATCAGCGAACAGAGGGAGTGGCTGAGAACAATGACGTTGATGTCGTGCGCTAGTTTAAGATGACAATACGTCGCGACCAAACGTTAGCGATTGGTTATGGCAGATTCAGAGCGCTCTGGGCAGATCCAATAGATTTAAACTTCAACAGAGTACCCGCCTTCAAGGAAGTTAACGCTTGTCAATGGAGAGTGGCCAGACTCTCTGTACAAATGAAATGTGCGAGAGTCTGATAAGACCAGGCTAGCATTCATCACCAATAGGGTGTACTAATGTAATGGTCTTCTCACCGGCCTTCCCAAAAAAAACATTGGACATCTGAAGCTCATACAGAACACCGAGCAGAACCAGAAAATATGACCATATCACACCAGTCCTCAGGTCTTTACACTGGCTTCCAGTTACACTTAGGATCGATTTTAAAGTACTGTTACTTGTTTATAAATCACTCAATGACCTAGGACCTCAATACACTGCTGATATGCTGATTAAATACAAACCCAACAGATCACTCCAATCATCAGGATCAAGTCAGTTAGAAATACCACGGGTACACTCAAAGCAAGGAGAGTCTGCTTTCAGCTATTATGCCAGCCGCATCTGAATCAGCTTCCTGAACAGATCAGATGTGCTCTAAAAGTAGCTACATTCAAATGCAGACTCAAAACATCTGTTTGGCTGTGCATTTACTGAATGTTATAACTATGTATTGTCTTTTTGTAACTGTTTTAGTTTACCTTTGTTCTTATCTTTGGTTATTGTTATTGTATCTGTATATAATCATTCTATTCTTTTTAATTCTCTTTACAACTGTATATTTCTATTTCTTATGCCTCTGTTGATTATAATTTTTGGTCAGGGCTGTCTGACTGGAAGAGATTGGAAAAGGAGAGCAGTGTGCTTCGCTTCATTCTGCTTGTGAAGAGTGAGGCATAATTATACTGAGGGTTAATGGTATAAGAAGTTGCTGATAGCGTCGTTACGTGCTAAAGGCATAGGTAAAACGGTAGCAGACAGTGCAAAGAAGCGGACTCAAGAAAGGGGAGGCCCTGCGGGGCATAGTAACGTTCCCTACAGGAGCCCGCCCTGGGCCGACTTGTAAGGTCCAGGAGCCATGCGAACCTGCTCTATCTCAGATAGGGGATTCCCGAATTTAGAGAATCAGGCAGTTAGGGATCTATTCATCATCATTTTTTTTTCTTTACAACTGTTTTAATTGTCCTTGTTTTTATTTTTAATTCTTATACATGGTATTTTATATTTCTTATGCACTATATCACTATTTTAATTCATTTTCTATGTAAAGCACTTTAAATTGTGTCTGGCTATCACCAGACCAAGCTAAATTTAAGATTGAACATTGCACAAGAAGCGTGATCAACGGGCATAATTCAAATGACTCTGATTGGTTGAAGGACTATCCAATAGCGTACAGAGTCATTTGAACTATGCCCGTTGATCACGCCTCTTGTGGTCTGTACGCAATTGGATAGTCCTTCAACAAATCAGACCACAAGAGGCGTGATCAATGGGCATAGTTCAAATAACTCTGTATGCAATTGGATAGTCCTTCAACCAATCAGATCACAAGGTGTTATAAACGAGCATAAATTAAATGACTCTGTACGCAATTGGATAGTCCTTCAACCAATCAGACCAGAAGAGGCATGATCAACGGGCAACGACCCATCGCTTCTCTATCCGTC
Source organism: Gobio gobio (assembly GCF_949357685.1). NCBI lineage: Eukaryota > Metazoa > Chordata > Actinopteri > Cypriniformes > Gobionidae > Gobio > Gobio gobio. Next base: position 49,609,699 of record NC_137106.1, read on the forward strand.
ATCGTGTTAAACCCGCCAATAGCGCCAGGTGGATAAGTCAGTCCGTGATTGGTTCCCGCAAAAGTGTAACAGAAGCAGTATAAATGAATGTACAGGTTTCCAGACTGAGCTGCAGGGCAAAATCAAATCGCCGGCAGATCAGGCTGGGTTTACCCAGTCTAATTTGAATTACCATTGTGTATGAAATGTGCTATATAAATAAACTTGCCTTGCCTAGTCAATTATGTAATGATGTCTCAGAATATATCATTTCGGCTTCTCCACTTACGGATCACTGTATTGTTACTCTGTCCTTATCGACTTGGATAGGGAAGTAATAATTGGAAATAATTGGAAGTTCAATAATGATTTGCTAAAGAATGATAGCTTTTGTCAATAGGTGATCACTCTCATTGAGGAGATTAAAAAGCTTGATATGTCTTGCGTTAATAAATGGGAATGGTTTAAATTTAAGGTCAAACAAATAGCCATTGATACAGGGAAAATCTTATCAGTGAGGAGAAAACAAAAACAAAAGAAACTGATTGGGGAAATACATTTATTGGCAGTTAATGCACAAGTATCACCAGAAAACACAGCAAAACTACAAGAGTTGCAATCTCAGTTAGATGAGTTGGACTCAGAAAAAGCGAACAGAGTTTATATTCGTTCAAGAGCCCGGTGGATTGAAAAGGGAGAAAAAAAGTTCATATTTCTTCAGCCTTGAAAAACAAATATTAGTGATTAGTGAGATTAAAAGGTCCTGTTCTTCGTGATCCCATTTTTCAAACTTTAGTTAGTGTGTAATGTTGCTGTTAGAGCATAAATAATACCTGTAAAATTATAAAGCTCAAGTTCAATGCCAAGCGAGATATTTTATTTAACAGAAGTTCCCTTTCAAAGCCTACAGCGAACGGCCGGTTTGGACGACATCCCTGTACTTCCTGCTTTAATGACGTCAGTAGAGCAGTTTGTTGACTAACCTCCGCCCACAAGAATACGCAAAAAAAGGGGGCGTGGTCTTGTTGCTCTCCCACGCGGAGAAGAGGAAGTGTTGCGTTTTGTGTGTTTGTCGCCATGTCGTCCAGACGCTGTTATTTTCATCCCGGAGTCAAATCACCTTTGTTTGGCCTTCAGGGACGCTGTACTTTGAGCGCGTTCATCTCCCCGTTATGGTAAGAGGCGGGACCTTTTCAGGCAACGTGCGCTAAACTGCTGTCCAATCACAACACGGGAACCGCTGGCACAATCAGAACTCGTTACGTATTTCTGAAGGAGGGACTTCATAGAACAAGGAAATCTTCGAGCCGTTTTTAGGACTGTGAAAACAGCGGCATAAAGATAAGTAAATTGTGTGAAAAATACTGTTTTTTTTACACGCAAAACATGAACACGTTATATTGCACACTGTAAACACAATCAAAGCTTCAAAAACACAGGAAAAACGAGACCTTTAATGATGTTATAATTGAAGATTGAAATGAAATTTGGCTTTTCTATAATAACCTTTATAAATCAAAATTTAAAAAGGCAGATTGTGATTGTCACGGTTCATGAATTCACTGACTCATTCTCGCTCTGTGTTAGTCTGACAAGCCAGACCCACATCAAGATGTTGGGTCTGGGAACACACCATTGGCAGAGCTCAATCCGAGGGGCGGGATAAACGGTTGTCTTTCAGATTCCCTCTGCACGCAATTGGATGGCGCTACAACCAACCAGAGCAGCGAAGAAAATGAAGCGGAGCTAGTTGGTAGATTAAACTTTTGCCGTATCCAGTCGGCAAAACTCCGAACACATCTTCCTTTCTTAAGAATGACTTCAGTGCCGTTCTTTGTTGCTAGACTACCCTGGCTGCGAATTAGATGTGGACGAAGGATCTCCACGAAGGATCTGGGTTGTCCATTGGGTCCCTGCGCTGCCAAGAATTGCCGTTCCAGACACCACGTATTCTGCTGACTCTGATATTCTACTCTCACTGGTGTCTCAATAAATGAGTTTATTTTCACTCGCTATTGAATCCTCTGCATTCTTTCCCGTGACAGATTCCTTATTTGAGAATATTACACTCAACAAAAAATGGTGCTATATGGCACTAAAAGTGGTTCTATGGCTCGTAATCAATAGAGAAGGGATAGTATGAAAAAAATCTCTTAAATCACTGGTCAAAAGGATTCTGCCCTTAATAGACGGATCTCTCATAAGCCAAAGCAGAAGGCATTTCTAAACTAATTTATCCATCACATTCTCTGTACATTTCTCCTCAACTGATTAAAAAGGTTAACTCTGTATTGTTTAATTTTATATGGAAAAACAAAACCCATTACATAAAAATAAAAAAAGCCAAATGATTAAAGACTATAAAAATGAAAGCCACTGAATTTATGAGTCCTCAAACTGAATCGGATAAAAATCATATTTAACAGTCTAATTCAATGAGGTTTCATTTACCTAAATGTGTATTTGAGAGTTGGAGGATTAGAATTTATGATGAAATGTGATTTTGAGATTTCTAAATTGCCTATTAAGCTTTCAAATTTCCAAAAGCAGATATTGCACTATTGGAAAATGATATTCACCCACAATTTCACACCTCACAGTTTCACCCTGTGGAATAATTGGACCATTACAGTAAGTAGGAAGACATTATTCAAACAAGAGTGGTTTGAGAAAATATGGTAGTGTTGTATAGCCTAGAAATCTAGACGCACCCTAGTGTAGTCTAGCAACTCTCGGTAGACCTGAGAGATGGAAAAACCAAACTCTGGTCAGGCCAATCACAGCGTGTGTAGAGTCGGTGGGCGGGCTGAACATAATGACGGCACGTCACGGGCAGAGTTGCAGAGGTTCTGCGTGCTACTCGTAAATAGACATGTGCCGGTAAACGGTAATACGATATACCGCAATAATGAACATGCACAATATTGTTATCGTGGGCACTTCAAAATACCGTGAATAATTATTTATTACGAATTATTAGTAAAATACTTTACCCATCAACCGTTTAAAATGAACAACGCCTCAAAGAGGAACGCGCACTGATGTAAACAGACCGTTCATGAGCCGAGCACATGGCGGAAGGCGTGAAGAAGCACTGCAGTGCACATTCACTTTCAGACAGCAGAGGTCGCTGATGGAACAGCAGAAATACAGCCGTTTCCCCATCCGGTGCTCGTCATCACATAACCTAATACTTAAAGACTTAAAAAAAAAAATTAAGTTTGAAAATGACTTTAAGTTTTAAATTACATGCCCTAGATATTGTTTGAATTTGTTCTGACTGTTGTTCAATCACATACTTTACAATATGGCTCCATTATTTAACATTAGTTCATTCATTAACAAACTGACAATGAAAAATACTTCTAAAGCATGTATTAATCTTAGTTAAATGTACATTTCAGCATTTAATAACACATTATTAAAATCAAAAGTTGTAACTGTATTATTTAATGGACCTGAGCTTACACTAACAGTTGCTTTTTTAAACTAACATTATCAAAGAAGAATAACTTCAGTAAAAATGTAGCTATTCGCTCTGTTAATGTTAATGCATTAACTGGGGAGACATTATTGTAAAGTTTTACCTACTGTTCTTTATAATTCTTTAGCACTTTAATCTGTTTCAAATATTTGTTTACTTTATACATTTTTGTGTATTGCTTTATTGTATTTAAATGTTTGGTTCTTTTGATATAAGAAAGTTTTTAAACCTGTTTATAGTATGACAACACTTTTTTTGCAACTTTTTTTTAAATATCGTGATAATACCGTATACCGTGATAAAAACTTCAGCAATTAATCGCAACATGAAAATTTGATACCGGCACATGCCTACTCGTAAACAAAGCTGACGAACAGCGGTCTTTTGAATTGGCTTTGTCCGCGACTCTGGAAGACCTGGAGTTAAGCTTTTCTTTGAGAAAAGTACGGCACTGAAGTCATTCTTAAGAAAATAAGATATGTTCGAAGTTTTGCCGACCGGATACGGCGAAAGTCTATCAAGTAACGTTAGCTCGGCTTCACCTTCTTCGCTCTGGTTGGTTGTGGCGCTCATGGCGCTGTCCAATTGCGTGCAGAGGGAATTTGAAAGACAACCGTTTATCCCGCCTCTCGGATTGAGCCCTGCCAATGGTGAGTTTCCAGAACCAACATCTTGATGTGGGTCTGGCTTGTCAGGCTAAGTGTTGTAGTCAAGACCACCTAAACCGAGACCAAGACAAGACAAAGACTTTGTAGGGTTGAGACCAAAATATTCCAAATATCCCAGCAGTTGTGGTCTTGAGATAAAATCCAGAGTCCTCCAAGTCTGAGACCAAGACAAGGCCGAGGAGAAATGCAGTCGAGACAGAGACGAGACCTTCAGAAAATGGTCTTAAGACCGGTCTCAAGACCAAGACCAGCCTTAAGTACTACAACACTAAAATATAGTCAATTTATTCAATAATTCATTCATGGAGAAATTTGCGATAAAATGTTATTCAAATGTAATTGTTAATTGCCTGAGTTGAGGTAAAAAAAAAGTAAAATATTACTTCTATATCTAGAAAGGCTTTATGGTACTTCGTCTATAAGAAAATACACAAAACTGCAAGTTTATGACAAATAGTCTGCAATTTGGCCTTTAGTGCTCATTTAATATAAGTCTACATTAAAAATGAAAAAAAAATGAGAACCTACATTTCTGACAAATTACCACGGTTACAGGTAGTGTTACCACATTAAATCCTTGATAAATGTTGGCGAATTGTTATTTGAAAAGTATTTTAACTGGATTGGCTCTGATTTGCACATTAGTGTTGTTGATTAGGTCAGCGCTGTTTAACTGGCTTTAAACTAAATCAAATCACAGATGTGCAGCTCGTACCGAACTCAAACGTTTCTCATTGGCTGTTTAGTAGTCATGTGATCGAGACACTCAGCAAGTGAACACATTTTTCAGAGTCAGAGCTCACAAGTAGTGCCGTTTTGTTCCGCTTTGGTTATGTTAATGTTTCCCTGGCCTAAAGTCTAGTACTGCCACATTGTGAAACTGTAATTTGTAAATTATGCGTGGCGGGCCAACAAAAATATATTTTACTAGACAGTTTGAAATTCATCCCCGGGCCGCATTTGGCCAGCAGGCCGGACTTTGGACAACCCTGATGTGGTGCAAATGTTTAATTGTAATGGACGAATTGCACAGGATTTCGGAATTGACGAACAGCTCCCTCTGTTTATTTGCCAGTATAAAACTTCAGATCCGGGTTTATTAACTTACTAGAGGTGCAGAACGCCACATGGAAACTTTTCGGCATTGCACCAAGCAAAAATAAATCGTAATCATTACAAAGAGTAAAGATAAAGCGTCTAACAAGGTCTATGCGCAAGCTCGTTTTCCCAGTAATGCTGACCAAGTATAATCTTTGGATTAAGAAAAGAAACTGCAAAGTAGTTCACAATTTGATTTATTGAACGTTTACGCGATTTAGAACAGAGTGAAGCAGATGCCCGCATGTTGATATGAGTAGGAACCACTTTGCACACACACATAACGTTAGCATTACAGCAGGGAGAAATCTTTAAAAACCAAATGGATTCTGAATATTCACGGGAAAGAGTCAGAGTCCATAAACGGAATGGTTAAAGGTTCTTCATAAAGCATAGAACTGGGTGGTATATAGTATTGTGGTGGCTCATTGCCTGACCGTCCACATCCAGCAGCTGCAGTAGAGGGTTGAGGGGTGGTAGTTATAGGTGGGGTGGTAGGGATGTTGGGAGTTTGCTCTGGGTGTTGTGAATAAAGCTGTTGCAAATAGACAGAATAATCGGGGTAATTGTTATACTGAGGGAAACCCTTTCCAGGGTACATCGGGGGTTGCCGCTTCCGGGTTGGTGCTTGGGCAACTGATGTGGTGGTGTGCATAGAGGCTGGAACTGGTTTCCCTGCGGGCTTTGGTCTGCCATGATGGGATAGAGGGTAGTAATACAGCCAAAAGCCATGGGGGTGTCCTGGAAGTTGAGGCCTCTGGGCTGGTGCCTGAACAAAAGTTGGTTTGGTGGTAGGGCCTGTTGGCTTAGCTGTGGGATAAACAATCCCAGGATAATGGTAATTGTAGTAGTAAGGCCAAGGACTTTGTGGAAATGCTTGAGGGTACCCAGGAGGTCGAGGTCTGGGCGCTTCTTGTGATGTGGAGGTAGACTCTTCACCAGTTTCAGAAGTAAAGGGATCTGGCATTGGATCTGCTGCTGGACTCAGGGCATCAGGAGCAAAGAGAGATGGTAGAATTTGCAGATATGTGGGTGGATAAGGGCCAAGGAAGGTTTCGTCTGCAGTTTTAGGGATTATAGGACAAGAAATGACTGCAGTTTCTCCATTCCATTGTATCTGAATGGCATAACTCCCTCCCTGAAAAACATCATGAACATCCAGGTTGGTCCTCCTTAATCTGTGCTCACAATAAGTGGAATTGAAAGAGCAATACCTGTTGCACGACACCGCATCCATCATAGGGTGTAGTATAGACAAGACCTCCATTAGTGGGAATGGTGTGTCCACAATGAGGCGGCAACTCGGTGAGAGAAACAGGTGCACCATTATCTGTGATTTACATAAAGGATTATAAAGTTTCTCCCCCCTGAATTGATACAATTGACATTAAAATTAATGTCTGACAGTTATTAAGCCACCATCATTATTTTGTAAACAAATAAATGTACAGGTTACCTCGATAAAGCTCAATTTGAGCCACTTCTGGACCATTAAGTTGCAGCTTCATGAGATCGTCACCACACCACAACTTTGGAGACAAGGCACCCAAGGCTGCTTCAGAAGAACTGAGTAGTTGTCCTATAACAATCTTTTTCTTCTGCAGCACTGAAAATAAGTTCAGAAGGTTTTCCCCCACCAAAGACTGAAAGGCTTTACAAATTCTACATGTGGAATTCCCACTTCATTACACTGGACAAACCGTAGGGTGTATTTAGGGTGATTGGGACAGTTTGAGTTTCCGCCTTGTGTAAGGTAGGGATGGGCGATATCTTATTGTTTGCGATATACCGGTAAAAATTCTCCCCACAATAAGAATTTGTCTTCCCGCGATAATAACGATAAAGCCTAGTTGATGGCGCAACCCATCCGCACAGTGCTGCCGCTGGCTGTGTTGATGCCCTAAGCGTTATTACTTTATGATGGCCGTGGTGGCTGCGTTCGTCACTTTGTATAGCTGAGCGGGGGTTGGAGAGAGAATTTTCTTGTGGTGCCCCCCGCAGCATTTGGTGTCCTACGCGCAGCGCGTGATGGGACGGCACTGATTCCGCATCTCACGTGCAGAGCGAAAACAACTATGGTGGAAACTGCGGAAGAGCTAATAGCTAAACGAGGGGCTACCTGAGGGCAATCTGAACCATACAGATGTATTTTCACTCGCTGAGCGCTTAAGAGATTCGCTCTCTCAATCGATCGGTAAAGCATACTATTTCTGTTCAACTCAATGAATGCGCAGTGTATTTGACGCACATTAAACACTAGTGTGAGGCGCGACTGAGAGCGTTCAGTGTTTTACACACACTCAAAGAGAGAGCGAGAGTCTTATACCACACAGAATTGATGTGCTACATGTAAACAATATCCTTTGTTATATTTTCCTGTAAAGTAATGCCGTTTATTTGGAATTCAGCTTTTCATGAACAGGAAGAAACGAATGCACAAACGGGAATCTAATTGGCTGGCGTGCACCTATTACTGTGTTTTGATTTCAGCAAATCAGTTTGAATGAGCGCTGACAACATTAATATTCATGAACCCAGAAGCTCATTATTCCTTAGTCCAGTTTATTTTTATTAGTAGAAGAATTCGTGGTATTATTAACTCAAATAACTGAAGTTCTATCATTAAATCATTTTCAACTTTTTTGTAATCTGAAAACATTTTGGGGATAATTACTTTAGCTGTTTCTGCTATTTTTACCACTGTACGCACCATGAGTGTATGAATAAATACAGAATCGGTTTACATTTAAAACTTGTCATTGATTTTAATTATTGTATTGTGATGTTTTTCAGCACAGTTGCACTATTTAAACATTACCTGCACTTTTACAGAAGACAATTATATCTGCAACTTTTATATTTCTGAAAAGGCTGGTGTGGAATTTTACATTAAAAATATATATATATATATAATATAATATAATATATAATATATTATGTATTATAGGAACCTATTTGATGACAGGTACGTTTTACTAGATCATTGTTTTTCTGAGTCTCAAGAATGCATGCAGCTCTCACTTGTATCCAAAAACATGGGGAATGATACTACATTTATCGTCATCGCAATAAATACTAGAAAATATCGGGATACATTTTTTAGTCCATATCGCCCATCCCTAGTGTAAGGTTTCTTGCCATAAATTAAAAACATCAGCCCAACACGATGCATTTCTGTAATACTTCAGAGGTTACCCATCCATTTGAACATGAAACAAGTTTATATCATAATGAAAGGATGTGAGGCACCATTTTATGTAGAGTTGTCAAAAGTACAGATGTCGGTTATGGAAAAACAAAGTGACAATACCAGCTTTGCCTCTAGCATTCAGTCTCGGATTGGCCATTGTGTTGACACGCTCAACATATACGTCTGTGATTGGCTACAATGACATTTGTTTAAATACTCGATTCTGATTTACTGCACACCTTCCAGCCAAACCGTTTAATGCACAGGTAGTTCCAGTCAGTTTGATTACAGTTCGAAATTAATCTGCCACTATAAACTTTGGTAACCATAGTCACAGTTGCGCTTGCAAACAGAGCGACAGTAGCAGTATTAACATTAAGTGACATGACATCTGACGCACAGAAGCCAATGGCACATGTCACTATCAGGGTTGCCAACTCTCACGAATTTGCCGTGAGCCACACAATTTCACGCCAAATTGCCAAACCTGCTTTTGATATTAAACAAAGTCTAAGTTTACATTTTTTCAAAGAAGTTTTAATATGAAATTCAAACAATAAATACTGCTTTGGCGCACTTAATGTGGCATAACAGTTAAAGCCAGAGCAGAGTTGCGACGCGCTTTCAGCTCGCAGCGGCGCGCGCGGTCAGGTGGTTCATGGAGCGCTCAATACTTCTAGCACTGTGTCAATGCATTTGAATGGCTCAAGCGGATAAACAGCAGCTTCACTTTACAGGTATTTGCAGAAAGTTTTGGTAAACAGTACAGCATAGTACGCACTGATTATTACGTCAACCATATTTACAGAATCATTTTATTATAAAGAGTGGTGGAGATCCAACATTAATTTTAACAATGTCAATGTTTTTCTTGCATTTAGCCCTCAGGTATTCCTTATTCCTTGCGCACACTCATACTCATTGGTGGTCAAATGTGACCATACACCTTAACCATTTTTCAATTAAATAAATGTTCTATATTTTAGTTCAATAAAACGCATTGAATGTTTTGAGATCTTTTGATACTAAATACTATGTGCAATAATTATTGTCAATTAATGACCACTTAAAATACTTCACCTCATTTTTTATTTTTAAAATTACAACTAGTGTATTTGTAAGTAAGGTTAAAATAGAGAATTCCAATTCAAAGAGGCAAATTAGAGTAATTTTGTTTTATTTAATAACTTGTATAAGCATCATTAAAAATATTAGGATGCAAGCACACACACGTGAATATTAATGAATGCGAGAACATAATTTAACCCAAGAAGCACTTAAAATAGTGCTAAGGCAAACTTATTTTCCCTTATTTGTACAGTAGGCTATATACGCATATTAATTGATACTGAATTAAGATCGAAAGCGATATTTGTGCCAATCCCGCCTAATTTTGTAGTATTTTAAATGTCAATAAAACGCATTAACACGTTTGAAAAAATATTACTGACTTTAGTGTCAAACTGCCCATTCTAGGAAAAACACTAAATAAATCTATCAAGGGTCACTACGAATAACGCATCAGTTACTGTAAAACCTTAACAAGCAAAGCAAAACATATTTCACCTCCAAGCCTAAACCTGAAATAACCCTACCCTTTGCCATGTCTAATTTCATCATAAATGGAAATGTTGAGTTTAACATCCATTAGTATAACGACGAGTAAAACAATCCCCAAACAAAATTTCCAACTGTTTGATTTTTGGTGTTGTTGTTGTTTATTTTATTTAATGCATTTCAATAAATGTAATGTGTCTTTATATTTTAGTAGCCTAAACTGTGGTTAGAGACGCCGGTTTAATTTCACACTACATAATTCATTTAAATAAATATTAGTTCAAATAAAGCTTGCCTTGTCACTGTTAAGTGTTGCCTGTCGTTCATAAATAATTTTAATAAATCCATTAAAGAATCATTAAGTTAGCCTATGTTAGCTATATGCTTAAGCAACAAGGGGACTTCAGACTGTAGACTTTAAAGAGATAGTTATATTTATGCATTTGGCAGACGCTTTTATCCAAAGCGACTTACAGTGCCCTTATTACAGGGACAATCCCCCTGGAGCAACATGGAGTAAAGTGCCTTGCTCAAGGACACACTGGTGTTGACCGCTGGGATCGAACCAGCAACCTTCTGCGTATCAGTTCCATGGTTTAACCCACTGGACCACAAATCTCACCCAAAAATGAAAATTTGACATTTATCTGCTTACCCCCAGGCCATCAAAGGTGTAGGTGTCTTTGTTTCTTCAGTAGAATACAAATGGAGATTTTTAACTTCAACCGCTGCTGTGTCACTCATAGAATGCATGTCAATGGTGACTAAATCTTTTAGGGTAAAAAAAAAAACCATGCACAGACAACTTCAAATTAATCCATGCGGCTCGTGACGACACATTAATGTCTTAAGACACGAAATGATCGGTTTGTGAGATGATATAAATACTGTTCGGTTTATCGCACAAACCGATCGTTTCGTGTCTTAAGACATTAATGTGTCGTAACGAGCCGCATGGATTAATTTGAAGTTGTCTGTGCATGGTTTTTTTTTTTACCCTAAAAGATTTAGTCACCATTGACATGCATTCTATGAGTGACACACAGCAACGGTTGAAGTTAAAAATCTCCATTTGTGTTCTAAATGAAGAAACAGACACCTACACATTGGATGGCCTGGGGGTAAGCAGATAAAAGTCAAATTTTCATTTTTGGGTGAACTATCCCTTTAAAGAAGAGCTGCAGTGCAGGGGACTCGCGCACGCATCTAAAATAAAAGGTGATAATTTGCTCAAAAATAATCCGATGACTCTACTTTACCGTAACTTAAGAAAATAACCGGTGTTAAAAATGTCACTGTAAACATCAGTTACAGCTTTAACTTGTTTTTAACTTGGCAAATAACCAAAGTATAAGCGGGATAAGCCACGGCCATGCATTAAAGGCTTCACGTCGGGTGGTTCTTCACCTCTACGTCGTGCATTCAAATCCTTTAATGCAAGGCTAGCCATGGATTATCCCTTACATATAACGTGGAGCGTGTCAACACAACGGCCAATCAGATGTTTAACAATCTTCCCAACGCTAGAAGGAAAAGCTGGTCTCACCACATTTGTAATTTCAGTACCGACTTAGTTTCCATAAAAGTAGAGTTGTCAAAAGTACAGAGCCAACCCTTTTTGGACAACCTTTGGGTGATTGGGACAGCACATCTTATTGATTTAGGCTAGTGTAAGCAGATTTATTACACCAGTTAATATAATTTCATATGAAAGACTTCTCTGTTCATCTTTTTTGGTAACATTTGGTTGAAAGGTTGTGTGGCCTCATCCCCAATAAACTGGCAAACACAATTTGCCGGCACAAACCTTATGGAAACATGAATATATGGTGCAAAACTGCAAAAGGAAGTAAGAAAACCATGAGGTTTCTATTTTCAGAATGAAGCGTTTCCAGCTAGTTCATGACCATTTTTGTGGTTTATTAGGGGTTTCACAAATGAAAAGGTTGGGAAACACCAATTTAGAGCATACAATGATTGTTTAATGCAAGGTTGATCATTTTCTTAATTAGCGAAGCCTTAAAGCACTGTCCCAATCCATAGATATACATGATAAAGGCTAGAGGTCTTGCGTCTAACGTCATTACCGGCGGCCATCTGGTCACAGGCAAGCTTTCTGGCGGGCTCTGTGGTACCTGATGTAAGGCCAGTGATCTGGGTAGGGTTGCACCAGTCGTTCGTAAGTTCTTTCTTAAATTGGAACGTAAAGTCCACACTAGAGGCTTAGTAACTACTAGATAGTTTGGAACTAGCTCTATACTTTTCGGTTGCACCATTTGTTCTTAAGGCAGAACGCAACTAGTAGTTCGTAAGCTCTCCGTAAATTTACTCTCAATGATCCATAGCAGCCTTCAAATACGTGAGCAAAAGTTGTGTTGAAATAATGTGAATTTCAGTGTATCCTTCATTATTATAACTTCTTTTGCCTCACCAACGGAAAAAATAGGTTTCCATTAAATATACTTAATCATGAATAACATAAGTGCTTTTATATATAAAAAACATTCAGAAGCATTCAGTACGCTATATGAAACATCATTAACAGGATAAATAAATACTGAAACAAAACAAAAAACATAAGAAATTACATTTACTGATTATGACTGATTTTATTTGACATCATGACATGCACAACACGGACGATGGCACAGATTCACAATTTTGGATGGTTTTGCGTTGAAGAGCGTCAAATAAAGTAATCTATTCACATAATGTTTTCTCTCTTAAAATGTAAGCGAGTGTAAATATCAGCATTATCATACATGTGTAAAGAATTGGAGTCTGTCATGTAAAACAAGAGCTTATTAAGCAGTTCAGTAAGTGTGCTTTATTATTCCAGCCATTCCTCCTGAGGAGGCTTCCGTAAATATTTAGTTTATACGTAGAGTTACGCTTCAACTAAGTTTAATGGTGCAACGTAAAAATATTTAGTGGTGTGCAAGTTGTAACTTAGTGCCCATTTACATCAAAACTAGGCTAAGTTGTAACTTACGCACAACTGGTGCAACCGGCCCCTGAACACAAATACTCTTATCTCGCTGAAATCTTGACGGATTTATGCCGCGTTCCAGGCAACCCGTAACCCGTGTTTTTCCAACCTTCTACCCGTGAAAGTGCACTGGAACGGCAGCCAAACCCGTGACTTCCCACCCGTGAACTCGTAATAGATCAATGTACTCCCAGTTACGAGTCGACGTCACATAGACCGCGAAGCAACAATGGCAGCCCCCTACGGATGCAGTGTTTATGAAACAAGTATACAAATAACGTAAAATAAAAGGTATAACAGCTTTTCTTGCCGTCTGCGCTGTTTTTCTCCTCCGTTTCCCTCAAATAAGCAAGGAGTAAGCACCTTTGGCGATAGAAATTGTCAATAAACATACACCCAGTACGGTCCGCCATGCTTTATTTACATCTAACTACCACACAATTCCTTGCGCTAGGCAGTTTGGCGTGACTTTGCCTGGAACACTACAAAGTCGTGAGTCATGGTTTGAAGTTGTGATTTACGGGCTCAAAAACCTGCCTGGAACGCAGCATTACAAATGGTTTGGCTTCTTACAAACATTAACTTGGCTATATTTCGGGATGCTTGAACAAATTATGAATAATTATTCATAAGTGTGCATTGCACTACATCTCTGACGTTTATAACAAACCAAACAGTTTGAAAATCGGTAGAAAATTGAGCAAGTTATGGTTAATTTAAAAGTGCATGCACCATTAAAACACATTGTTATGAGTGAGCGAGCTGACTGTGACAAGATGGCCGCCAGGCGCGGACGTCGACCTCCATTGGCCAGCAGCGCGGACGAGACATCTAGCCTTTAGTATTTCTATGTCCCAATCACCCAAAATCATTCTGGATGGGACAAAATTAAACCAACCCAATTCTAAAAATACAAACATGAAATTAACACATTTGACTGATTTTGTTGCGGTCCCATATTTGACATCATGCTCCAACCACCCTTAATTCACCCAATGCATTTACAGCCTAATGAAGTTAAATCAAGCGCTCATTACCTGCGACACGGGCGCGGCCACCGAGGTACTCAAAATCAGCCACGGACCCACCAAACCTCTCGTGATCTGGCATAAATTGTCCCGGTCTAAGTTCGCGCCCTCCATCCTTTGTTTCAGATGATTGCAGGAAACTTCGGCACTCTATTAAAAGAAGGCACGTGGAAAAAACGAACAGTTTTCCGCGTATTTTCCCATAAGCCATTCTGCTACACACACGTTCGAGTGCATGTGAGGTCAATGAACGCGCACCTGTGAAAACACCTGCTCCTTTTAATGAACACACGTCACGTATTATTGCATTGCAGTAAATATAGGGATGAGAGGATGAGACTAAATCAAAAGATGAGTCAGGTAGGAAGAAAGTGGAATATTGAAGGTTTGTTAGGCACAACAGGAGACGGGGTAAAGGATGCACAGAAAGCAGTTGTACAATATTTGAAAAACATAATAGGACTATGTATATGTGCATGTATATATATATATATATATATATATATATATATATATATATATATATATATATATATATATATATATATATATATATATATATATATATATATATATATATATATATATATATATATATATATATATATATATATATATATATATATATATATATATATATATATATATATATATATATATATATATATATATATATATATTAGGGGTGCCGGTAAAACTGATGGTTCGGTATGTACCTCGGTTTTGAAGTCACGGTTCGGTACGGATTCGGTACAGCAGTTTTACAAAATTGCTTAAAATTAACTTTTTATTTAACAGTGGTTTAATGAAAAACATTTTTGTGTCTGTCCTTAAATTAATTCAGTTATAACTAAAAGTTTCTTAAAGATAATGCTGTAAACTATATATGGAGCCCTTACTTACATATTGCTATTAAAGATTAACAACTGAGCCCAAACTATTAGCCTAAATTCATTTGCTATTTATTTTTAGATATAATAAGCAACACTCATAAGCTTCACATAAGGCAGTTTTTGCATTAACTTCTAAATCTAATTATTATTATTTTTCTCCAATTCATTGTTGAAATAATCATTTAGTGGCTGTAATTTTCATGACAGGTTTATTTAAACATACATTAAATAAACAAGACATCACTAACAGGCTAAGTAGTATATAATGAATATATATAGGCTAATATATAATGAATATATAGGCTAATATAGTGCATGTATTCAGTGAAAGAGTTCATCTCTCTAGTGAACTCACAGCTGTGGACACTGAATGACTTCTGAGGTAAATGTGATTCTATATGACATTGTTTACAAGCTGTTTTAATGTCTTTCCGCGGTTGAAACACAGATGGAGCGATTACACAACATATGATACGTTTCAGTAAGTTGTAATGTATCCTCAACATACCTTAAGATATTAATTTATGTTTATTCTTTCGAAGAGATGATCACGTTCTATCAGTCAATTCACATTATAGAGCATTAAAACGGCATTTATCGTTTGAATTACGTGGTAAAATGGACTGAATACTATGAATACACAAATAAATGTTCGTGTGGGAACTCGGATTGAAGTGTGTTCCACGCTTTAAACAAGCCGACTGTTAACTGTTAAAGATTGCATTCATAACCGTTCGGTACACACGCGCACCGTACCGAAAGCCCTGTACCGAAACGGTTCAATACGAATATGTGTACCGTTACACCCCTAATATATATATATTATATATATATATGTATATATGTATATGTGTGTGTGTGTGTGTGTGTGTGTGTGTGTGTGTATGTATGTGTGTAGGCTGTATAATTATTATTATTATTTTTTTTTTCTGATGATGATGATATAGTCATAATGATATGTTCTCATGTTACATACTCCTATACAGTAGGTGGCGGTATGCACCTTTAAAGTCATGGTTGCAATCTGCCATAAAGCGAAAGAAGAAGAAGAATGAACACGCGAGATTCATTATTTGCTCTAGTTCTCTGTTTTTTCTTCTTTTCTCTAAAAGTTATTCTACTCGAGAGTTATTTACATAGAAGCCGGATTACGCACATAAACAAATAAAAACTTTATTCTGGTTTAAGTCACTTTATTAATTTTTTTCCTACTGCGTGTCCTATAGTTTATAAAAACGTCACGTTTCCTCAGTGGGGTTTTAACACGAAAATTAAAGTACGCTATATTTAAATATCAAATAATTAATTTTAATTTAGCAAACTTTTAAAGGTCATTTGATGTTAAATGACTTTAACTGTGCTGCCAAGATGTAGTAACAAAAGATATTAATAAATCTAGCGATATTTCAGAATATGATAGATTATCTTGCGAGATAGCGTTTATGCGTTCTCCCGTTCCTTTCAACAACCACGAGGAGAAGAGGACTTGAGGAGAGAGTTGTTTCGATATATTATTAAAAATTCACTGTTGGGTAAGTACATTTTGTAGTATTTTATTAATGTAGAGTTTTACTTGTTTGACATGAAGGAACCGAAAGAAATGATGCCCACATTGTCAACAAAGAATGACTTTGAGTTTGGCTAGAATTAGCTGGTAGGCTAAAAGTTACTTTCGACTTATACACATTATGTTTAATGATATAGTACAAGTTATTACTGAAACCTATTAATGTAGCCTTTTGAGAGTTTCTTTCAGAAAGTAATGCTCCCCCACTAATCCAACACCCATTTAGAGCAGAACATCTTTTATAGAGTAAAATAAAATGAATTGCATGTTGATTACCTTTTTCTAATGTTTAACTCTTGATTCATTCATCTTGTTCCATGTGTTTTTTTTTTTTTATTAGATTTTTTTATTGAGCTGTAGGATCATTTTTTCAATACATTTTGAAAATAAGTGCATGTCATTTACCTCAACTTTTTCCTTTTATTTATTTTAAAAATAAATATATTCTCTTCCCTCAGATGCTGTGAATAGGTGGACTCTGAGATTGATGCAGCAATGGAAGAACACCTGAATCACTCTCCAGGAAAAGCTGTTGGTGATGGTTACAAAAAATTACAAACAAAAACACTACTTTAATGTGTATAAGGGATAGTTCACCCAAAAATGAAAATTGTCGTCATTTACTCACCCTCATCTTTCAAACCTTTATACCTTTCTCTGTTCTGCTGAACATAAAGATGTTTAACCCTTGTAGGCCTACGGTCTTCGTTTGGGAATTACACTCAGGGTCTTTGGGGTCTCCACAGGCAACAAAATGTAATTTTTTTTTGGAACAAATGTAATTTTACTCTGTTTATTAATGTTTTTACTCAACATCTGTGCAGTTTTTGGAGTATTTATAATAATTGTTAAATTTATATAAATAAATAAAAAAGTTTTTTTAATGGATTTTCACACAAAATCAGTTTATGTAAAATTCACTTTATAAAAGACCCAAATTTCTAGCTTTCATTCGTAGGGATAACATGGATAATTTGACATGGTTTAGTGTAAGATTTTTTGCCCATTTTTTGGAAAATACAGTTTTATAATAATAATTAAAAAAATACTTTTACCAGTAAATGGCTGCAGAGCTCCACTATTTGCTATTTGACTGACTGAAAGACATCTTTTCACAAGTATTTTTCAGTTGAATTCATATCTAAATGTTATGAAATCACAATTATAACAATTAAAATGAATTAATTTTGTCAAAGTTTAGCATTTTTTTGTACTGAAAATTTTTTTTTTTCAATGATGTTACATAATGATTAGAATCAAACCTGAACATCGGATTTTCTTATAATTCTACAAATTTAATCTACACTTCAGTTACTAACTGTAACAGAACACAACTGAACAGAAATTAAGTTATATTATATATTGAGTAAAATATATATATATCAATCCAATTAATTTTTTTATTTGTAGATCTAGAGAGTGTTGACATCCGTACAAAGTCTCATGCCATTTGGACAAAGGGAACTTTTTTTTTAATTGAGCAAACGTCCCTTAGGATCAGAAAAGACCCTAGAAGAATGTTTGTAACAAAGCAGTTCTTACCTCCCATTAATAATTTTTCCCTACAATGGTAGTTAATGGGAGGCGAGACCTGCTTGACCTGCTTTAAACTTCTTTATGTTCAGCAGAACATAGAAATGTGGAATTCATAGGTTAATAAATTTTCATTTTTGCGTGAACTATCCCTTTATATAAAAAACCCTATAAAAAAAAAACTAAATAACGACTTATATAGTGATGACGATTTCAAAACACGGAATCATAAAGCTGTAGCGTCTTAGGGTTACATATATATTTAAATTAAAAAATTAGCTCAATAGGGAATTGTGGGTATTAATATTTAGGGATTTATGATTAATCATAACGGTTATAATCTAATCACAAATCTCCAAAATCACCCAAAAGGGGAATACCTAACCTCTGTATTTATGCAACAAATAATATATATATATATGGTTAACAACAATTTATTGCAATTAACTACAGATATATCTATATTAAATAATCACAGAATAACCTCTAGGGAGTTGATTCAAAATTCCTCTCTGTTCCGTTTAAAGATCGAGCTGTAATTCTTTATCCACTCACTAGGTCTATTCTTCCTACCCAATTTTCGGGAAGTTTATCCCTCTGACCACAAAGGACAAACTTATCCGAGTTATGGTATTAATTAAGGCATTCAACGATGCTTATAAGAGCTCGTAGCTTAGATCTGACATTAAAGGGACTCGTGTTCTGTGAGCAAAACAATGACAATCAAAACGTGGATATCATGGTTTTAATAAAGATTAATACTACGATTACATATGACTACATAAAGAATACATGTATTTACAGAATAGTGGAAAGAGGAGAAGTGAAAGGATGAGGAGGAGGGATGAGGAGAAGGGAAAGGAAGAAGGGTTTGATCGTGTCCGATCCGACACCTTCCCGAACATAACCACTAGAGCCAGCAAGAACCATATCACCTTAAACAGGGGTACAATCTTAAAACGTATCTAAATTTCGATAGAATTGATACTTGCATGTTTTCTTTGTGTTGTGTAAAGCGAGATGCGTGCGTTGGCGTTTCTCAGTGTTCGTGCGCTGAAGCGTTCTCTCCGTTTGGTTCTTCCGGAGCTTAGTTGGTCCGCGGGAGTTTTAAAGGTGTTTGGGAAGGGATCGTCTTGGAAGGGAAAGTTCATCTCGTCCAAGCTAGGTTCCTCGGCCTGATGGAGCGCGCCGCTGGCTGTTGTCGCGGAGCGCGTCGATCCTCAAAGGAAACAACAGCTTGGCTGGACCGCGCCGGCTCGCAGGTCGAAGCCCGCGAGCCGCGCTGATGAGATGGGAGGAAAAGGAAATTTGTCTCGTCGGGGTCCTTGCAAGTTGACTGAGCACAGATATGCTAGTGTTACTGTCTTTTGAAGTCCATTAACCTACGCCCCTCTTCCTTGAGACGACCAATCGTTGGTGTGAATTTCAGGCGGGAGAGTGTTTCTTTGTTCAGACTTTATTACTCAATGGAATGTTCTTGCTGGAAGCCAGAATTGGTAACGTTTCACTCGAAAAGGACTAAACATACTAACGGTACATCTCATAACCATATACTTTACACCATTGACTAAGACAAAGAAAGAGGAACCTTTAGACATCAAACATGCCTTGGTTTAAAGACAGAAAAAGCAGTGCATCTTCTATACAGAGCAATTTTGAGCGTTTAAGATAGCTCTTACATCACGCAAACCAACACATTCTCACACCCAACTCGTCACATATGGACGCTTGACCCGGACCCCTTGTCGTCACTTTTCAACGAACTGGGCGTACCTTTATCGTCAATTTTCGACGTGCAGGGTAGTCCGATAGACTTCTATAGAACTCTGAACTGGAGCCTGTGGCGTTGAAATTTGACGTATTGGGTAAGCACACCGCAGCCCGTTGTCTGCGGTGAATGGGTCGAGACTACAATAACTAAAAATTAAAAGGAATAGGCTACAATAAATGATCTATGCCAGGGCTAGTCAAAAGGCAGCCACCAGATCATATTTATTTGGCCCTCCAACTGGTTTTTGATGTTCAAAACCCCTCGCAATCTGATATCAAAGTGCCCTCTGTGCAAAGGTTTAGCTCGTTCATAGGCAACCGCATTCAGCGGTGAGTTTAACAACGCAGGTAAAATGGCATTCAGAGGTGAGTTTAACAACGCAGGTAAAATGGCATTCAGAGGTGAGTTTAACCAAGACAACGCTCAACTGCAGGTAAAACGGCATTCATAGGTGAGTTTAATAACCCTCCATGGCGCGTTCAAGTAAGCATTTAAGCGTTTTCTTGTCATGGGTAACATTAGTGACAATGCTTTAACTAGAGCATGATGGATAACGGATATTTAATCGGAGGTTTGTTGATATTAATAAATATATATTTAATATGCTACGATTGTGTTCAATTAGTCAAAGTTGTGTTTAATTAATTATTTATATTTATTAAATCCTCTTAATTAATTACGCTGACGTCACTGTGGGGCGACCCCAAGGACCATTGCGATTTTCCACTCG
Source organism: Gobio gobio (assembly GCF_949357685.1). Classification (NCBI taxonomy): domain Eukaryota; kingdom Metazoa; phylum Chordata; class Actinopteri; order Cypriniformes; family Gobionidae; genus Gobio; species Gobio gobio. The sequence goes on from NC_137106.1 coordinate 49,630,186, forward strand.
GTAAGTAGTAGAGTTCATTAATAGAGGTGGATACTATTCTTAAATTTACACATCAAAAACTGTTGAATCAGGGCACTAAGTTGTGTTTAGAACCTTTAGACGTGTAAGGTGGTAATTTCTAATGACGCTAAATGATATAGAAGACATTATTAATAAATATATAGGCCTAGCTTTCCTACACCTACAGGCTAGCAAAGTTAGCTAATCAAATACTGAAAGTTCATTTTTGTCGTATATAATCATGCAAGGTACAATCATAGGGAAATGTAAGATTTACAGTATTACAATAGCCCACAACTTTTATCCAACATTATAAATGTTCAGATGAAGAACGGTGTTGCCAGATTGGTTTTTTTACAGCCCAGTAATTGTTTAAAATCCACACAAAATTTTATAATAAACACCCACATAAATCTATAATAAACTTTACGAATTAATTCATAACTACAACATTGTGCCTCATCACAAGTTTTCAATATGAAATAAAACAATTAATGTGTATAATTAATGTAATAAGTAATGCTGTCATAACTTATTGACTGATTCATATATATATATATATATATATATATATATATATATATATATATATATATATATATATATATATATATATATATATATATATATATATAATTTAAAGTTCTGCTGTGGGTTTGTTTGTTTTTTTTGGGGGGGGGGGGAAATAGAGCAAAACTTACATTACAATTTTTTTTGTCTAAAATGTAATTATTAACAATAGTAACTTGTGTATTGAACTGTATAAAATCAATATCACATACACTCTAGCCCATTCTGGCAGCACAGATGAAGAGAATACTGGTGTAAAATGTTCAAATCTGTTTTTCTTTTTTTTTTTTTAGATCCTTCAAATTTGGCAGCATCAATTTCATTTTATTCTACCCCCCACCATATATACATACACACACACACACACACACACACAAACAAAGGCACTTTTAAGAGCCACGTCCGTCCGTCCGTTAACTTTGTTAACCTGTACTCAGTCTCTCTCTCTCTCTCTCTCTCTCTCTCTCTCTCTCTCTCTCTCTCTCTCTCTCTCTCTCTCTCTACATCTACCGGTATATTTGTTTTATCTGTCCATCTCTTCGTTGTGAGTCTTTCTGTCTGTTTGTGTTTCTGTCCATCACAATGTCCATGAGTGATCCAGAAATCCAAGAACAACTCATGATCTTGGATAACCTGGTTGGTGACCAAGAACTGAAGGATGAGCTCCAAAGTCTTGATGACCTTCTTGTTGAGCTGCAAGAAGAGGAGGCAGCAGCACCAGTGAAGACACCTGAGCCGAGGGTGGTATGGAGAAAAAGAGACAATACTGGGAATATTGTCTATGCAAGGCCAAGATCAAGCAGGAATCAGTCAAATAAGGGTCAGTATTGTTTTTTATTCAAGATATTTTGAAGATCTACATTGTTAAGGCACTTACTGTATGAGTGTATCAAATCAAGGAATATATATATAGCTTGATATGTCAGGAAAACAATCAAACCAGAACCAATCTTTTGATTTATTAAATATGTCACTAGTCTTGGATTAAGTGAAAGAGACACATTAAGGCTAATATTTCATATTTGTGTAAAGCAGTATAAACTAGCAAGTTAGCGCTTAAAATAGGTTTAATTGTGGGCTGTATTGACATTGTCAGGAAATCTTGTCAATATGGTTATTATGTCAAATGAGCTAGCCTGCACTAAATCTCTTGCAAGTTATTGGTCTTGGCAAGGCTGTGTCTGAAACAGTTTGTTCTTCAGAGTGTGTTGTCAATGGCCAGCCAGCTTGTTTCTTTTTAATCTGCTTTTATATAAGCATTCCTATTTGCTGTCATCATTCAGTGACACCTTAAATGCAGATAACCGACTGTAATTGGACTGTCTCTGTTAGCGTTTGGGAAATAAAAAGTGTACTAGTATTTCTCTAGCTATAGGTCAAACAGTGAGCTTGCACTAATTTAGGCTGGTAACCAGGCCTTGGGACAAGTTGGAAATTTGAATAATATAAATGTTGATTTGTGTTGTTTTTATCCTCTTCAGCTGATCACATTCGGAAGACTGATCCTCCCTTCATTGCTCCGGACACTAACTGTGAGGTGGCCTTTACTCCAGAGCCTGTTGGTGTGTGCTTCATTGTGTTTCCATTAGCCCTTGTGTGTGTGTGTGTGTGTGTGTGTGTGTGTGTGTGTGTGTGTGTGTGTGTGTGTGTGTGTGTGTGTGTGTGTGTGTGTGTGTGTGTGTGTGTGTGTGTGTGTGTGTGTGTGTGTGTGTGTGTGTGTGTGTGTGTGTGTGTGTGTGTGTGTGTGTGTGTGTGTGTGTGTGTGTGTGTGTGTGTGTGTGTGTGTGTGTGTGTGTGTGTGTGTATATATATATGACAGTGGTTTAGAATGTAAATAAATGTTTCTAATGTAATGTAAATAAATGTAAATAAATTTGCTAGAATACTGAACCTTTCACAGCCAAAATGAGTACATTTTAATATTGTAAAAATATACTCTATATATGTACATAGAGGGAAATTATTGTTTTTTTATATTCCTTACCATTTACAGAGTGTTTTCTACAAGATCTCCAGCACTCACTAAGCGAATCCTCTGGTGATGAGGCATCACCTCTTGAAACCCCAAAACTTCTGGCTTCCTCGAACTGGAGCACTCGACAAAGTCTCTTTTCAGAGAGGTGGAGGGCAGAGAGACCCCGTCTGGTGAACACTGCAGCGGCACAAGAAAATGTAGCAACACACATCTGCCAACAGTGTGGGAGAAATCCAGCTGCTGTCCGGTGTTGTGACTGTCGACCACGTCCCTTCCTCTGTGCTGAATGTGACGTCAGCATGCACACCAGACATGTCCTCCACAACAGAGATGCCATGACTGCTGGATTCTTCCAGCCATTGCCTCCAACAACTTTCGTGGTGGATAAGGCTCTTTCCCATTGTGGTAAGTTCTGGTTTGTGTGTGTACAACATAAATCTCATTCTCAGAATAGTTAAGCTCATAAGCTTTACTATTTAAATTATGCCTTTTTGTGTCTTATTGTTTTATCTTGAATGTATGTGGATACTCTGTGTTTTCAGTCCGGCTTGTACCTGTGGAGATGCCTGACAAAATCTGTGGTTGTTCACCAGAGTCATTGAGGGTTTGTCCAGGAAAGATTGTTGCTGTGGTCACAATGAATGGTAAGAATGTGAAGAACTTTATTTTGTCCTGTTTGAGAAGCGTCTTAAAAAGAAATATCTATCCATATGCGACTCCCTACATGTTTGACATAGATATAAAACTTAAAAAATATATATGAAGTATACAAAGTACTGTAATGTATAAATTGTACAAAGAACCCAAACCCTGATTAATCAGCTAAGGTTTACATTACAATGGATGTGTTTTTGATATTTCCAGGACGACATGATCTAAGCATGCCAGAGTTAATTTGTGAGGCATGCCAAGCCACTTGGACTGCTGGAGTCGCTGACCTAAACCGAAGTGACTACTGGCCTGCAACCCTTCAATTTGCAACAGTTTATGCCACAGATATCTTTTTTTCATTTGAAGAAATGAAGATGGCAGCACCAGGACTGTCCTGCCAAGCATTTCTAAGAATGCTGAATCAGCGAACTGTCCGCTTTGGTCGTGTGAGTATTGAATTTATCTATCCTGCAGTATTGTTGATATCTTTGAGTTGTGGGTTGAAAAGCTGTTTGATGTTAATGTATTTGTTGTACATTAGTAGCTTTTGGTTTCCTTATTTTTAATAGACTGGCAAGATCTCAGCAGACAGTTTTCAGAAAAGTTTTTTTGAGTGGGAGGCTGTGCGATTTGAGGTGGACAATATATGCAAGGAAGAGCCCTTCAACTGTCCTGCATGCACCCCAGATATGCTTGCAGTTTCAGTTGATGGAAACCGCAAACATTACCGTTTCAAGAATGCTGCTAGGTACACCAAACTGTGGATCACAGTTTTTGTATTAATAAGAAAACATAGCTGTGAACCAAGTAATCTCAGATTATAAATTATCATAAATTGTTGTTTTTTAGATCTGAGGAACAGGCCATCTTTGAAGGTGTCTTCATTGCCAAGGACGAAGAAGTGAAAAAATTTGTGGACCACATTCACAACACAACCAAACATGTAAAATTCTAGATGATAATTAGATTACAGGACTATAATAACCTCTTTCTGAAGAGTTTGTTAAGGAGAGTCTTATTTTCATCAACCATTTCCCATATTGTAGGTCAGTGGAAGAGGTGTTTGTGGAGGGGAGTGGTCAGCAGCCAGAGAGACCTCCCAAAGATCTGCCAGCAAGGTAGACGAGGAGGGATTGGAGCTTGCGGTGTGTCGGCACGGAGTTCTGCTCTGTGCCTTAAATATGTATAGGGGGGAAATTTTTGCCTATCCCCTGTACCTGCAAGAAAAGCTGGCCAGTAGGCAAATCACTTTTTTTTGTATGGATGTGACCTGCAAATATTGGCCTTACCTCCAAAGAGTTGCAAAAAGCTGTCCAGAGCTCCAGCACCTTCTTAACATGAAGCCATTCCTTTCGGTATTTCATGCCAAAGCCCATGATTTTAAATGCGAGGTAAGGAAATGTTGCTATGTGATAGAATAACATTATCTAAACTGAACATCTGCAAAGATTTTTTTTAATTCTTAACCAGGTGAAATGGAGTGGGGCATATCAGGATGGTGCTGGTTTAACTCTAGGGGAGGAGGTGGAACAGTGCAATGCCTTCCTCTCTAGGATTGCAGTAACCACAAAGCATATGTCAAAAGCAGGTAAGATGACCACATACTGCACTAGGTACATCCTTACAAAATAAGTAGGGGGATATGGTAACATCATATTTTTTTGTGTTTGCAGGACGCACAGACATGCTGACTCTAATGGCCATGCGCTGGAATCAGCAAAAGTTCCACAATTTGGCTATCTCACTGACCCGCCGATATCAAAAGGTAATGACATCAGTAGAATTAATTTGAGATGTTCAGTATTGCATGTTAGCAGTGTATGAAGCTGTGCATTGAACATTTGGTTCTTTTTTCTTACTATTGTTTGTTATTGTAGACCACAAAATCTCTGCAAAGCCAGTTACAAAGCCTAGAGTCGATGAAAGCCCAATTGGCAGTGACAGCGAGCCAATTGGAAGACTGGGTCAATGATGTAAAGGAGTGGGCTGACGGTGAGGAAATTATTACTCGTAATATATTTAGTCACAAATAATTGTAATTGTTACTGGTATTGTAAAGTGCAAACCACACCTATTTATTCTCAGCATCAACAACAACAACTACAAATGATGCTGATGCCTTGGCCAGCAGAATTGAGGTGCTGGTAGCCAGTATCAAGAGACGTTCCCAGCGCCTCTATAAAGAGGCCGATGGCAACAAAGGTCGTGCCAGAATCCGCCGCAAGATCAGGGAGGAGAAGGGAATCCTGACATCTGTTGTGGAGAAATACAACAGAATGGTTCCAATCACAGAATATCTTTGCCTGGAAACCATTCTGTCTGGTGAGACAGCTTGGCCATGGCAGCTACCACACAGTGGTATGTACACTAGTCTGTTGACTGCTTCTGACAAATCTGATACATAATGACACATAACCCGCAATGCTTTAAATCTCATTCTGTAACCCCATACGTTTTAAGAGATTCTTTTAAGGTTGATGTTTAATACAAATTATTTGTTTATTTATCATAAATGCCATCCAGACTCTGTCGATCTAAGGACAAAAAGAAGGGCTTTTGACATAATCATGTCAGTGAGGAGACTTGAAGAGGAGCAGAAGATTCTTGTTGCAGAGATGGACCACCATTGGAAATCTCTTTCAACTCGTTCCGATACCCTCAGAGAGCTGTCCTGCTTGTTTTCTAGTGAGACAATGAAAAGTATGTATTTGTAATAAATTACATAAACATAGGGTTGTCCCGACCAAAGATTAATATTAGGGGGCAGCCCAAATAAATATACACAACAATTATGACTGTTTATAAAGTTTCTAAGGCTGGTCTTATATTATTTTGTTCCTCTTTTAAGATTCGCAATGTGGCCTAAGTGAAGAGGGTTTGAAAGGTCTGCAGAGCATCATCCTCAGAAAACGGCATCAAATCAGAGAAATGAAGGTGCAAGCAAGAGACTGTTACCTGCAAGTTTTGTCTGGAGCAGAGAACATCAACTTCTTGGACAATGCTTCAGCTGATGAGTACGACAGTGACTACGAAATATCTGATGATGGACTGTAATCAACAAGAGTGTAGCACCTTTCATACTTCTGGACAATGACCTTAACTATGAATATTAAGCATGTAATAACATCTGCTTTTTATCACCATATAAATATAACGGTAACACTTTACAATAAGGTTCATTAGTTAACATTAGTTAAAGGGTTAGTTCACCCAAAAATGAAAATTCTGTCATTAATTACTTACCCTCATGTCGTTCGACACCCGTTAGACCTCCGTTCATCTTCGGAACAGAAATGAAGATATTTTAGTTGAAATCTGATGTCTCTGAAAGGCCTCCATTGACACAATGGCACGGTTCACTCTCAAGACACCGTTATGAATCAGCGAGCCGAATGATGATTCGGATCGCGTGTCAAACCGCCAAACTGCTGAAATTTGGCGATCCAAACTGCTGAATCGACTCGCTGATTCATAACGCTTCGAAGCTTCATGATGCCGTGTTTTGAAATCGTCATCACTATGTAAGTCGTTATTTAGGGTTTTTTTGCGCACAAAAACTATTGTCGCCGATTCATAAAGTTATTGTAGAACCACTGTAGTGAGATGGACTTTGTAACAACGTCTTTAGTACCTTTTAAGGGTCTTGAGAGTGAACCGTGCCATTGTGCCAATTAATGGAGGCCTTTCAGAGCCATCAGATTTCAACTAAAATATCTTCATTTCTGTTCCGAAGATGAAAGGAGGTCTGACGGGTGTCGAACGACATGAGGGGAAGTAATTAATGACAGAATTTTCATTTTTGGGTGAACTAACCCTTTAATGTATTATTAACTAACATGAACTAACCATGAGCAATCCATTTCTTACTGTATTTGTTAAATCTTTGTTAACGTTAGTTAATAAAAAATACAGCTGTTCATTGTTAGTTCATGTTAGTTCACAGTGCATTAACTAATATTAACAATATTTTAATAAAGTATTATTAAATGTTGAAATTAACATTAACAAAAACATTAACAAAGATTAATTCCCAGCTGGTGGAACGATCTGCCCACCGCCATCCGGAATGCTGATTCGTTGACAACATTCAAAAGTCAACTAAAAACTCATCTCTTCCACAAGCACTTAACCTCTTTAAAAAAAAAAATTCTTTCCTTTCCTCTTTCTCCTCCTCTTTCCCTCCCTACTCTAGCCTGTGCTACACTGAGCAATGTACACGGACTAAGTATTTCAGGCACTTGTTGCGCTCACTCGACTCTTCACGACCAATCGCTTATTGTGCCCCCAAGTTGTAAGTCTCTTTGGATAAAAGCGTCTGCTAAATGCATAAATGTAAATGTTAATAAATGCTGTATAAGTGCAGTTCATTTTTAGTTCATGCTAGCTAATGTTAACTAACGAATCGTATTGTAAAGTGTTACCAATAAAACCAAAGTGTTACTTCTTCTTTCACATGTATAGAAATGTGTGCATGCATGCCTCTACAACCAGTCAGTGGTGGAAATAAATTGCATTAATTAAAGTACTGTACTGTGTGGGGTACTTTATTTGAACTTTTTAGTTGAACTCTATGGTGCTGTATAACAACATGTTTAGAGACATGGAAGAAGCAGATTATGAGGAAGAAAACCATAATGATGAGGAGGAATATTTTTTCCCCAACATAATATTCAATGTGCTTTCTGTATAATCTAGTACAGGTTTCATAGTCAACTGATGTGATTCTGTGGTACTCAAAACCATTTTATCTGTGCAATAATCATACACAAAGTGAGTCAATATTATAAACACTACAGATCATTCGTTAGACACTACAGTACATCAAAAATGAACAGAAAATGAAAAATGAAGAACACAGAATCCAAAGCACACCATTACAGAAAAAAAGTATATCGTAACTAATTAAACAAATTTTGCAATTACATAGTAACTATAGTAATTACAACTTACCGTAGTAAGGTGAATAACTTGTGTACTGACTGAATATTGTATAGTATTGTATGTCTGTATATTTAGCACTTGCATACTGTGAAAATACAGTGAACCAACTGCAAAAGACAAAAAGGTTACAGTAAAAAACTCAACATGAAAAGCATTATAGTCACCCAGAAGAGATGTGCAACTGCGGAATCAAGGTCAGTGAGAGATATTTATTCTGCTTTAGCTTTATGTCTTCATGTTGGGTTCAGACTGATGACTTTATTCACATCACAGAAAATATCAAATCTGCAGGCAAAGGGAAAAACCCTAAAGCAGATCCAACCTTGACAACATTCTCCACACTTGCTCTTTCTCATCTTCCTCCTTGTTCACCACCTCTTTCACATACTCTTCCTCCTCTCCCTCACATCCATTGTTGGTATCAACATTCAGTGCAACATTTTGAGTCAATTTTGGCACTCTGAAATTATTTGTATTATGTAGCCTCCAGCTTGACAAAATAGATCAGGCTATTTAGAATGGGGGGGGGGGGGGGGGGTTCTCGAGTTCAGAGTCTTGCAATATAATCAAAACCTAACACAAGCATGATGTCAATATAGAAAAGGGGGGGAAGAAAAAAAAAAGTTCAGATATAAATGTGACTCAATACAGTTTGTTGTCCATGATGAAGAGAGTACATCTGTGTAGGTTTTACTGCCCTTCCTCCCTCTGGGGTCCCTCAGCACCCATGGAAGAGCAAAAAAATGCACATTCTGCAAAGTCTGTAAATGCAAAGTTTGATAAGCGTATCAAAGTGACAATTGGTAGGACAATTATTTATGCTATGTTTAATACATAATGTTGGACAGAGATGTCTGGCATACATGGAAAGGTGTTATAAAAACATTTTAAAAAGTGCCCACAGTAAAATACCAAATTTCAGTCTGGCTCTCAAATATGTCGAAGAGGTTTGTATAATGAACATATTTGGATGTCCCTTTGTTCATTAGAGATTATATTTATTTAAATATATTACTAGACGTTTTTAAACTACATTACCCATAAGCCTCTATCATTGTGTCAATGGGACTGGCGCTGTAAATTGTAGTTCATTGAAGTGTGTAGTTACACTATAGGGTTAGGGTTGGGATCTCGGTAAACGTGTAATTTCTTTCAATATAGCAACACCTCATTGTTAACTGACAGTATTACTTACGTCATAACGACAGCAAAACATAGTTTGCGATATGGAGCGCTTTACATTTTACTAAACGTTATTCCACCCACAGCTTGTCCTGCTTGTGCCAAGGAAACGTCAAAATCACGTCACACATGTCCATATATGGAATTTACAAGCTCTTCCGACTTTTGATGTACGTCCAGCATATTTATTTATTTTGTTGTTATTTTTCACTGAAAGAAATACAACAACGCTTTCCCTCATCATGTATGTAGCCTATAAGTTCTGCAATAAATAATATATATTTTTTAAAACAGGCTCCTCCGACTGCAGGGAGCCCGCCTACCTTTTAATTAGAAAAAGAAAAGTAGCCTACTCTTTATAGTTATTCTAGCATGCAGCATTTTGTTTTAAGCAGATGTAAGTTCATCTCTTAATCAAATAAAATGCTTCTGTAACATTTAAAGATGATTGCACATACTTTGTACAAATTTCCCAGAATGTATTGATATGCCAAACTATTTAAAGACTTTAATTTTTCTTTTCTTTTTAAAAAAACAAACAAACCAGGAGCCACCAGAAAATACATTATTTTCTTCCCTTTGAAGAACAAATGGCCCCCCAAAATAAAACTATATATATATATATATATATATATATATATATATATATATATATATATATGATTCATTTTAAATTATTTTGCTGTGAATGCAAGGCAAATATAAATAGTTAATGACAATTATAAATGTTAAAGGAATTAATATATAATATTGTAACTGAACATTTCAAACAGGACTACAACATTTAAGTGACATTTTAATAGCTTTAGTAGTATTCTGTAGTATTTGTATTTATTTCTTTAACATTTATTCATGGCTGGCATACCAGACCAATAGTGCAAGTAGACTTACACACACTTCTCACACTTCCTGGCTGTTGTGCAGTTCTACCAGAAAGACTCGTGAGGCAAAATAACGTAACAATCATGCATTTAATAACAGCCCAACAAGCAAGTATTGAGATATAAAGTTATTTGGCATATAGGCCCTGTGCGTAGCTCGCAATCCGAGGGTACGGAATCTGCATTTCCTGCCTGAAGATGTAGGCAGGGCCGCAGCCGACCCCCTGTGAGGTATGGTAGGGACCATCTTGCTGGTGGTGTGGAGGAGGAGAAGGGACCATCCTGCTGGTGGTGTGGAGGAGGAGAAGGGACCATCCTGCTGGTGGTGTGGAGGAGGAGAAGGGACCATCCTGCTGGTGGTGTGGAGGAGGAGAAGGGACCATCCTGCTGGTGGTGTGGAGGAGGAGAAGGGACCATCCTGCTGGTGGTGTGGAGGAGGAGAAGGGACCATCCTGCTGGTGGTGGTGTGGAGGAGGAGAAGGGACCATCCTGCTGGTGGTGTGGAGGAGGAGAAGGGACCATCCTGGTGGTGGTGTGGAGGAGGAGAAGGGACCATCCTGGTGGTGGTGGTGTGGAGGAGGAGAAGGGACCATCCTGGTGGTGGTGTGGAGGAGGAGAAGGGACCATCCTGCTGGTGGTGGTGTGGAGGAGAAGGGACCATCCTGCTGGTGGTGTGGAGGAGGAGAAGGGACCATCCTGCTGGTGGTGGTGTGGAGGAGAAGGGACCATCCTGGTGGTGGTGGTGGTGTGGAGGAGGAGAAGGGACCATCCTGCTGGTGGTGTGGAGGAGGAGAAGGGACCATCCTGCTGGTGGTGGTGTGGAGGAGAAGGGACCATCCTGGTGGTGGTGGTGGTGTGGAGGAGGAGAAGGGACCATCCTGGTGGTGGTGGTGGTGTGGAGGAGGAGAAGGGACCATCCTGGTGGTGGTGGTGGTGTGGAGGAGGAGAAGGGACCATCCTGGTGGTGGTGGTGGTGGTGTGGAGGAGGAGAAGGGACCATCCTGCTGGTGGTGGTGTGGAGGAGGAGAAGGGACCATCCTGGTGGTGGTGTGGAGGAGGAGAAGGGACCATCCTGCTGGTGGTGGTGGGGGGGTTGGGAGGGGAGAGGTGAATGTAGGCGTCAGCATCTGCAAACTCAGACATGTGTAAGTACCGATTTTTTGTACAGCAAGTTTTTGCACATGATTGGAGAGATGCGAAGGTAATAAGTGACGTAACAATTGAGTCTTCTCGGCAGAACTTACGCTAAAGCTTTCATTTCATGAAAAATGCAAAAGATTTTTTATTTTTTAAAAACACATTAAGAAAATAAACCCACAAAGAGACCGGGTATTGTGCAAAACACTTTAATGAAAAGCAAGAAGGAAAAAAAAAGAAGAAAAAAAAGCCCCTCAAAAATAAACTTCATGAGGATGAGTGGATGAGTCCAGGTGACTAGGCTGTCATGCTTAAAGCTGGTTGGGATCTGGGGACTTGGGCATAACATGTAGGAATTCACTGGCAGGCTCCCATGTGTCATCCCAGGTTTTGCCACTGTAAAATAGTGCAAAAAAACATTTCATTAGAACACAAAGAGAAAAAAATCACTGTTGGGTTCAATTTAGAGAGTTCATTGAAATGTATTGATGCTTGTTAAAGTAGCATTAACCCTGGTTAAGCCCAGTGGTGGAATACAACTGAGTACATTTACTCAATTTACTTAATAACAAATTTGAGGTAATTGGACTTAATTGGTGTATTTTCATTTTACACTTTTTTATACAACATTGCATCTCACAGGAAAATATGGTACTTTTTCCTAAACTACAATTGTCTGGCAGCTCTAGTTACACAATTTTCCATACAGTTTCTGTACATTGAAATCCATGTATTTCCAAATTTCCTGATTTAAAAATGTTTCTAATAAACTGAGGGATTAAGTTGTCATTGGCGGGATGAGGAAAATGTTATGTCATCTACAACAGTTTAGAACACAGATCTTATGTTTGATGTTCTTATGTTCCTTTAAAAATAACATTTCCAGCACATACAACTGGATTCTCCATCTTAGAAAAACTAAATTATGACACATACGAGTTTCAGATGCCGAAAGATTAATTTATGTGTGCATGAATCACTGCTACTTTTGTAATGCATTACAGAGTGGATGTCCTGCAGGCTCAATAAATAAGCTAGTTCAGAGCTAGAGCTAGCCGCTATACTTACTAGAAACAGAAAACAGGATCACATCAGGACCATTTTATTTTCCATACATTGGCTGTCTGTCAGCTAATTTTAGAATTCTATTAATTACCCAGAAAGCACTGAATGGTCCAGCTCCTCATTACCTATAATCCATTGTGTTAATCAAAAAATTCCAGGATCTTACAAATAGAATATTCTAAATGAAGACAATGAGGTAGATCATTCTCCCATTTGTCTTTAAAATTATGGAATAGTCTTCTGAGCATTTCAAATTAGGACACACTCTCTCAGTCCAGTCTAAAGACACTCCAGATATTCTGATTCTGAGTCTGAATTTGGAATGCTCGGAAGACTATTCCATAATTTTAAAGACAAATGGGAGAATGATCTACCTCCTTACCTCCTCCATACTTTTTCATCATCGGAATGCATGTCCTAAAGGTTACAAGGGCCTACCTGCCAGATCTAACTCTTCCAAATGCCTCCCCCTCATCGCTATTTGCTTCTGAGTACTGACAATCGACCTCACAGTTTTTCTAAAGGCTACCACAGAAGATGATTTACTGACGGGATCAACTACAGGACCGGGGAGTTTTCTCTTGCCACAGACAACACTGACATGAACTTCCATGCTGCTTGCAAGAAACCAGTTGAACTTTGCCTATATTGTATTTGTCATGGAATGGACTAATTTGCATCGCAATGGAATTAAATAATTAATAAAACATGACTTACCACACAGTGCAAGGCAACCAGTGGACTCTCAATTCGGCTTTCCCCTGCACACACAAACACAAGTAATAAATATTCTGTTTATGCAATCACTGAATAGGGCATAACATATTGTTGTATTATCTTTGAAAGGTCGGAATCAGCCATTGAGACAAGAAAGCAGCCTTGCAGAACATATTTTACCTCATTTATCCGTTCCCCAGTTATACGATCAAAAAGGAACACCTTCTGCCTATTACATTTTCGGCAACCTGAAATGATGAAAAGACAAGGAAAGTTTTTTAAGCCATGAATGCCATGCTTAGTAGCTGAATCCGTCCATATTAATAATTTCACATGTGAGGTGATATGCAGTCCTTTCCATTCATGTCAAAGTGAATTTGTCCCTGTTTATGTGAATCAAGCAAAAAGTACAGGATTGGTTTTCCCAAAGTCCTCTTAGCTTAAGTCAGGGATTGACATTAATCATCACCCTTGGACATTGGCCACAGCTAAATAACTAAATACTGTAAACTGGCTACAAATGACTCGGTAAGCCGATGATCTAATTTACATTAAGTCAACTGTGACTGGGAGCAAATTTATTAACAGTGTAGAGTAAGTATGTACTATGCAAAAAGTTACCTTTTCTTCTGGTCTTCACACGTGGCCCCTCCGGATTCAAAGACGTGGCAATGGAAGAGGCAGATGGAGGAGAGACAGAGGCAGAATAGCGTGAAGAGGTTGAGGAGTTTTTCCTTTTCATCTGTCGCAAAGACAGTGGTGGTGGGGAAGAAACTGGAGGAAGAAAAGTAGAAGAGGAAGTAGGAAAGAGAGAGGTTGGAGAGAGTGGGGAAGACAGAGGAACAAGGTCAAGAACAAATACGGTCTCAGACTCCGCGGCTTGACTCTCCTCCGCGGAGTCTGAGACCGTATTTGTTCTTCCGGCTTGACTCTCCTCTGTGGCGGCTTGACTCTCCTCTGTGGCGGCTTGACTCTCCTCCGCGGAGTCTGAGACCGTATTTGCTCTTCCTGCTTGACTCTCCTCTGTGGCGGCTTGACTCTCCTCTGTGGCGGCTTGACTCTCCTCTGTGGTGGCTTGACTCTCCTCTGTGGCGGCTTGACTCTCCTCCGCGGAGTCTGAGACCGTATTTGCTCTTCCTGCTTGACTCTCCTCTGTGGCGGCTTGACTCTCCTCTGTGGTGGCTTGACTCTCCTCTGTGGCGGCTTGACTCTCCTCCGCGGAGTCTGAGACCGTATTTGCTCTTCCTGCTTGACTCTCCTCTGCGGCGGCTTGACTCTCCCCCACGGCTTGACTTTCTGGTTGCTGTGCTGTGGAGGTTGCTATAATAAAAGTTTACTTTCATTTAAAATCTGTACATATTAACAAAGAAATATAAATGTATTCTAAATATTCATAATTTCTAAACCAAAACATTACTTACATTTTGTCAATATAAGTTCATAGGCCCTCCGCATCTTCTCCAAAACATTTTTAGTGACAGGAGTGGGGTGCAGATGGGTAATAATTTCTGCAACCCATTTATTGGAAGCCCTTTTATCTGGCTTGCCAATAAATAAAATCGGCTTGTACCCCACAGCTTCAAGTTTACTCACCTGAAATGAACAAAAGCAGTACATTTACATTTAGTCATTTAGCATTTAGTAATTTTATCCAAAGTGACTTACAATTGAGGATTAAAGCAAGCGAGTCATTGTGAATAGGTAAAAACAACGCAAGAAGTGCTCAAAATACAAAGTTCAGGCATTGCTCAGAGTAGCATAAGCCAGACAAGGGAGGGTTAAAGGAAAGGCAGTAATAACACATTAGTTAAATCCACTGAATTATTTGAAACATCAGTACTGTATAAAGCAATTTTAATTTAAAGAGATTTAATGGAGTTGGAGTACAATGCAAGAAAATGTGCCGTAACCTGTTTCTTTATGATTATTTTAGAAGAAACATTACTCTTGAACTGTATACAATCAATGGCCAGTTTCAGATAAAGCCATTTATGCCATTGCCATCATGACTTACTTACTTGACAGAGAACACAACTTATTGTTACTCTTTAGCACAATTTATAGGTAAAGATGGATTCTTCCACGTATTAAATAATAAGACTATGTTTTTAAAGGCCAGATCACATTGGTACTTGTCTGATATTCAGTATGAGAAAAACACAGGCTTTTAGCTTCACTTCACGTAACACTAACTTATGAAATATTAACAATTTTACTTACTGCAATACGGGCAGAATCAATGATACGTCCGGCATTCCTGCATTTAAGGACAGATTTCCCCCACTGCCTATCCAGTGACACCACTTTTTCTTGTATTTTTTTTTTGGTGGACAAGCTTTCAAAGCAGACATGGCAAGATTTCCTGCTTGCCTGATTGGGAGTCTGGCAAGAAGGGCATGGCCTGAATTTGGGCCTTGTCATGATGACTAGACAAATATACACAAAAACAAAAAAAAACAGAAAGACTCACAACAAAGAGATGGACAGATAAAACAAATATAGATGTAGAGAGAGAGAGAGAGAGAGAGAGAGAGAGAGAGAGAGAGAGAGAGAGAGAGAGAGAGAGAGAGAGAGAGAGAGAGAGAGAGAGAGAGAGAGAGAGAGAGAGAGAGAGAGAGAGAGAGAGAGAGAGAGAGAGAGAGAGACTGAGTACAGGTTAACAAAGTTAACGGACGGACGGACGGACGTGGCTCTTAAAAGTGCCTTTGTTTGTGTGTGTGTGTGTGTGTGTGTGTGTGTATGTATATATGGTGGGGGGTAGAATAAAATGAAATTGATGCTGCCAAATTTGAAGGATCTAAAAAAAAAAAAAGAAAAACAGATTTGAACATTTTACACCAGTATTCTCTTCATCTGTGCTGCCAGAATGGGCTAGAGTGTATGTGATATTGATTTTATACAGTTCAATACACAAGTTACTATTGTTAATAATTACATTTTAGACAAAAAAAATTGTAATGTAAGTTTTGCTCTATTTCTCCCCACCAAAAAAAAAAAAAAAACCCACAGCAGAACTTTTAAATTATATATATATATATATATATATATATATATATATATATATATATATATATATATATATATATATATATATGAATCAGTCAATAAGTTATGACAGCATTACTTATTACATTAATTATACACATTAATTGTTTTATTTCATATTGAAAACTTGTGATGAGGCACAATGTTGTAGTTATGAATTAATTCGTAAAGTTTATTATAGATTTATGTGGGTGTTTATTATAAAATTTTGTGTGGATTTTAAACAATTACTGGGCTGTAAAAAAACCAATCTGGCAACACCGTTCTTCATCTGAACATTTATAATGTTGGATAAAAGTTGTGGGCTATTGTAATACTGTAAATCTTACATTTCCCTATGATTGTACCTTGCATGATTATATACGACAAAAATGAACTTTCAGTATTTGATTAGCTAACTTTGCTAGCCTGTAGGTGTAGGAAAGCTAGGCCTATATATTTATTAATAATGTCTTCTATATCATTTAGCGTCATTAGAAATTACCACCTTACACGTCTAAAGGTTCTAAACACAACTTAGTGCCCTGATTCAACAGTTTTTGATGTGTAAATTTAAGAATAGTATCCACCTCTATTAATGAACTCTACTACTTACCGAGTGGAAAATCGCAATGGTCCTTGGGGTCGCCCCACAGTGACGTCAGCGTAATTAATTAAGAGGATTTAATAAATATAAATAATTAATTAAACACAACTTTGACTAATTGAACACAATCGTAGCATATTAAATATATATTTATTAATATCAACAAACCTCCGATTAAATATCCGTTATCCATCATGCTCTAGTTAAAGCATTGTCACTAATGTTACCCATGACAAGAAAACGCTTAAATGCTTACTTGAACGCGCCATGGAGGGTTATTAAACTCACCTATGAATGCCGTTTTACCTGCAGTTGAGCGTTGTCTTGGTTAAACTCACCTCTGAATGCCATTTTACCTGCGTTGTTAAACTCACCTCTGAATGCCATTTTACCTGCGTTGTTAAACTCACCGCTGAATGCGGTTGCCTATGAACGAGCTAAACCTTTGCACAGAGGGCACTTTGATATCAGATTGCGAGGGGTTTTGAACATCAAAAACCAGTTGGAGGGCCAAATAAATATGATCTGGTGGCTGCCTTTTGACTAGCCCTGGCATAGATCATTTATTGTAGCCTATTCCTTTTAATTTTTAGTTATTGTAGTCTCGACCCATTCACCGCAGACAACGGGCTGCGGTGTGCTTACCCAATACGTCAAATTTCAACGCCACAGGCTCCAGTTCAGAGTTCTATAGAAGTCTATCGGACTACCCTGCACGTCGAAAATTGACGATAAAGGTACGCCCAGTTCGTTGAAAAGTGACGACAAGGGGTCCGGGTCAAGCGTCCATATGTGACGAGTTGGGTGTGAGAATGTGTTGCGCAAACATAAGAAATATGAGGAGCATGCATATACTTAAGAAATCATCATATATGTAATTTCTGGGATAGTTTAATTAAAGGCTAAATAGAGGGGAATGCTTGTGTGTGTGTGTGTGTGTGTGTGTGTGTTAGGGTCACCCCCGGCCGTTCTAGACTGAAGGGTGAGGGAACTGTCCTGGCTGATTAGAATCTGATTGAAGCTCAGAAAGGGCCATCAAAGTATCTTCTGGTCACACTCTAGCCGGTCTTAATCAGTCGGTGGAGCAATCTGACTCAGACTTGTTGGAGCTGTTGGAGCAGGAATTTAATTTATATGCAGAGCTGTTTGGAGGAAAGCATCTCTGATGTTTCTCCAAACAACCCACCACTTTGATCCTATGAGAGAGACACTCCAGACGCTACAGTCCCCCTTTGTCATGTGACGAAGTCCGGGTGACCTCGTCGGATGACAGTTGTCATTTCGGTTGGATGGCAGGTGGATCTTGGTAGTCGAGCGGCAGGTGGATCATGATGGTCGGACGGCAGGTGGATCATGGTGGTCGAGTGGCAGGTGGATCATGATGGTCGGATGGCAGGTGGATCATGGTGGTCGAGTGGCAGGTGGTCTCTAATTGTTCTCAGCCTTTGGTTCCTCAGGCTGGGAGTCCATCTCGATGAGATTTGGCATTGTCTCTGTCTTGGTACCTCCCTTCTGTGGGTTTCATTTGAATCCTAGGGGGAGAGAGGCCTTGTTCTTGGTCATGGACTCTCGCATCTCGTGGACCCTCTTGACTAGGATGAAAGCCAGGCCCAGTGTCAGGGTGTGGCATAATGCTGTAGCAAGGTAAAGAGCTGTGTCGATGAGAGTGATGTCAATTGGCTAGGACCCCCCTTTCTCAATCTTTAGTTCCAGTTCTGGATCTAGAGTGAAGTTGTGATTCTTGAAGGAGGATGGGGTTTCCAGCTCTGATCAGTACTCTTCACTCGGGAGGTATTACGATGCCAGATCACCAAGGTGGATAATGGCACCCTTTGGTACTTGAATCCACATACTCTGGTTGTTTGTGTCCCCTGGAGTGATGGTCGCTCCTCGGCAGATAAGGCAGGCAGTAGCCAAGTTCAGGTCTCTGACCTTGTGCAACAGGTGTCGAGGCAGCAGGTGCCATGATGGTGCGTCACCCGTCATCCTGAAGTCCGTCTGTGTGGCGCAGGTTTCTGCTTGTGGTCTCAGGAAGTGGTAAGGGGTCTGTGTGGCCTGAAGAGGGTTTCAGACTGACCTAGTGCTGGTGACAGGAGGGAAGCGGGTAGTTGTTAGCCTCTCAGTCACGAGAAGTCCGAAGGATCGGAATTCTGCTCTGCTTCTTGTGGCAGTGCTGTTGTGAGCTTGCCTGAGCTGTGTGTGGCAAGGAGTTGGAAGCTTGTCCTTTGCAGTACTCATCTGGTGAGTCCTGTTCAGGGGCTATTTTGCTGGTGTCAGCAGCTCCTGTGACCCTGAGATAGTAGTGTCCAGCTGTCCTTGTGCAGCCTCCGCTTGACACCTGCGTGAAGGGTTTGGCAGAGGGCGTTGTTGTCGACGGCTGTGGGACATCCTGTGGTGTGCGCAGTTTGGACGCGCTGTCTTCCATGGCTTCGCCCAGTGGCTTGTCTGGTACTTGGCGTTTGCCATAGTGACAGTTCTGTATGGGTCCTGTGCTTGATCTGTCCAGCTGCTCTCATGGTTCAACAGCTGTCTGAGCCGCTTCAGGTGTAGTTTGTCAATGTGCTGGTGAGCAGTGTAAGTTCTGACAAAACTAGAGTCTCTTGTTTGATGCAGCAGGGTCGTCTGACACCCAGTCACAAGTTCAAAAGTAGACACATGAGTTGATTCATGCGGGGTGGCTCTGATGGTCATGAGCACCAACGGACGTTTCACATCCCAGTCTTTCTGGTTGGCAGACACATACTTTCTCAGCATGCTGGCCCCAGCTCGATTGGTTCGTTCAACTTGGTGTCGTTGGGTGCTCAAAGACATTCTACTCACTTGGAGAACTGGCATACAACTGTGAGGAAGTACTTGTGGTCCCTCGTCGATCTGGGAAGGGATCCTGCCCAGTCTATTTGGAGGTATGACCACGGGACTGTGACTCCTCTGCGTTGCAGGAGCTCTGGGGTTTGGGTTTGCCGGTTAGAATTGTCAGCAAACCAGACACTTCTCTGACATACTCTGACACGACTTGCTGCATGCCAGGCCAATATGCCACTTGCTTCTGTGTCTTGTGGCTCTGGGACCGTGGTGTCCGGCACATGGTGCGTTGTGGGCATACATTTAGCATTACCCCCCTTTTGACACTGTGGCATCACAAGCTTTAGCGCTGTGAGGGCATCAGAGGCATACCACAGAATGTTTGTTTTCGCACGCAGCATGTGTTTGCCATCATGCGGTCGTCTGAGGCCTGTGGTAGCAGTGAAGTCAGACATCGTGACAGGGTGGTTGGAGGGGTCTGAGAGGTGGTTACTCATAGCTTGTATGGCAGTGTCAGAGGCTTGCATGTCAGCTGTGTCATTGATGGAAATTGTAGAGCCAGCTTAAGCGGCTGTGATGTTGGAATCGTCACAGGAATAGTCAGTTTGCTGCGGGTTATCGCAGTGCCATCACGGGTGGTTGCGTGGGTGGGAGGTGACCATAGATTGCCGTGAAGTGTGCCAGTCTTTGCCAGGGAATCAGTTCGGTCATTCAAGTCTTTGTCAAGGCCGGGTTGCCTTGAGTGTCCTGTCACCTTTTTCCGGTGGACAGTCATGTTGTGTGTTCTTGTGATGTCATCACAAGCTTGGAACAGGTGTTGGACTGATGGCTGAGTTGTCTGCCAATAGTGAGAGTATGATGTCTGTAGTTGTTACATCATTCAGCTGGAGGTCGGTCATGACCTTGGGGCAGTGAAAGTCAGAGTCTATGGTGAGTTGAAAAGTGCAGAGTAGCGAGCTTGAACTTTGCTCTGGTGCTGAGACAGTGTTCTCGCAGCTGGTTGCAAGATTTCTCGTGACCTCTGTGACCTGACAGTCTGGCTCAGGTGATCTGGGTGGCTGGAGAGGCAGAGGTTCTCATACTTGAGCCCAAATCTTTAGCTGTTTGAAGTCTAGTAGGGGCTCAAAACGATTTAGCAGATCTTTGCCAACGGAAAAGGGGTACGTGTCCATTGGTCAGATGTACCCTGGGTGTACCAGACTCATTAGGCCCATCGTTAGCTGGATGGGAGCTATCTGTTCAAGTTGGATCTCATTTTGGCTGTATGACTACACATTTAACTCACATTTTGGGATTTCAGAGTTCGATTGTTTAGGAAGTGCAGCTGTCAGCTAAAGGGGTTGAGCGACGCTGTCACTTGGTGATGAAGTCTCTGGATCTTTGGACTGTGGTTTGTGCACAGTGCTTGGTTCAGTCGGAGAGCAGTCAGGAAGGACGTTGGGTGCCGGTCTTAGTCACAGTCGTAAGGTGTCTGGCCTGTCCTTCTTGTCTCCCTTGCGAGAAGTTCTTTCAGAATCCTCAGGATCTCTGCTGACTCAGACGAAGCTGCACCGTCTGGCTCTGGTGAGTGCTCAGACTTGGGTTTGTTTGGGGCGAGCCGTTCCGCCGCTGGCTGTTTGGGCTAGGTGTGCTGCCGATGAGGATTGTCCATTTCTGGGCTGTCGGCTGGCATCTCACGTGGCTCCACCTTTGGGTGGTTAGACAGACGTGGCTTGTCTCAGAGTCTTTCAGAGTGCTCGGACAGGTGCTTAAGACGGCCACCATGCCGGTTGCGCTGCTCTCTGCTGGCTTGGAACGGTCTTGACGGTTACAAAGTCTGTCACTGCGTTGTTGCAGGGCGCCCCCTGGAGCCAGCTCTGAACGGTGATCAGAGACAGGGCAAAACATTGGGTTTCTCACAGTCTTTTCAGAAACAGTCTTTTTGGTTGGCAGTCCCGTAGCTGTTGGTAGTCCAGCTTTACGGTCTCAGGTTGCCGATCGAGGAAATGGCGCGCCTCAAGGCTGGACGTACCTCGGAGTAGACCTAATTGGTTCCATGCGGTCACGTTAGCCACAGGTTGCAAGTGAAAGTTCATATCCCGCAGGTAGGTGTGCGCGTCTTGGTTTCCTGCAGGGTTTGGGGTGAGAGTTGGGATGTTTCTGGCCAGCTTGTAGAGTTCTTGGGAAGCCATGGTGTGCCTGAGCACGATTCTCTGGATTGGCTCCCACCCCCTTTGCTGCTGGTGGGGGCTCTTGGCTGCTGGCTGGTGACAACTTGGGCAGTGGGCTTTCACCCCCCTTTTGAGCTTGGAACTCTTGGCTGGGGGTTACTTGACCCACTTGTCAGGGGAAACTGTGTGGTGTGTGTTTCCCCTTGCTGTTCACTGTGCAATGTACATGTGAACTTCAGTTCTCTGTGAACAGTTTCAAGTTCTTTGTCTTGAATGGTCTTTTTGTTGAACCAAATCTTGGACCTTGGCATGGGCCGTTTGCAAGTGGGTTTCACAAGCTTTGGCCTTGCTGTCTCTTTCCTTTTTCAGTTCAATCTTTGCTCTTGTTAGGACAGCTTCACCTTGTTGGAGTTTTTCTTTTGGTTCCTCTTCGGATTCTTTCTCCAACTGCTCTCTGTGCTTGTCTCTACACAAAGTTCTGCCAGGGCATTTTGGAGTCTCTTAACTTCCTCCCGAAGTTGTAGGTCCGTTCCATCCTTCCGTCCGCGTCGGTCCTGGGTCTCGAGGAGTAGCTGATCTAGTTGACTCTGCGCGTGGTCCTGGTGCCTACGGGCCTCCTCAGCATGGAGCTTCAACGCTGCCGTTCTTGGCTCAGGGGCTGCAGGTCACCGTGGCTTTAGGCAGGAACGCAGTCGTCCTGGTGCTCGATCAGGTCTCGACGTGATCCCAGTGAGGTGGGGCTGGATGAACGGAACACACCGCTTACTGTGGCAAGATAAAGACAACACAAAAGAGGCCAATGCAAGTCCGTATAGGGTTTAGTGCTTATAGCCATGTGTGACTATTTAATTGCGTGTTCAATTTTGGACTAACTGGTGCAGACAGTTAGTGGAATCTAGGCCGTGCACCTGTTGTCTTGGCCGTGAGCGGCCAGGTGGCGCCGATTTGTGTGGGTGAGTGTCGGATTTAAATAACAATTTTGACAGTGCGGTAGCCTAGCGGGTCATTTACTGACACTGGCTGGTGATCGTCAATCTATTATTCAGCTTTCCTTGATGGCTCTCATAGGTTCTGTCTTTAGGTGAATTGGAAGAAACAAAACAACAGAACGGTAGAGTAGAAAAGCACAAAATAACCAAGAATACTAAGAAGGCACGAAATAAAACAAAATGAGAACATGAGAACAGATAGATATGGAAAGGCTCTAAGCTTAATACCAATGCTAGGGTTTATGACAGGGCCAACGAGTGAGGGGGCGCTGTTGAGCTATAAAGCCTAGGGGAAAGGTATGGCTTAAAAAAAAAAGGAGAAAGGTGTGGCCAAACACTTAAATGACCGGGAATTTGTATATTCTAGGGCTTGCAATAAGTGAATGGGCTTATTTAACTTACTATGCCTGGGGTGAATCGGGGTCGCTTCAGGTGAGAACCGATGGTGAGGTCAATCTCGCCGGCGGTCCCTGGACACTCGACTGCGGTGTTCCCAGATCCTCGTCCCTTGGTACCACGGTGCGCCCACTCAAACAGCGTGTGACTTTTAGCATGACTGGGCAGCACTCAGGTAAGTTTGGTCAACGGCCAGACTGAAGGGTTGAAATTGGGTTTCCTCTGAAATCCCTTTGGAGTCCAAACGGAGGATCAGAGTAATTAACCAAAATGCCCTTGAGCGGTTCAGTTGGACTCGTTGACTTCTCCCTGGAGTGCCCGAAATGCTTAGTCTGCTGCGTGCCGCCGCCAATGGTACGGAGACAGAGGTGTCTATGATTCACACACGACCGGTGTCAGTTACGCAGGCCAGGTGACTCCACTCACCGGAACCCAGCCAGAAGACAACCGGAAATTCACCACAAGCACTAGGGGAGGTACTACCTGTAAATATATAAATGGCTAACACGGAAAACGTGACATCAGCTTAAGTTTAACCTTGTTTGAACCAAATTCAAATAATTCTTTAAAGTAAGTGAGGTAAAAGACTATTCAATAAATAGTACTAAAACATAAAATGATGATAATGTTGGTAATTATCAGAACAACCTTGAAAAAGGGAGAAATAGAATTAATTAAATTAATCTATTCAGAAATGGAGCCAAAGGAGAAGAGAGAGAGGAAAGCCAACTTATGAGAGTGCCCAGCAGGGGGCGTGCTACTGATAAGTGGCTATTGCAGGCTGAAAAGAGAAGGCTTAATTTAAATTCAGGTTCAAACTTGTTTAAACCAAAATTTAAATAAGTGCAGGGTATCAGACTGGTATGAAATGGAAGAAACCAATTGATAAAAAAAAAAAAAAAAAAAGAAAAGAAAAGAAAAGACAAGCAAAAATAACTAAAATTGAAACAATGAGAAAGAAAGGGAAACTGACTTAGCAGAAGATGTCACAAAGATGTCACAAAGGGGCTTATTGCCCTTAGGTAGCATCACTGGCTGAAAGGAGAACTTAATTTAAATTCAAATTCAAACTTTGTTTAAACCAAATTTAAATAAGTGTGAGAAGTCATTGAACCCGAAAGATTGAAAGATATCAAACAATAGCAATAACAGAAAATAAATGAGAATAATTATAATAGTAAACAAATAAAATAACGAGAGTTCGCTTGAGAGAGTTTAATAAGGAAAACATCTGCAGACGTCCACAAGATGGCGTAGTGGAGTCAGGCGTGGGTAATTTGAGAGGTGCAGCACACCTAGCGGGCTGCCCCCTTGTGTTACTCGGAGGTATTACATTACCCATAAATTAGGTGATTTGAAGCTTGAGCGTCCGAAAATGGGGAGGGTCTAGCTTCCTAACGCAGCGATTTAACTGCAATCACAAGTGTGAAGGGAATTTGTTTTCAAATTTCCTTTGTGCCAATTTGAAGCACAGAGTATGTGGCCGGATTTATTTACCGCATATACACACAAATGTAGAACAGAGTATTTTCTCTGCAACAAATTTTAACGTGATCAAGGTTAAAATAAAATACTCCATTCACACATCAAGCAGATACTGGCAGATACTTTCTGGTTGATTTGTGCAAGGTGTGTGTTCTGGTTAGCTATGCCAAAGCTCCACCTAAGGGGGTGAGATCGCTCAGTTGAATAACATTGGAACACGCAACGATTCAAATCTAGCGATTGATAAGGCCTTTTACAAACGAATAAGAGGAACACGCTCAAATCGTTATATCATCACGCTGAGAGAAGATTTCTTCGTTCTAACAGGTGGAATTTTTCATATCATCACGCTGAGAGAAGATTTCTTCGTTCTAACAGGTGGAATTTTTCATATCATCACGCTGAGAGAACATTTCTTCGTTCTAACAGGTGGAATTGATAATACTAAAATGTTCTGAAAAAGAAGTTTCTTTCCCTTTGCAGAGACAGTTTTAATATTATGAACTGCAGTTTCTTTTTAACAATTAACAGTGACTAAAATGTTTGACCAAAATAGACGCTGTTAACAAAGCACTAACTGAAATGAGCTTTGGGCTTTTCATTTACAGATATGTGAGTTCGCGATTGCGACTTGTCTCACTGAAGCGCGCGTACAAGACAACAATTAACACAAATAATATACACATAAAATTGACAAAGTTGCTCACAAAACAGAGTTTAAAATGTGCTCGATATTATCTCCACCAAAATATGTAGCGTCTTAGGGTTACATATATATTTAAATTAAAAATTAGCTCAATAGGGAATTATGGGTATTAATATTTAGGGATTTATGATTAATCATAACGGGTTAAAATCTAATCACAAATCTCCAAAATCACCCAAAAGGGGAATACCTAACCTCGGTATTTATGCAACATATAATATATATATATGGTTAACAACAATTTATTGCAATTAACTACAGATATATCTATATTAAATAATCACAGAATAACCTCTAGGGAGTTGATTCAAAATTCCTCTCTGTTCCGTTTAAAGAACGAGCTGTAATTCTTTATCCACTCACTAGGTCTATTCTTCCTACCCAATTTTCGGGAAGTTTATCCCTCTGGCCACAAAGGACAAACTTTCCGAGTAATGGTATTAATTAAGGCATTCAACGATGCTTATAAGAGCTCGTAGCTTAGATCTGACATTAAAGGGACTCTTGTTCTGTGAGCAAAACAATGACAATCAAAACGTGGATATCATGGTTTTAATAAAGATTAATACTACGATTACATATGACTAAATAAAGAATACATGTATTTACAGAATAGTGGAAAGAGGAGAAGTGAAAGGATGAGGAGGAGGGATGAGGAGAAGGGAAAGGAAGAAGGGTTTGATCGTGTCCGATCCGACACCTTCCCGAACATAACCACTAGAGCCAGCAAGAACCATATCACCTTAAACAGGGGTACAATCTTAAAACACATCTAAATTTCGATAGAATTGATACTTGCATGTTTTCTTTGTGTTGTTTAAAGCGAGATGCGTGCGTTGGCGTTTCTCAGTGTTCGTGCGCTGAAGCGTTCTCTCCGTTTGGTTCTTCCGGAGCTTAGTTGGTCCGCGGGAGTTTTAAAGGTGTTTGGGAAGGGAGCGTCTTGGAAGGGAAAGTTCATCTCGTCCAAGCTAGGTTCCTCAGCCTGATGGAGCGCGCCGCTGGCTGTTGTCGCGGAGCGCGTCGATCCTCAAAGGAAACAACAGCTTGGCTGGACCGCGCCGGCTCGCAGGTCGAAGCCCGCGAGCCGCGCTGATGAGATGGGAGGAAAAGGAAATTTGTCTCGTCGGGGTCCTTGCAAGTTGACTGAGCACAGATATGCTAGTGTTACTGTCTTTTGAAGTCCATTAACCTACGCCCCTCTTCCTTGAGACGACCAATCGTTGGTGTGAATTTCAGGCGGGAGAGTGTTTCTTTGTTCAGACTTTATTACTCAATGGAATGTTCTTGCTGGAAGCCAGAATTGGTAACGTTTCACTCGAAAAGGACTAAACATACTAACGGTACATCTCATAACCATATACTTTACACCATTGACTAAGACAAAGAAAGAGGAACCTTTAGACATCAAACATGCCTTGGTTTAAAGACAGAAAAAGCAGTGCATCTTCTATACAGAGGAATTTTGAGCGTTTAAGGTCAAATGAGGTCAGAAGAGTGGTAGAGTCAGCAGCCTGGGGTTTATCAAGGTGGATGTTGAAGTCACCAAACAGTACCAGAGGAGTGCAATCCTCAGGGAAGTAAGAGAGTAAAATATCCAATTCCTCCAAGAAGTTACCCAGTTTACCTGGAGGGCGATAAATAACTACAACATGGATTTTAGCCGGGTGAGTGATAGTGATTGAGTGTGATTCAAATGAGCAGTTGCCAGATAGAGAAGGAATGGGCTCAAATTTCCAATCATTTGAGATGAGCAAACCAGTACCTCCACCCCTCCCAATCGGGTTAGGGGTGTTTGTAAAAGTGAAATTATTTGAGAGAGCTGCAGGAGTGGCAGTGTCTTCTGGTTTGATCCAGGTTTCAGATAGAGCCATGCGACTGAGATGTGAATGAGTGGAAATAGATGGAATAAAGTCTGCTTTGTTTACAGCAGACTGGCAAATCCACAGACCAATTGGAATGGACATTAATGTAGCAGAGGAAATAGGTACACTACGCAGATTATTAGGATTACGGCGCCTAGAATGTACTGAGCGTGACTTACGGGTGTATGTGGTAATAGTAGAGATTTGGAAGCACATAGTGAATACGGGGTAGAGAAATAAACAGATGAAAACGAGTAAAACACAAAAGTGGACAAAGTAGAAGGAAGGCAATTCTCAAGTGCCTTGTCGGTGTCCTTGCTCGAGTGGAGTCACGCAGAGTAGAGTCGAATGGTCTTTACACTCTTCGGTCTTCACACGAGGAGGCTGAACGCTCCCGCTTGACGCTTCCGCACCAGCGTTAACGAGCGTATTAAATAGATGCTAATCAACACGGCTTCAATGTGCTCCTTCACTCTCGGCGCGCTTCTCCTGCTAACCTACAACAAATTCGTAAAGTTGTTAAAGAAAAATAAGTGGAAAAGTTAGTTTTAACTTTAGATACGCAATCTGATGTGGACAGTTTAGCCCCAAAGGGTGCTTCGACTCCGCATTTAGCTGAACTAAACAGTGATGTGGGGAATTATGGTTTAACGTTCGAGCAACAAAAAGAATTGTTAGAATTTAAAATCAAGGAATGCCCAAGGAATGGGAAAGGGAAAAGAGTAGGGAGCGAGAGCATGAACGAGAATTTGAAAAGTTTAAAGCTTGACATAGGTTGGAGGAGTTGAAATTGGAGCAAGAAAGGGAGCGGCTAAGATTCTTTTTTCTTAAGGTAGAATGCCTAACGTTGATTCAGAAAGTTTAACAAATGATCAATTGGGTGGAAAAAAAATCGATTTTCCAATATCATAAACATGGTAAAAATGTTGCCCAAATTCAATGAGAAGGATCCGGATGTATTTTTTTTACTGTTTGAAAATGTCGCTGAAGATAGAGGGTGGGATGATACAGAGCGCACCTTTCTTTTACAGAGTGTTTCAGTGGGCAAGGCAGAAAAGGCTTATATTGCCTTATCAAAATCTCAACGAAAAATATATGATGTTGTAAAAGAAGCTGTGCTCAAAGCGTATGAACTTGTTCCAGAAGCGTATAGACGGCGTTTTAGAGGCTGGAAGAAGGGAGACAGGCAAACGCATGTAGAAGTCGCGAGGGAGTTAACTGGTCATTTCAGTTGCTGGTGTGTTTCTGCAGGAGTGGACACTTTTGAAAGTCTGAGCGATTTAATGGTGTTGGAACAGTTAAAAAGCATAGTCCTGGATCGGGTAGCTACTTATATAAATGAGCATAAAGTGAAATCCGCTGCTGAAGTTGCCGTTCTTGCAGACGAGATTGTTCTAACGCATTGGTCTAACGCGGCTCTAAATCATGATGGTAATCGTAGAGAGATTCGAAGTACGGACGGATTTCCTTCTGTTAATTTGAAAGTCGATCCAAACAAAAAAATAGATCCGAATTCTACGTGTAATTATTGTCTCGAAAAGGGACATTGGAAGAGGGAGTGCCCTGTATTACGAGGCAAGTATAATAAGTCCATTCCTAAGCCTGTGGCTTTAGCCTCTGGACAATTGTGCTGGGACTCGAATACAGGTATCGACTCTGATTTAAATCTATGGAAAGTGATTGGGCAGGGTCAAGTGCGCCCAGTGCGTGCTAAGGTTGAAGCCATCGATAAGTTCCCGTCTCCCACCACCAAAAAATAATTAATGCGGTTTTTGCAGTAGGTTACTACCGCAATTTTTGCTCTAATTTTTCAACCGTGATGGCCCCGTTAACTAATCTCCTGAAGGCCAAAGTAAAGTTTGAATGGTCCTCTGATTGCCAAGATGTGTTTGAAAACGTCAAGTTTCTGTTGAATACACCGCCTGTTTTGACTGCACCGTGGTGGGATTGGGCGTTTCAGTTGTATGTAGATGCCAGCCAGGTCGGTGCTGGTGCAGTACTTTTGCAAAAAGATGATGCTGGAATTGATAGACCTGTAAGTTTATTTTCAAAGAAGTTTAATTGCCATCAAGTAAACTATTCGACTATTGAAAAGGAAGCACTTTCGTTGATATGGGCCTTGCAGCATTTTGACGTGTATGTGGGTGGGGGGACAGTACCCATTGTGGTATTTTCGGATCATAATCCCCTTACATTTTTGCACTCCTTGCATTCTCAGAATCAGCGCCTAATATGCTGGGCGTTGTTTCTCCAGCTGTATTGCTTGGATATCAGACATGTTCGTGGAGTTAACAATATTGTGGCGGATGCGTTGTCTCGTTCGTTTAGAGAAATTTAAATTGCCTTTCTGCTGTTTTTCTTTCATTTTTTTCCAGATGTCCTGCTCTCGTTGGTCAACTGGCTTGATGTTGAAGAGGGCCGGGTGGTTTGGGGAAATTGGGGGAAATCTTTTAACGAGTGAAAAAAAAAAAAAAGGAAAGGTGATTGTATGGTTGGATTTATTTTTTGGATTTATTGGTTATTTGGAGAATTATTTTTGATTATTGAGTATTTTTGATTTGGTTAATTTAATTTATATTTGGATAATTTATATTTGGTATTTGGAGAGAATAATTTTGGGGTTTGGAACAGAGACTTCAAATAGTCTCTGTCTTGAGGGGGAGGTGTTACGGGTAAGGGTAACATGTTTTCCCAAAACTGAACCTGGTCGCCTTTAGGTGGCGTTCTAGATTCTGTTGTGTCTTTGTTCGTCTTTGTGTTTTGCAGGGTGGAGTTGAGTTACAGGTGTAACAGGTTACCTATAATGAGTGGACTGATAAAAGGATCCGTCTTTCGAAAGAGCATGGGATCTGCGTCTGGGTTCCTGATTTAATTTGGACTTGATCTCTCCCCAGCACCAGTTTTTGTGTTATTGTTACTTTTGTTTGTTAGTTTATTATGTGTTTCCTCTCTAAATAAGCATATTTTTGAGTCAACTCGAGTTGAGCGTGGCCTCCCCGTTGTGTTACGCTGCCATGAGCCAGGTAGCATGTAACAATTTACTGTGATCCGAGACGCTAATCGCGTGAGCGAAGTGCATACTTCTCTTTGCGCAGCGCAAACAGACAGCGTTTGTGATTTAATAAGAACACAAAACCTTATCGAGCTCTGATATCTATTTGTGGCGGTCAGTGTTGATATTGTGACGGGGCGCCACAAACAAATCAATGAATGGGAAACACTGGGCATTTATTCACTGGGCATCTATCTATCTATTCTATTTTGGCTCCTGCAATGGGTAGGGGGGTGTCCTATCCCTGTGCGTTGAGCTGACCAGATGAACCAGTTGTTTCCAGTGCTGACGGTCTTGTGCCAGCTGCTCTACATCCTCCACAGCAACTCCATGTTGTTGGAGGTCGCCCGCAAGGACGTCAAGCCATCGGGTAAGGGGTTAACCTTGTGGTCGTCTCCAGCCTGCGGCTCTCGGATCAAACTGGAGAATGGCTCTCGTCGGATGGTCAGGAGGGAGGCGGAGGACATGGCCGAACCAGCGGGTGCGACGTTGCGCAGCTAGGCAGGATGCTCTGGGCTGGCACATGTGGGCTCGAAGCACTTGATTGGAAACCCGCTGGGGCCACCTGATGTTCTCGATGGTTCTGAGAGCCCTGCTATCAAAGCCATCTAATCTTGCAGCCAGTGTCTTATTTAAGGGCCAAGTCTCCGAGCCATGAAGCAGGAAGGAGAGTACTGCTGAGTTGTAAAT
Source organism: Gobio gobio (assembly GCF_949357685.1). NCBI lineage: Eukaryota > Metazoa > Chordata > Actinopteri > Cypriniformes > Gobionidae > Gobio > Gobio gobio. The sequence continues at coordinate 49,661,068 of NC_137106.1, forward strand.
CCGAAGCTTCGTCTTGCGTGAGATGGTCTGGTGCCGCCAGAGTGGTTTCCAGAGAGACTGCAGGGCTGACGCAGCCAGGGCTCTTCTGCGGGTAATCTCTGGTTTTAGGTCCCCGTTGTCTGTCACTATGGATCCCAGATACACAAAGTTCTTGACGGGCTCTACAATGTCATTGCCAAGCCGCAGGGAAGGTGGATGCGGTCTGTCAACGACGTACATGAACTTGGTTTTCGTCCAGCTCACCTGGAGGCCAAGCTTCTCAGCCTCTTCACTGTATATGCCCAGAGCGTCTCTCAGCTGGCTGTGGGACGTGCTGAGCAGGATGGTGTCGTCAGCGTACTCCAGGTCAGTCAGGGTGTAACTGCCGAAGGACACTCCGGGGACCCACTCACAAACCCTGGACATCAGATGGTCAATGATGCAGTTGAAGAGGTCGGGAGCAGCCACGCAGCCCTGGCGAACGCCACTGGAGATGGGAAACCAGTCTGAGTCTCTGCCGTGATGGAGAGAAGGGTAATGCCTCTGTGGTTGCCACAGACTAGCCTGTCACCCTTACGTTTCCAGAAGGGCAAGATGACTCCTCTAGTCCAGTCGTTGGGAAGCCTCTCTGTCTCCCACACCTCATTGAATATGTGGGTAAGCCACTCGACAATGCTTTCACCGCCTGATTTTAGCATCTCCGCAGTTATTGCACAGATGCCGGGGGCTTTCCTGTTGTTAAGTTTTTCCTGCGGCTCTGACTTCCTCAGGTGTGACAGGGTCTGTACTACAGACAGCACTGGGGGCTGCAGCGTTAGCGGCCGATGAGATGGCGGGATCAGCCGGGGAGGTACCATGCTGCAGAAGGAGGCTGAAGTGCTCTTTCCAGCGTTCGAGGCAGTTTGCTTCAGTTGCTATAAGGTTGCCATCAGAATCTTTCACCAGGGCTGTCTTGATGCGTGGGCCATTACGAGCTTTGCACAGCAGACTAAAGACACAGCTCATATTGTTGTTATTGGCCGCGGACTCTAGATGTTTAGCTTCTACTTGCCAGAACTTCTCCCTATCCAAGGCTATAGCCACATTGCGCTGGCGGTTCAGTCGCTGATACTCCGTCAGGTCACCTCGGAGCCGGGCCTCACGCCGCCGGTCGATGATGTTAAGTGTCCTCTCCGATATCCAAGGCTTTTTCGGGGAAGCTAGAAAGCATCCGAAGACATTGTGAGCTGACTGGATGACACTTTCATTGAAGGTCTGCCAGTCGTTCACCTTGTCGGTAGCCAGGTTATCAAAGGTGCTGTGGATGTGGGTGTGCTGGTTAGGTCGCAGTTTTAACTTGAGCTGGGCCACCAGCAGCCGATGGTCTGTGTTGCCAAGCTCTGCTCCTCTGTACACATGACAGTGACAAACGGCTTCCAGCGTCGAGAGATGAGGATATGGTCTAACGCTTTCCTGGTTCTGCCATCTGGGCTGTACCATGTCCAGTGATGGATAAGCTTCCAGGGAAACCAGGTATCAGCAATGCAGAGGTTGTTATGGTGGCAGAGAAGGGGTAGACGGTTACCGTTGTCGTTTGTGGACCTGTCAGCAAAGGTTGTGCCGACAGGTGAGCCTGTGGACCGATCACTGCTCGATGGCGTTGCCATCGGTAAAGATGGTGATGTCATGTGGTGAGGCTTGGCCAACAGCCTGATGGAGTTGGTCAAAGAAGGCATCCTTCGCATCCTCATCAGCGACATCGGTGGGGGCATAAGCAACAATTACTGTCATCTTGCCGTGTTGGTGGAAAAGGCGGGCCGACAGTAATCTGTCGCTCAGGGGAGTCCAGCTGATGAGGGTTTTGCGGAGTGCCTTTAGGATGGCAAGTGCCACGCCATAAAGGCCTGTCCGTCTCTCGGGCCACTCCAGAAGTAGCAATGGTCGCCTGCTGTTGTTTCGCCATTGCCGTGCCATCGAACTTCACAGAGCCCTGCCAAGGAGATGCTATAGCGGCAGAGCTCTCGGGACAGCAGGGTGGCTGCTCCGGGGCGAAGGAGTGTCTAGACATTCCATGTGGCGACTCGGGTCCTGCGACGAAAGTTGATCCGTACTCGTTGGTCGGGGGCAGGCTGGGGTCCGTTACCATGTTGGGCAGTCCGGCTACTTTCTCTGATCGGTGTCGTAACAAAAAGGTTTCTCCTTGGTGGGTTGTTAGCACTCCGCAGGATAGTCGGCTGGTGGGGCTGCCACCTCACAGCGTACCAACATGCTGGGGTCTTTGTTTGTCTGGAACCTACCCTGTAGACCGGTCCGCCTAGGGTGACCCTACCAGGAACAAGCTCCCAACGGTATCGCTCTCCAGGGTCACTGGAACACGCAAGCCCCCTCGCCACGTCAAGGCCAGACCCAAAATAGGGGGTCTGGCCTTTATTTATTCACTGCTGTAGCTAAATCCGAACAATCAAATACAATTTGTATTAACTTTTCAGAAGTGAAAAACTGTAATAAATAAAATCCAATCTGCGAAGAGTGTACAACTCACAAAAATAGTAAACCTCAACAATAAGTTATAAAAAGTTTACACAAATCCTCACAACCTTATACATGGGCAGAACAAAAAGACCAGGTTTAAAAAAATGATAATAGAACAGCCTTATTTATACAAATAGCAGAATTATATTAATCATTCATTTAATAAATAGCCTACACAGTTAATGAATTAATAGTCTATAACTTTATAAATTAAACAATAACAATAATACAAATATTTTGTATGTAAAATTATAATGTATGATTTTTGTTTTGTTTTGAGAATGTTTCAAAGGACGTTTTGTCACTTCTTTTCAGAGAAAACACAGGCCTACACACACTAAATTTAATTTGAGACTTATTTCGTTCACTTTGCTTGACTAGCTGGAAAATTCTAAACTAAATAGCCTACGTGTGAAAGGTTTAAAGCAAAGATTTTAAAAGAAAAAATGACAGTTAAATTAAAGTTTGACATTGGTCACATTATTGAAACTACATATTAATGACTAAAGTGGATCTAAGGACAGTCATAAAACACAAGCTACATATACAAAATATCTTCATAATCTCTAGATATTATACCTATAGGCCTACCGCGTTTACACGTGGGTGAATAAAGTTCGAGGTTGCGGCGGTCATGTTCGGGTTGCAAATTGTGCGTATACTCGAGTCGTAGCCTACACCACATTTCTTTTTATGAATCCATTTCAAAGTGTTTAAATCCAAACGAACAACATTCGTAGATTCTCCTCTACCCCTGAATTGTTCCATGCTTGCACAGCGTCGTGCAGTCGTGTAAACTCTGATCAGAGGCGCAGATGCCGCTGGTTCCGTGGCTTGTCGTTTGTAGCCTATACTAGTTAGTCAATGTCGTAATGATTAAAAAAACAAATTTAATTACAGTTATTATAAAGTCATTATCGAGTCATGTGGTTCGAGACTGATTTAATTTAGAGTAGGCCTATTTGTTCTCAAGTCAAGTAGCCTAATTTTCTTCATTTATTAGAAATCTTTAAATTCGCAAGTGCGGTCACCTGTTAAAATGTGGAAGGTGAGATAATCATATGATTTGCTTCAACATCTCACTTGCAATATAACTTGCGTAGGTTATCGCCCGGGAAAAAAAATCACAACTCAGGAAAACCCTGCTTGTGTTATTATTTAGCTAGTATTACATTCAGCCACACAGATCATTGTAATGATTAGTATGGAGTGAAAACAGTATCTAAACCTTCCACAAATGCACGTGAGAGATCGCACTCACCAATCCACAAATGCACGTGAGAGATCGCACTCACCAATCCACAAATGCACGCGAGAGATCCACGCGCACGCACCAATCCACAATGCATGCGAGAGATCCACACACAAGCAATCTACAAATGCACGTGAGATCCACATACACAATGCAATTCACGAATGCATGCGAGAGATCCACACACACAAAGCAATCCACGAATGCACGCAAGAGATCCACACACACAAAGCAATCCACTGTCAGGGTTCTGTCACTTCTGTCTAGTTTATTCATGGTTTTGTGACAGAGCCCTGACACTCCTGTATTGTTTGTCTTGTGTGAGCGCGCAGCTTTGAGCATGCTCGAGCTGCGTGCTCTTCTGTCCTTGTGTTTTGTGTGCGGGCGGGGTGTTCGGATCCCAGCACTTCGGTCTAGTTTGGATTTCAGTTTTGTGATTCAGACATTCATGCTCCGCGTGTTTGTTTTGTCATGTGAGCGTGTGCTCTTCTGTCTGTGTTGTGTTCTGTGTAGCACACGGTTCATGTTTACATCGGCTGTGTGCTTTCATGTTATGTTTTGTCTCATGTTGTGTAGCACGTGGTTGGTGTTTTTTCACTGGCTACATGCTACGTCATGTTGTCATGTTTTGTGTGAACATGCAGCTGATGAGTTCTCATTAGCTGCTTGTTCATGTCATGTTTGGTGTGAGCACAAGTCTTGTTAAATGTTTCTTTGTGCCATGTGCTCGTGTCCATTGTCTAACCCCGCCCACCTTGTTTCCTGATTATTGGTTAATTTGCCCCACCTGTCTTCCCTCGTTACCCTCTTTTGTTTGTTCCCTAATTAATCTACTTGTGTTTGCAGTCCAGTGCGGAAGAAACAAGACAGGATATGGTAATAGAGATAGCTCAAGAATTATATTCAATTAAACAAGCTAATTTAGACGTACAGTTTTTGTGGGTTCCAGCTCACATTGGGTTGAGAGGTAATGAGGAGGCGGATGCATTAGCAAAAAAGGCAATAGAATGAGAAATAATAGATATACAGATTTTATTTAGTAGGTCAGAAATTAAATCCATTATTAAAAAGAATATTCTGAAATTATGGCAGCAGTATTGGGACAATGAAATAAAAGGTAGACATATGCATCAAATACACACTGTTAATTATTTCCATGTTAAATAACAGGAAATTACTGGCAGCAGGGTTACCATTATTTTGCTGTTATTTAAATGGTTAATTCCTGTTAATGTTTTTTAACAGTGCACTCCCCGTAATGTTTTTCAACAGGAATTTACTGTAAATCATAGAAAAAACAGGGAACAACTGGCAGCAGTGTTACCATTATTTTCCTGTTAAATCACCATTTATTTTGTTTCCATTAAATATTGTTAATTAGGGTTAGCATATAACATGTACTGATTGTTATAGACATATTCTAGCTTGAGTCAATACAATAATAGGCATAATCCATCAGATAACACTTAAGTGAAAGAAAACAAATTGTTCCGTGTTGAAATTAACTTTTTTATTGTAATGCAAACACTGAAAGGTAAATTCTTACAAATGTAGGCACACATGGATCAGACCAATCACAGAAATATCTCATGTTCATTGCTGACATCTGTGGTCGTGCATCTTGAACAGCAGTGTGATCAGGGATGGAAACATTACCCTGCATCATCTGCATCTGTAATAAAAAAAACAACAAAAAAAACAAATGTAAACATTTATCTACAACTCAATGATAATCAAAACAGCAAAAAAAAAAAAGAAAAAAAAAAAGCACTATGCCAATGCAATTAAAAGAGAATAGCTGTTCACATAGCTAGATACTGCACTAGCCGGGTAACGTTAGAAGCTGTTTTTGCTGGATTTAACTTACATCGATAGGTTAAAACCTGCACATAAATTGTCTAACCAACATATCTGGTAGCCCAAACAGCTATAATACATCAAAGAAAAGCAGCAGACATTAATTTATCAAATAGTCTTAGACCAACTATCTAGCATCATAAACAGCTATCAGTAAATAGATTTATGTTGGCCCTTTGATTTTCAGGATGAGTCTGCTTTAACCAGACGTGCACATGGCAACGAATGCCACACAAACTTGACCACGGAATTACAACTTAAAAGTTATATGCCTAACGTTAGCCTATATTGTTTATAGATTTAGATCGTATACATAAATGGACATTAAAATAAGCGCATTGTTTCTAAAATTAATGGGCAAACTATCGAAATGTTGCTAGCTTGAAACCATGGCTCATTGGCTAAGTTACTCATTTCATGTGGTTTAAATCCGTGGCGTTTAGTATACATCAACATCACTGATAGATGTTAAAACTATGCATGACTTTCAAGAAACTCTTTAATCTCACCGGATTATTGTGATTTTGGTCGATGTAACCACCGCGATCTTCTGACATGGATCTCCGTGTTCGTTGCCGGTTCAAATGCCGCCTTCTTCTACGCTCCCGCCCAGAATGCAAAAAAATACTGTATGAACATGTTATTTCAGATAGTGGCGCCAATAGATATAAGGCGCCTGCCAGCGTGCTGCGTGTTATACCGATATTTACACCGTGTTCAGAAAGAAGAAGAACAACACACACACACACACACACACACACACACACATACAACTAAATGTATAGGCCGTCTCGCGTAAAATCCGGAGTTAAGGGTAATAAAAGGAAATTTCACCCACGATAACAAACACATTTGCGCATGCACAGAAAACACCGCAAACTTTATTATTTCTGTCTGTGGAATAGCCTAGGCTATGCAAGATTATTTTTGATAACATTTGCAGAAATCAGGTGTTTAATTTGTCTAATCTTCATTCAGTAAATGCAATATTTAGTTTGTTAATGGATTGCACCGTCGACTATTGATTGAATCAGTCGTTGTTTAGCAACCTAAAAAAAGAAAGAAATAAATTAAATTGTTAACTTTGTCCACTGATAAATAATAACTTTTTTTTTTTTTACAATAAGCACAGCTAACATTGCATATGAAATTTCGATTTTGCGGTTAAATAACAAAATGAGGTGTTATTTAACATATATTTCCTAAAATTAACAGTAAGGCGCAGTTATTAAAAATAACAGGTTAATCATGTTGAAATTTGGGTGTAAATTAACAGAAACATTTAACAGTGCAGTCAACAGTGGGTAAGGGAAGAATATCAGGCAGGAGTAGGAATGAAGAGAATATGATTACAAGACTAAGATTGGGGCATACAAGATTGAATAGTACATTGCACCTAATAAGTAAGCATCCAACAGGTTTATGTGAGTTATGTGAAGTTAGTGAAACAGTTGAACATGTAATAATGTACTGTAGGAGATATATGGTTGAAAGGAAAGAGTTGAAGGAGGAATTAAATAATATAGGAGTTAAGTTGAATATTCAAAATTTATTAAAATCAGATAGGAATATAATACATTTATTGGTAGATTATTTGGGAAGTACTGGGTTAAATAAGCGTATTTAAATAGGTGTTTTTTTTTTGTTTTGTTTTTTTCCTGTCATGGGGGCTGAGAGTGGACGGAGGAGCTGAACACGCAGCGCCGGATGAAATTCGATGATGTCTCTATGCGGGTAAATAAGGGGAATTTATGTTGGGTATAGAGATATAGGAAGTGTCAATGGTCCATTTCTGCTATAGGTGGCGGTAATGCACGTATTTGTTTGCGATCCGCCGTAAAATAATAAGAAGAGAAGAAGTCCAGTGCGGAGGTGGGTGAATGGGTGGGCGGAGAACAGCAAGGAGGGTCGATTTTGTTCTGCGATCGATACAACTTTGCGGCGATTTGGCACAGCTGTACTGTGACTGGACCGGAGATGGAGGAAGGAGATGGAAGAGGAAGAGATCAGGAGAAAGATAGAAAGAAACAGCAGGTAGGAAATAAAAAAGATAATCTGAAGAAAAAAAGGAAGGCAAGCACTCTAGGAACAAGTAGTAACTCAGATTGGAGTGGGGAAGAGAGTGATATGAGTACATTAAATGAAGGAAATGATGTAGAGCACAAAGTAGTTATCAAGTTTCGAGAGGAAGGGGGAGTGGAAGGTGTTAATCCGGTTAGATTGACATCCGCATTAAAAAAGACAATTGGTGATATAGTTACAGCAAGAGTACTGAGAAATGGAAATTTATTGATAACATGTAAAGATGTGGGTCAAAAGGATCGGGCACTCAAATTAGAAACATTGGGGCAGTTTCAGGTGGAGAGTGTGATAAATGATCAGGGAAGAAGAAAATGGAGTAAGGGGGTGATTACAGGTATTCCAGTATGTGTAGGAATGGAAGAGGTGAAGACTAACTTAAGGGGTGGGAATATGATGAGTGCACAAAGACTTCAGACAACAAAAGATGGAGTTAAGGATGATAGTCAGTCTGTTTTGTTACAGTTTGAAGGAGAAGTCCTCCCAAAGAGAGTAACAATCGGATATATGAGCTATTTTGTTAGACCTTATGTGCCAAAACCACTTAGATGTTACAATTGTCAGCGATTTGGGCATGTAGCAGTAATGTGCAAGGAGGAAAGAAGGTGTGCCAGATGTGGAGGAAATCATAGTTATGGTCAGTGTGGGGAAGGTGTACTACCTAAATGTTGTAATTGTGGAGGTGCCCATAATGTGGCTTATGGAGGGTGTGCAGTGATGAAGGAAGCGGTACAGATACAGCATGTGAGAGTGGGACAGAAGGTGTCATATGCAGAAGCAGTTAAAAAAGTCAGAAATCAGACAACAGAAAATGGAGGTGGTGGTAGAGTGGACATTGAAGCAAGGCAAACAAGGCAGAGTGAGGGGAATATGATGCAAGTGAATGTAAGGAAGCTAGTGACATTTATTGCGGGGGTGATTAATGGTACAGCAGATGTTAAATCAAAGACCGAAAGAATACAGTTGATTGTCATGGCTGCAGTACGACATTTGGATGTAACAGGACTGACATGGGAAACAGTGAGAGATGATCTCAAACATCAGTCTAGTCAGGAATTATGGGTTGGTTGATACTAATCATGTTTTTATTAATACAATGGAACGCCCGAAGTTTGGTAGCAAATGGGCAGGAGTTTAAAAAATGTATTGATGAAATGGTGGAAAAGCCAGATGTTATGTGTATTCAGGAAACATGGCTTAGATCAAACTTGGATTTTGTGATACAGGGTTATGTGGTTGTTCGTCGAGATAGAAATGAAGGGAATGGGGGAGGATGTGCTACATTTATTAAAAAGGGGATTCCATATAGGATCCTGGGATTGGGAAAGGAGTTAGAATATGTGGAGGTATGGGTAGGACAGGGCAGTGTATCTATAATTAACTTTTATAATCCGTGTAGGAGATTGGAATTAGATAAAATGGAAGAAATTGAGGGACAGGATAGAAGAAAGGTAGTGTGGTGTGGGGATTTTAACGCTCATAGTTCTCTTTGGGGTGGAAAAAAGACGGATGAGAATGGTCGGATAATAGAGGAGTTATTGGATTTGAAAGGGCTGGTGTGTATTAATGATGGTAGAGGTACACGGATTGATATGGCTTCAGGAAAGGAGTCCGCAATAGACCTTACTTTTACATCTAAGGATATAGCAAGACTATGTGAATGGGAGACATGGAAAGAGTCAACAATAGGGAGTGATCATTTTCCTGTATTATGCTCAATTAGAATGAAGGTGGAAGAACAATTTGAAGAAGGATGTGGGAGATGGATGTTTGCAAAGGCTAATTGGACAAAATTCAAGGAGTTATGTGAGGAAAGGTTGGATGGAGAAGTTATAGATATGGACATTGAAAAAGAGTATAGTAATTTCCAGAAAATTATTAAAGGGGTGGCAGATGAAACTATTCCTAAGAGTTCTGGGAAAATGAGAAGGAAAGCAGTTCCATGGTGGACAGAGGAGTGTAGAGAAGTAGTAAGAGGTATCACTAACATTAAAAAGTCGTCAAACGGGCCAACTAAAGAAAACTGCTCGGGTTATGTATATAACCCTTGTTCCCTGAGAAGGGGAACGAGCACTGCATCGAGACGACACTTTGGGGATGCTCCCTTAGCATCAGCGAATCTGAAACCAGAATGCCAACTAGGCCAATCCGATTGGCGTGCGTGATGACGTAACCGTGACGGCATACCCGGAAGTATAAAAGGGGAGCTGGAACGTAATGTCGGCAGTAATTGCTCTGAAGCATGCACTCCAGGCGCGCCTAGGTGTGGCGTCGGGATGCAGTGCTCGTTCCCCTTCTCAGGGAACAAGGGTTATATATGTCACGGGGTGACAAAAACCAAACGGGACTAAGATCCTGGTGAATGCAGTCATTCAGGATTTTCCAGTGAACATCCGTTCTATGCCCTGTGAATCTGTTGCCATGGCAGCGGGGCTGATTGCCTGAGTGACAGCAGGTGTGGGGCAATTACAGAGAACGCTGTGAGAGGGACACCTATTCAGATGAGGCTTTAAAAACAGAGAGAAAACAGACTGTGGGGTGGATCTCCTCCCGTATGATGCTGTGTTTGTCAGCGGGTTGTTCTTTTTATTGAGGCTGGGCTGTGGAGTGGGGAAGATTGAAGCTGTGGAAGAGGAAGGAAGGAAGGAGTGAAGTATTTGTCAGCGAAGACTTGAGGAATATCGTCAGTAGTGAGAAAGACGCAAGTGATGAGAATTTGATCCGTTGTTTATATGCACTAACACTGAAGTGGTGTGGAGAGTTTGGAAAATGTTTGGCACGAGTGAACTATTACACCGAGTGAATTAATGATCTGTCTCCAACTTCTGTCCTCTCCTTGCCGAATGTGACGATCGCTGCATCGTTCTTCTGCTTTCCCGGAGCGAAGTCAAGCCCTGATCGAGGACGAGATCCGATCTGGTGGGAGAAAAGACCGGTGGGTGAGTGCTGGCCCGAATGCACGGTGTGCGAGTGGAATTGCAGTGCCTGAAGTGACGATTTACACGGTTTGTGCTGTGAAGTGAAATTGGTGTGTGGAGAAGTAATAGAAGTCTGCCGTGCACTCTTCTCCTACAGTCTTCCTCCCGCTGTCTCTAACGAAGGGCTTTGATAAAGCAACCGCCCAACTTCCTGCTTTGAAAAGACCCGGCCCTGTTAATGCTGAGTGCTTCATATATCATGTACTGTTGAAACTGTGCTGTGTCTGTTCTAGTGCTCAGCCGAAGTGAGCGTCCCGCTCAAAGTGTCCTCCCCGCCTGGTGGTCTCCACACGCCCCTATTGGAAGCCTTTACCCTGTTCAGAAGAAGAAAAGGTATATCAGTTGCAAGCTTCATGTACTGTTGAACCATTGAAACTGTGCTGTGTCTGTCCCAGTGTTCAGCCGACGTGAGCGCCCCGCTCTAAGTGTCCTCCCCGCCTGGTGGTCTCCACACGCCCTTATTGGAAGCCTTGATCCTGTTCAAAGGAGAGAAGGTATATCAGTTGCAAAGCTTCACACACTGTTGAACCGTTGAGACCTTGCTGTACTGTTCCAGTGCTCAGCTGAAGTGGAGTGTTCCGCCCAAAGTGTCCTCCCCGCCGGGTGGTCTCCACACGCCTTATTGGAAGCCTTTACCCTGTTCAAAAGGAGAGAAGGTATATCAGTTGAAAAGCTTCACACACTGTTGAACCGTTGAGACTTTGCTGTACTGTTCCAGTGCTCAGCTGAAGTGGAGTGTTCCGCCCAAAGTGTCCTCCCCGCCTGGTGGTCGAGTGTTCCGCCCAAAGTGTCCTTCCCGCCTGGTGGTCTCCACACGCCCCTATTGGAAGCCTTTACCCTGTTCAAAAGGAGAGAAGGTATATCAGTTGAAAAGCTTCACATACTGTTGAACCGTTGAGACCTTGCTATACTGTTCCAGTGCTCAGCTGAAGTGGAGTGTTCCGCCCAAAGTGTCCTTCCCGCCTGGTGGTCTCCACACGCCCCTATTGGAAGCCTTTACCCTGTTCAAAAGGAGAGAAGGTATATCAGATGAAAAGCTTCACATACTGTTGAACCGTTGAGGCCTTGCTGTACTGTTCCAGTGCTCAGCTGAAGTGGAGTGTTCTGCCCAAAGTGTCCTCCCTGCCTGGTGGTCTCCACACGCCCCTATTGGAAGCCTTGACCCTGTTCGAAAGGAGAGAAGGTATATCAGTTGAAAAGCTTCACATACTGTTGAACCGTTGAGACCTTGCTGTACTGTTCCAGTGCTCAGCTGAAGTGGAGCGTTCTGCCCAAAGTGTCCTCCCCGCCTGGTGGTCTCCACACGCCCCTATTGGAAGCCTTGACCCTGTTCGAAAGGAGAGAAGGTATATCAGTTGAAAAGCTTCACATACTGTTGAACCGTCGAAACTGTGCTGTGTCTGTCCCAGTGTTCAGCTGACGTGAGCGCCCCGATCAAAGTGTCCCCCTGCCTGGTGGTCCCCACACGCCCTTATTGGAAGCCTTTACCCTGCTCAGAAGAAGAAGAGAGTGGCTCGCTTGCCCCCACCTCTGAGTACCTCCCTCCGGAGTAACCCCAGTGACTCGCTTCGCCCTCGCATCGACATACTTACCTGGTTCCAGTCTGAATGGGGTTCGTATGACCACGGCCTCCCCTCTTGAGTCCCGTAGAGGAGTACTTACCCAGTGACCTACCTGGACGGCGCGGGGATTCCCCCCTGATTCCCCTCCGACGAGCCTCCGGTCCGTCACGATCGTCCCTCCCCTCCCGTCCCGGGAGGTCTAGAGACTCTTGAACTGTCCTGGCGGCAAGAAGAAGATTTTAATTAGGACCTATCCAATTCATTGATCTTTTAATATAATAAATTAACTGTATTTTATCCCCTTGTCTGTCTGGTCCTTGACACGTTCCTCGAGGTGGTTCCCGGGTTTTTCAGGGGTGGGTGCAGTCTGGGTTGGCCCGCCCCGACCTGTGACATATACATAACCCGAGCAGTTCCCTTTCAAGGGAACTCGCACTGCATCGAGACGACACTTTGGGGAACGAATCCCAACTAGGCCACACCGAAGGGTAGTGCCTGCCCTAGCGTGAAGCCGGAGACCGGGCACAGCTAGGACTGGAGCACCCTAGCACCAGGCGTTGTAGGGAGATCCAGGCTATAGAACCTGATAAATGTGTGTGGGGTAGCCCACCCGGCCGCCTCACAGATATCCTGCAAGGAGACCCCAGAAAGAAGGGCCACCGAAGAGGCCATGCCTCTGGTGGAATGAGCCCTCACGGCCACAGGTGAGGGCAAACTGCGCACCTGGTAGGCCATGGTAATCGCCTAGACAATCCAATTACTGATTGTCTGAGTAGACGCAGGCAATCCCTTCTTAGGTGAGTGAAGGGTCAAGGGTCAAGCCAAACATCACTTGTCTCTTCATCAGACACATATCCTTCAAGAATGATTTTATGATCTAATATCAAAATAAGAATTAATGATAATCAATTTATAACCATTTCCTACATTTACTAAATCAATTCACATATAACCTCTTTATATTTAATCCTCTCTGTATTCAATGAGTGATTTTGATGATTGAAGTGTTTTTGCTGTGCTTTTGAATTCCTATTGTTGAGGTGCTGCTCTGATGTCTGTGTCAAGACGTGCTGGCAGGCAGATGTCCTTGGTATAGTAATAACACTCCAGTCAAACGAGATCAGCATGTGTTAACTATATGTCTTCCTGAGGTGACCCCCCCCCCCCCCCCCCCGGGGTCATCCCTGTAACATCTGTGGGATTCTTTGGGGACTCAGGGAAAAATGTACCTCTTTGATATATCTTCTTTCTTTATAGAATAGAATAAAGTCACTTCTGAATTAGAGTTAGTATCAGCATGTTTTGAAGAAGTGCTTTGTTGATAGTTAGTTAAGATGTCCCGACCTTGATGGAAACTGGTATTCTCTGGAGTATTGTGTGTGTGCGTTGTATGATTTGTGCAGATCCAGTATTGGAGATGGTCCTTTCGGTAGACGATTCTAGACTTGGAGGCGTCTTTTCTATGACCTCCGAGGTCACTGGAGACTAATCTGGGCCTGGGCGACATCAAGTCTACGCATTTTTAGTGATATATGCTCCTATCTGTCTACGTGTGGAAAGTTGCTTACATTGCATGTTGTTAGAACCAATCAGAATCATTCCACATGGCAATAATGACGTGTCTAGACCTTGAAAACAGTATAACTGTTCAGAAAATTGTATGTACGTTAGACGGAGGCGGGGAGACTGTTAGAGGGAGCGCGGCCTACGAACTCCTCTTGAGCTGGCTTCTGCTGATGAAACTGCAAACTATTCTTCAGTAAAATTTTCTTTAATTAATCTGACTCCTGACTCCTGGTCTTCATTTTTCACTACTGGTCCTGGGTCCTAAGCTGTTACCCCAACATGAGCCAAAACACACCAAGAGTTGTGATCTCCTCCACTGTGCAGACTTCGCCAAATAAACTCTGAGCGCCCTAACCGGGCAGAGTAAGCGAAGTCTCCCCTCTTCCGCCGTCACGTGAGGCGGAGGATGGAATGCCTGCAGAACCAAAGACCTGACCACCCTTGATGGCACCTTAGGCACGTAGCCCGGCCTAGGGTGTAAGATGGCCTTTACTCCTCCCGGGGCAAACTCCAGGCAGGTTGGCGTTACCGCCAAGGCCTGGAGATCTCCCACTCTCCTGAGAGAGGTAATGGTGAGGAGAAAAGCCACTTTAAGGGTCAGATCTTAGGTTCAGCTGACTCCAATGGCTCGAAGGGGGCCTCAGCCAAGCCTTCGAGAACCACTGCCAGGTCCCAGGTTGGAACTCTGGAATGAGCCGCAGGCCTCATCCTCCGAGCTCCACGGAGGAATTGTACAACCAGCCGGTGCCTACCCAGAGGCCCATCACCCATAGGAGTGTGGAAAGCCGCACTGGCAGCCACGTACACCTTGAGTGTGGACAGGGTAAGCTCTGCAGAGAAGCGATCTTGGAGGAACTCCAGCACTGAAGCCGATAGGCTCTGCCGATAGGCCAGCCTCTATGTACCTGGTCCCCTCAGGGGCCAGACCCATAGGTTCCAAATCTCCGGGCGGGGGTAAAATATCGTACCCGCCGCCTGAGATACGAGATCCCTCCTCAGAGGAATCTCCCACGGCTGACCTGCTAGCAGAGCTATGATATCCGAGAAAAAGACTCGAGTCGGGGTGCTACCAGAAGTAGACTGACCCCCTGTCGCCTGACCCTCTCCAGGACTCCCGGGAGCAGAGCAATCGGGGGAAATGCGCACAGACACAGCCTCGGCCACGTCTGAACCATGGCATCCAACCCCAGCGGGGCTGGCTGCGTGAGGGAAAACCAAAGTGGGCAGTGGGACTCTCGAGACGCAAATAATCCACTTCCACTGGGCCGAACCTCTTGCATATGGCCTCCACCACCTCTGGGTGGAGTCGCCACTCCCCGGGCCTCAGCCCCTGCCTCGGCAGGATGTCTGCTCCCTGATTTTGGACCCCCGGGACATACATTGCCCTGATGGACAACAGTTTCCCTTGGGACCACAGGAGGATGTGATGCGCCAGTCTGCAAAGAGGGCGCAACCTCAAACCCCCCTGCCGTGCACCAGCCAGGGAGGGAGGCGTCTGTTGAAACGGATTTCCGGTAACAGGGCGCTCCCAACACTGGCCCTTGGGACAGAAACCAAGGTTTCTTCCATATGACTAGGGAACGAAGGCCACTGCGCGTTACCCTGATCATACAGAATGGATTTCCCCTCAAGGAAAGCCACCTGGTTTACTTCCCATAACCACGTCCCAGCCAGTGAGGGAGGCGCCTGTTGAAACGGATTACCGGCAACAGAACGCTCCGGAACGAAGGCATCTGCGCGTTACCCTGATCATACAGAATGGTTTTCCCCCCGAGGAAAACCCCTTGATTCCCAGCTACCACTGTAAGGGTCTCATGCAGAAGGCCAAGAGATATTCTGTTGGACGCAGCCGCAATGAGCCCCAGCAGACCTTAAACTGCTTCACAGTGATGCTGTGGCCTAGCTTCATTTTAGAGACCACCGCCCGTATGGACTCGATACGTTCGGGAGACAATTGTGCCCACAACGTAGAGAATCCCATACGACTCCCAGGAACACAGTTCTCTGAGAAGGCGTCAACACGCTACTGCGTGTAGAGTCTCAAAGGGCTAGGCCGCCTGGAAGAACCCGATATTGGTACGCTTTGCCCCAAAAAGCGAACCTCAGGAACTTCCTGTGACACAGAAGGATGGATACAGGGAAGTATGCGTCCTCTTCAGACCCATCGTGACAGACCAGTCCTCAGACTGGATCTGAATCACAATGGAGGAATTGCTAAGCATCTTGAATCTCCTCAGAGAACGATTCAAGTACCTCAGGTCTAAAGTTGGATGCAACTCGCCATCCCTCTTAGGAACTATGAAGTACTGGCTGTAGAACCCGGACTCCCTGTCTGGCGGAGGAGCACATTCTGTGGCCTCCCTACTAGGGATGGGCGATATGGACTGAAAATTCTATCACGATATTTTCTGTTTTTATTGCGATAACGATATAAATGACGATATAAATGTAGTACCACTCACTCACTGTTTTTGGGTACAAATGATAGCTGCATGCAGTCTTGAGAGCCTCACAAACATTGATCTAAAAGTAAAACGTATCAAATAGGCTCCTGAAATTACATAAAATAAATCAATTACAAGTTTGAAATGTAAACATAGATTCTGTATTTATTTACTCTCATTGTGCAAACAGCAAAAGTAACAATCCCAACCATGTACAAATTAAACCTGATAAAGTAACAAACAGAAACTTCCATTGTACACTCTTAGAATGTAAATATGTATGAACATGCTACCAATTAGGTAGTGCAAGTTATTACACACTCTTGTCTCATCGAACAAAGACTAAAGGTAGTGCAAAACATTGTAACAAAAAGTAACAATCCCAAATATGTCTTCAGTTAAAGTTACATTGTGTAAATAGTGCAAAACACAACTAAATTAAATTAAATATTTTTCAATTAAAGTGTAAACACTGATATAATCTTAAATTGTAAAAAAATTAAAATAAATACAGGCTGCCATGAAAACTTTGGGTACTGCAAGTTGTAACAAACTCACATACTATTGTGTAAATAATGCAAAACACAAAATTAAATAAAATAATTTTCAATTAAAGTGTAAACAACACTGATATAATCTTAAATTGTAAAAAAATTAAAATAAATACAGGCTACCATGAACAGTTTGGGTACTGCAAGTTATAACAAACACACATACTATTTAAGCATGTGATTCAGGTATCAAAATTCAAAAAGAGAACACTGCATGCTCACACCTCAAGATTTTTTGTCAAGAAGACTAACATATTTACTGTAGCTGGTTTCAGAAGGGACCTTTGGCATGTTACCACATTTCCACTAGCACTGAATACCCTCTCTGAGGGTGTACTTGTGGCGGGGATGCACAGGTATTTTTTTGCCAAACGACTGATGTTAGGGAAATTCACCTCCTGTACCTTCCACCATGTGAGGGGGTTGCTCTCACTATCTGCCAGTGAACCATGCAAGTAGCCGTTTAGTTCGGCCTCGATTTTCTCTGTGTCAGAAAAACTGGTGGTCATCTCAGCAGCTGGTTTCTTGAAAAAGCTTCCTAGACTCTTCATCTGCTTCTTTGATGCACTCTGGGCTTCTTTTGTAGATTCACCTGATGTTTCAGGGGTAGCTGCATCACTTGGCTTGACCGAAAGGGATTCCACCTCTCTGACCACTCTAGCTTTGATGACCAGGATCTCTTCTTGACTCAAATACTGCATGCGGAAGCGTGGATCAAGAAACGTTGCCATGTTTATTAGTTCCTGAACCTCTGGGTTACTGTATTTGGTGTTCATATAGTCCAGTATTGAACTTTTAATTGTCTTGGTGAGATCAGTGTCTTCATCTTTCCTCTGCAGCAGCTCGTTGTTGAATAGGTGAAGAGTAGGCTTCAAGCACGACACTGTGACATAGTTTTCAGAGGAGAGGGCATCTGTGAAATCAAGAAGAGGCCCAAGTGCCTTACTGACAGAGTCCAGGATATCAATATCCTGCCATGTAAGTACCAGATGCCTGGTTGACCTGTCAGCAGCCAGGACATGTGTGATGGCCTTCTCTTGCTCAAGCAGGCGCTGAATCATCTTCTGCCTTGATCCCCATCGTGTTGGTGATTCAGTCACAAGTTTGTGTGGAGGAAGGCCAAGTTCTACTTGAGCATCTTTGAGTGCTCGCTGCTTTTTCCAGCTGTGTGAGAATGCACAGACGACCTTCTTACAAACCCCCACAGCTCTGTCAATCCTGGGATCCCTCATGCTTCTCTCTGCAAAACAACAACAAATTGAATGAGAGTTCAGTTAAAAATTAATCTTAAATGTACACAATCAGGGCTTCAAATAAACTGTAATATATATAAAGTTATAATGTAAAAAAAAAAATTATATTATATATATATATATATATATATATATATATATATATATATATATATATATATATATATATATATATATATATATATATATGTATATAAATATATATATATATATAAATATAAAGAAAAAGGTAATAATCTTTAAACCACACATTTTAATGCAACAAATTTTGAATATAACATGATCACAATTTAATACAAATATTTTATTAAGTAACTATTATAATGCTTTCATTTCCAGTTATTCAAAAATGATATACAGAAAGTGAAAAAACATTTACATTTTAAAAGAACAATTATTAACATTATTATCACTGACTTAAGTGTAGTGCGAGTTTATAATTCTATTATATATAAAATTCAACTGGTGGGTGTTAATATCAAGCTTTACAGCACACAAACGTACCTATTACCTCTAATGAAAATGTTACTATGCTCAATGTGTGCATGCATAAAATACATTGACACTGAGAGAGAGTATGCTTACCAATAGCAATGTGTAGACAATGGCAAAAGCAAGACAGTCTTGGCCAAAGCAAGACAGTCTTGTCCACATGTTCAGAGTGACTGCTTTTACTATATTAGCTCCACTGTCCGTTGTCAGGCACACCTGTTTCTTCTCATCTAAATCCCAATCTTGAAGAAACAGCTTTAAACCACTCGCAATGTTTTCTCCCGTGTGGTCATCTGGAAAAAAACTTGTCTGGAGGCAGCAGCTGTTCAAACTCCAGTCGTTTGTTATATAGTGGACCGTGAGGCTAATGTACGGCTCGGTCGCTCTGCTAGTCCACATGTCTGCAGTTGAGGCAAAAAACTCCACCGTAGACAGCGTTGTTTGTAACCTACTACGACACTCATCATACATTGCTGGCAGCGCCGTTTTGGAGAAATACTTTCTTGAAGGCATCTTATATCTTGCGTCGAGTTTATGGATCATTCGCTTGAATCCTACCTTCTCGACAGTTTGGAATGGCAACATGTCTTTTGCCAAACAAAACGCCACCGCGTCCGTTAGTTCGGCCCATCGTTTACTTTTGTTATCATAAGGAATGCAATTTGCGAATGCGCTGGAAATTTGCGTCTGAGTAGGACATTTCTTAACTTGAGGCTTACTTGATGATGACTCTTTCTCCTCACGCATCTTCATATTTTCTTCATACTCAGGTTTGTGTCTGTATTTAAGATGGTGGAACAAATTGGATGTGTTTCCACCCTTTGTAACCACCGTTTTCTTGCAAACTTTGCATATAACGGTCGTTTGCTCCACATCTGATTTTCTATAACCAAACCAGTTCCAAATTGTTGAGGTAGCGCCTCGTTTTGCAGTTACCTCCTCCTCAGCTTCACTGCTGCCGTCCGCCATTGTTGTTTTCGCTCTACATGCGAGCTGCGAATGCATCGCAGACCGTCGCACACAGAAATGCGTCATCAACTAAGACTTATCGTTATTATCGCGGGAAGACAAATTCTTAACGCAGGGAGGATTTTTACCGCTATATCGCAAACGATAAGATATCGCCCATCCCTACTCCCTAACAAAAGGGAGTGAACTTCCTGTTCCATTACCCGAACCTGCCCAGGGACCACTGCCATCCAGGCCACCCCACTGAACTTCAGGGGAAGGTAACCGGACTGCAGTCTGTATGCCCCTTTCTACAGTCGCAGGCCCCAAGCTGATATATTCGGAGGCATAACCATGCGCCGAGATAATCTGCTAAGGGAACCAGCCTCTCGAGGCCGGTCTCGGGTGTCAACCGAGCCTCCTCCCCGACCCCCTGAAGTGGCTAACCGGCAGGGCGAAATTGAGGAAGATGTGCGTACGCGTTTGCTGGACCACCGCAAGTCTTGCTAGAGGCGGCTGGTGCAGCACGCGTGCACGGGGAAATGATGTGGCCCGAAGCGTACTAGACGGCGGGAACACAGCATCGATTCCCGAAAACTCCACAGGGGAGACGACCTCGATCGCTCCTACCCGGGAGAGGGGGCTGGCCAGCAGGGGCCTCATCTAAGGGAGCAGCTCAACAGGGCCACAACACTAGAGCGGTCACTGCGATTAGCAATTGCCTGAAACTGATGTGTCCCGCAGGCCACAAGGCGGCGAGAACGACATCAACTTCAGGTGGGCTCCATCTTAGATGAATATCCAGTTCACAAGTTAAACACCCTTGGGTGACAGAATTAAAGTATCCAACTTATCAAAGTCGGATAACATGACACTCAATTCCTCGGAATTAAATGCCATCATAATCACCAAACCCGTGCAACCTGATCTGAATAACAGGCTGAATAAAAAATATATCTAACTCTTTTTTCTTTCTCAAAGTCAGATAATATATTTATTTAATTCCCTAGAATTAAATGTAGCCGTACTTAATCAGACGACACTGTTCTATTTGTATTTATACGGACTCATAGACCCCGCGTTGCCTCAGCAACGTGGTTCAAGCCGACACAATACAACTGGCTTTCATCCCTCGAGAAAAAAAAAAACCAAACAGTGTCACACAATACGGTGAAACATGGTCTGAATGACAGGCTGAATATCTAACTCCTCAGAGTCAGATCATATCTCATTTAAATCCTCAGACTTAAATGCAGCCATATCAGACAATACTGATTTATCGTACTATACGGCCAGTATCTCATGCACACCGATCGCGTGTGTTCACTTTAATTGCAGACCCATAACCTGCGCGCTGCCTTTTTTTCAGCAATCGCGAGATGGAATCTTGCATATTTAAGAAGTGCTTATAACTTTGACTGCCTCGATGCTGAGCACGTCTAATTCCTCAGAATCAGACCGCTCACACATCGGGTCCTCCGCCCCGGGGGAAGAAGCCGCAGCGCGGGCTTCCACACGGGGAAGGAGAACATCTGAACTGTCAGACAAAGACTGGGAAGATGCCTCAGCAGTCCCAGTCCCGCTGACAGTCCATCCGTGAGCCCCATGACCAGCCTCGCCGCACCGCCTCGGCGGATGCGGTACCGATCCACGGGGCTCACGAGGCTGGCCGGCCTCATCGAGCACGGCCAGCCGAGAGCGGAGCACCCTGAGCGTCAGCTTCTCGCAATGCTCACAAGCGGCTCCCTCGAGAGCCGCTCGAGCATGCTGAACGCCCAGGCAGTGCACACACAGCAGGTGTGTATCCGAGCCCGACATGTAGCGAGGGCAAGGATGCACACACTGCTTGAACTCTCTCACTTTTTCACACTCCATTTCAATCACACACTTTCACTGACGTACAACAATAAATAGACAGACAGTTTTGACACAGAGCGCTATGCTGAAGAGCATTAACTGCCGACATTACGTTCCAGCTCCCCTTTTATACTTCCGGGTGTGCCGTCACGTTTACGTCATCACGCACGCCAATCGGATTGGCCTAGTTGGCATTCTGGTTTCAGATTCGCTGATGCTAAGGGAGCATCCCCAAAGTGTCGTCTCGATGCAGTGCGAGTTCCCTCGAAAGGGAACACTGATCACCACGATGGTGACATCAAACCAACTCTTATTTTCAATACAACTTCAATATCTAAACCTCTGTTAATTATCAATAAGAACTATGATGACAGAAAGTCAATCTAATAGGTAAAAAGGGAAGCTGATAATGCTTTTGTGAAGTTGTGTCGGAAGTCTGTTGTGTTTCTCTGTCCTTCAGTGATTCTGCTTGTTATCATCAGGAGTCTTCAGTAATATTCAGTCATTACTCAATTAATCACTTAATTATCTCATTAACTCCAACACTGATTCAGTTACATTTAACAGCCTGTAGTGTGCACACTGAGCAGTGTTCAGTTCATCTGGGCTAGCCCATGTGGGGCCTCCATGGAAACTGAGGACAAAACTGGCTGGGCCCCAGTTAGGCAGCCCAGGTGACGCCCATATGGGCCCCACATGACTGTGCTGGCTGGGTGTGTGCCTGCAAACTGCACTTGATGTGACTGACGGAGTGGGGTCACGTGAAAACCGAAATAACCGACATGGGAAAAATATGTCGGTTAGAGGTTCTGAATGTCGGTTACGGTTATTTTTTTGATTAATCGTACAGCCCTAGTAGTACTCCTGCAGTCATTTCTGGGGGAGACAAATATAGGCTAACAGTTACTTGTTGTGATGTGGGATTTATTTATAAATGGTTGGCGTGTGTTAAGTTGAACTACTATTTGAGTGCAGATGGGCTTTGCCGCTTTATATTTTATGAATTAGTGACTCTTACATGTTTCATAACATCAATTTGTAACTTAAAATACTTATTAATTTACATTAGCCGTTTTCCCCCTGTTGGACCAAAAGCAAGTGTGCCAGGGCGTGCTCTCTCTGTTGCTCTGGCAACATTACTATCATTATTACCATTAGAAATAATTGTATGTTTAGTCTTAACCTGTAAATTTAATGCCATCAAAGTTCCATTCAGTTTGTAAAAAAATGTCAACAATATTTTCCCCTTGTTTGTTCTTTTGAAATATAAAGGCCATTCATGTCTTTGTCTGTAAAAACAAACAAACATTTATTTGTCTTTAAATTTCATCACTCATTTTAATGAAATCAGGTTATTTAATTAATTAATATTTTATAATAGTAATTATTATTAAAGTTAATTTAATTTTAATTGCTATACATTTCTGTAACTGTTAGTTTAATTAGAAAATGTATCATCTGTATGTCAGTACTTACACACTCTCTCTTTCTCACACACACAGTGATTTTTCAACAGTTTCTCAAACCTATCCAAATGGAGTTCGACATGAACAGGGTATGATCCTTTTTTGCCCCATAGCTTATATTTTTGGACCCCAGTTTATTTTTTAATAAAGCAACTCAAATATATGTACAAACACAATTATGCAAAGAAAAAAATCAGGCCTATAACAAATGCTGGAAAAGAGCAAAAAGATTGCAGAGTCAACAGATACAGTATATTTCAGAGCAAGCTAGTCCAAAGACTGCATATGAGGTATTGAGACAATGAGCAGTATATTGTACATACTGTATGCTTAGTTTTAATTTATTGTAAGTAACAGTAACATGTTTGGGTTTTGTGTATCTTTACTGGATTTTAAGATGCCTGTCGTCGAACACACACCAAGGTGCTGGAAAAAGTAAATGAGGACTTCATATCAGAAACACTGAAGTTTGCTCCACACAGAGATAAGGTAAGGCTTTTGTAATTTTTGTAGTTTGTAAAAAATTAATAAAGAAAACAATGCAAATGATATACTAATACTATGTTTTGTTTCTACAGATGCCTCAATTTAAGGTGTCACTTTAGCCCGAAGCAGAGACTTCTGGAAAAGAGGACACACACTTAATTAGTTGTTTTACACACAAAGTATCTCGATATATGATTTGGAATGTTTCAGTTTGTGGAATGTTTGAGGATATAAAATGTGAAAGCAAAATAAGATATCAGTTATGATATTGTTTTCATTTAGATGTACTGTATGTTACAATGCACTTATCCTTGGCAAAAGGTTGACAAATAAAATTTGAAAATATATTAAAATATGAAAAATGTTTGTGTAGTGTCTTACAGTTTTTGGTTTTGACAAATATAAGTAGTAATGTTTTATCAAATGTTATTGTTTGAATTGATATTTCTTTAAAAAAATGTTCCCAGGGCAGTGTTTTATACGTTTTTCCTTGCATTCTCAAGATGACAGAATTGAATGTTCCTTTAACGTTCACATTGACCTAGAAAAACACATTAATACATGCAAAAACGCACATTTTAAACATTTAAAGAACATTAACTAATAACATTTTCATAATGTTTTCAAAATGATAGAATGGAATGTTTCTGTAACTTTCACATAAACCAAGAAAAAACGTTCTTAATACATGAAGAAAACACACATTTTAAACATTTAGAGAGCATTAACCAATAACATTTTCATAACGTTTTCAAGATGATAGAATGGAATGTTTCTGTAACGTTCACATAAACCAAGAAAAAACGTTCTTAATACATAAAAAAAACGGACATTTTAATCATTTAAAGAACATTCCGTAATAACGTTTTCATAACATTTTCAAGATGATAAAATGGAATGTTTCTGCAACGTTCACATAAACCAAGAAAAAACGTTCTTAATACATGAAGAAAACGCACATTTGAAACATTTAAAGAACATTCCGTAATTCGTAACGTTTTTGTAATGTTTTCAAAATAATTGAATGGAATGTTTCTGCAACGTTCGCAGAGACCCCACAAAAAACTTTCTTAATACATAAAACTGTTTTCAACGTGTACAAAACATTCCCAAATAAAGTTTTCATAACTTAAAGGGAATGTTAACAAAACGTTCTGACAACAACTTTTTGTTAGCTGGGAAGCTTATAAAAAAATCATTTGCGCACAACAGTAAGTGATGGGAGGCTGAGCAATATTGGAGTACTGAGCATTGAGGGAAGACGGAGAGCAAGATCATTGAACATGGATGATTTTGTTGGACGCTTTGCCCTCCGTCACCGTAACAGGCGTATCCAGCTCTTATAAGTCCTTGCTGTTAATGTTAAATTTGTGGTGTCAACCTTATTGACTGACAACATAAAAAAAGTTATTGGCACTGATGTCACTTAAAATTAGGTTCTTTACAACTTCTAAAGAATGTTGTTTGCCATACTGTTCATCTTTAATATAATATAAATATGGCAGACTTTTAAAAGCTGCCTCCCATTTAGTAAAAAAAAAAAAAAAACTTGGTCCATGTTTTAAATCTGTGTTTGTAATGATGTAATATATGTATAATGTAATATAAATAGGAATAAACATTGCTACAGCTTCTTGCTGCGCTCAAAAACCCACTTTCTACCATTGTCATTGAAGTTGCTCTTGTTCTCATAATTATGTTCATGATATTATAATTATTTTTTAAAAGGCTGATTATAGTTAAACTATACAAAAATAGCACCTACGCCACATTACAGCCAATACACAAATAGCAAGAGTACTTGCATCTAACATTCATGCACAAACTATTCATTGAGAACTAGCAAGTGTTTGTTTTCCAGTAGATGGCAGCAATCTTCCACTAAACTATGATCATTCATGTTTTCACCGTGAATTCAACTGAGAAATTTAGATATTTAATGTGAATTTTACATAAAATGTTGCTATTTTAAATAACCTGTATATAAATATCATTACTAATTTCGGCAAATACATTTTAAAATTGCCATATATCCCCTTGAAACTGCACAACTGTAGAGTAAAAACATTAGGCTATTAAAAAGTGATATTACATGTTTAAATATTTAATGCAATTAGATAAACTGTTCATTCATTAGCCTATATCACTTTACCTGGCCAAATATCTAAAACTTCTTAAATCAAGATGCATTTAATCAAATTACAAATTTTTCTTGTTTTCTGGGGGGAGCAAATCAAAATGAAGTGAGTTTTTGCTTAAAACAAGCAAAATTATCTGCCAATGGGGTGAGAACAATAATCTTATTTCTGTTTGGGACAGAAACAAGATTTCAATCAGAAACAAGATTATTTTTTCTCACCCCGATAATTTTGCCTGTTTTAAGCAAAAACTCATTTCATTTTGATTTTATTTTCAAGAAAACAAGAAAAAATATCTTATTTAATTTTACTTATCTAAATGCATCTTAATTTAAGATTTTTTTTTAATTTAGACTAGAAACAAGAAACTAAGAAAGAAGAATACTAAGTAAAAAGAGCATTTTTTTGCAGTGTAGCCTATCCATTCTTACAAATACTAAAAGTAGGAGGGAAAGCAGAACACATTTTCTTGTATGTATACACATAATGCAGAGATGTGGAAAGTACAAAAAGAATTTAAGCGTTTCTTACACAATCAATATTCACATTGAGTGTTCCAATCTCTGAATCCAACACTGCAGAATCAGCATCTGAACATGTTGAATATGCACATTTATAGAGGTTTTTAGAGAATGTTTTGTGCTTCAGAATGACAGAGATGATGAATTCACGTGCTCACCAGTCCAATGGTCTGGACTCATTTTTCCCTGCAGTTTATTGAATGTGAAAATGACTATTAGACGGTAATAAAGTTTTATTCCCCATGGTCACGCAGATCAAACCTGATGGAAGAAACCCTTGTCTTATTGGACATTGTGTGTTTATTTAATGGAATTTCACTTTGTCCTGTGATATATTTTTATTATAATTTTTTATTATAATAAATAAATTATGAATTCATTACTTACTTTTTAGAGTAACTTAACTTTTTTAGAGCAACATTGTGTGTGTGTGTGGGGGGGGGGGAGAGAAAGAAGGCCTACGTTAGATCTTATTGAATCATATTCAGCTCATATTATATTTTATTGTCACACTTTAATGGGTAAATTAATTTATTTAATGGACACATTAAACACAAACGTGTAAGGCGTGTATTGTACACACAGCATTGAAACGATGGAGTGTGTTGTGGTTGTTTCATCTGACAGTGAAACTATGATGGAGTGTGTTGTGGTTGCTTCATCTGACAGTGAAACTATGATGGAGTGTGTTGTGGTTGCTTCATCTGACAGAGCTTCTTCCACAGGCTTCTGGCTGCTTTATTTTAAATAAGCTCCAGATGGCGCTGTTCTCTACACTCTCGAAGCTTTGAATCTTTTCCCGGAACAGTCAGGAGAAAGCCTCAGCTGCTTCACGAGGCTTCATTTCCCCATTCCTATCCTATAAATAATATTTGAACATAGAATTAGTACGTCCCAAATCGTAGTATGCTGAAGTATTCCAAAGATACCCGGATGGTCTACTATTTCACACTCTAACGGCTGATACTGCCTCGATTAGAACTACAAACGTGGATAAAAAGGTGTCAAAAAACTACAAACATGGCAAAGATGCGCGAGTCCGACTGTTAAGATAAAGGGGTGTGAGTGAATAATTATCAGTATCTAACCTGACGAAATTATATTTATTTAACGTTATCCACATTTATATTTCATCTGAGAACTTTTGTAATGACATGTTTGACCATTAACTTTTAAATACATCAAATTGTCTCTACAATAAACACCCACTGATGGCAGATCAATGTGAAATTCAAATTGAATGTGGAGGATTTTAACTGTGTGATGATTGACAGCGGTGACAGAGTTAAGGTGTATGTCCCAAAGCTTGCATACTCTCCTGCTACACACTCACAAAAAGACTACACACTTTTAGGTCGTATTATAGGCAGCGCGTGTATATCTTTATGGTTACCTTGAACCGTTTTTAAATCAAAACAATCACCGCGGCAGCTGCGGAATGCGTTCCATTCGTGACGTCACAGTAGTAGAGGCTTAAAGGCTCTCACTCGTTCTTGAATACATTTATCAGCGACTTTATGCATCTTATTCCTACAGCTCTTGATCAGTTTACCATTTGAACCAGCTACATCTCAGCATTTTATTGTGAATCTGCATTTTTGTTCAGTTTGCCATTTGAACCAGCTACATCTACGACTTCCCATCAGCATTGTACATCTGCCTTGTTTTTGTTATCGTGTTAATTTCCAGATCTGTGCACGAGGACAGTGGAATTGCACATCCCGGTTTTAGATCTTAATACGATTTTGGATCAGCCGTATTTGTTTAGAGATCAGAATGTATAGCTTTAACACTAAAAATCATCGCATGTTCTGGCCCCCGAGTGACAGTCCGGCTCAGAGCGGACCAATGTTAAGAGACCAGCCTTTACCGCGACCACAACCACCTCCCAAACTCAACCGAGTAGGCAATGTGAAGGTAAGAAGGCTATCATACTACCCTTACTAAATGTTTGAAAAAATCCAGGATTTTTAAGCTTGCCAAGTTCATAAATGATGTCACTGATTTGGGGGATAAAACACACAAAATGACTGTAAGTGATTGTGCACTGGATATCTTTGTCTTGGACCTGTGAAAGATTTATAACAACATTGGCTTTGATGCATTGTTAGTTTTTGTGCAGCATCAGATTTGAACTTTTTCTCCTTCGTTTATATGCTGTATAACTCCATAAGCTTTTTTTAGCACAGGCCTATCTAAAGGGTTAATGGTGCCACCTGGTGATCAACAGTTAATGGACTATTGTATGTGACGGCAGTAGAATATAGTTTACAACACTCATGTGTGTTTACTCATGGACATGATTTGTTTTTTTGACTTTTTTTTGGCACAGGCCTATCTAAAGGGTTTAGTCATTCACTGGTTAAATGTCGGCTTTCGGTGCATTGACGTTTTTAATGCTGAGGTGAAATGCTACAACTCTGCAGAACCATTAGATGATGAGATATCACCCAGACATTGCAACACCCCCACAGCCGAGCACACAACCGCTAAAAATGCATTATGATAATTAAACTTGAGCGGTCACGTACATTAGCCATTATAGACATATTCAAATCAAGTCAATAGACAGCGCAGGACCATTTATTCAAACCTAATGCCTTATATTATAAACAGATTTCCTCAAATAAAAGTTAGTTCACATAAGTCAGCACGTTAAGGTATTGTTGTTCATTACCATGGCAACTAACTTGTGTCCAGGTATGAACTCGCTTCTCGTGTATGAAAAGTAACGAGCGGTGATGGCGCTATGGGGGAATGGGTGCTTTCTTTGCGGGAAATAACCCATTCCTGGTTACGGCCTCAATCCTCGAAAGGCCTCGTCAGGCACTACGATCGACCCAAATTACGTTTCCGAGATATAGCCGGTTAAAGTTTCAACTGGGCTCGTTCGATTCGTCCCCCTGAGCACTATGCCAGCGTGTCACGGTTCTCCGCCCCGGGGGTTTCCAGTCGATCCTGCCCGGTATCGCATATGCTTGTTGCAAAGATAAAATCGAATGGCAATCACATCTAAGGAAGGCACACAAATAACAGAGATAGTGATGAAATATAATGCACCATCCGGGGCACGAATCAAAGCTCAGACACCCCTGGAGGAAAAAGCCTCCATAAAAACAGAATGACGGTCTGCAAATTGCAAGAAAAGCTTGTCCTTTACTGAAAATCATCCAATATCCTTTTTATGTTTTAGAATAAATATATCAAAATATCCGTAAAAATCGAAATTGTTTAAAACACTTCTCAGATAATTTTTTTAGAATAAATTGCATCAAAATTGTATTGTATTTAACATAATTATATGCATTTGAAATTTAGAGATGGGTTCTGTTTTAATGTACCCAAGTGTACCTAAAATAGAGAGAGTTTAATATACAATTTGTGGCTCCTAATTTCTTTTTAATTACCCACTTGTAAAGTTGTTCACTGTTCTTTTTTTTTTATATAAATATAGTATTTGTATTAAATCCATATTCATTGAGTTGAATCGAGAATCGAAATCGAATCGATTTGAGAGCTTGCGAATCGAAATCGTATCGAATCGGAACATCTGAAATTGAATCGATACCCAGCCCTAACTACACCCATATTCTATGATTTCAGTCTATGGTTCTTTGGGAAGCTTTGGGAAGAGGGTTGTCTTATAAGGGGGATGTTTACGCCTTTATTTTTGATAAATATAACTTCTTTCTGCAAAATTAAGAGATTAATATTTAAACTTTTACATATTATAACCTGGAACCTGGATGTGGGAAATAATTACAGTTAGATCCAAAAGATAGTTTTTAGCAACATAGCGCAGATGCTAAAGAACATTGTTAGCTTACTAGCTTACTTGTATAAGATTGTGTGCTACGCTAGTATATTACTTCACAGCAGGGCTCCAGACTAACTTTTTTACTTAGGTGCACCCAAAAATTTCCCCCATCTCGCGTCGCCTTTAAAGCTAAACTGTGTGATATTTTCCCCCATCTAGCGGTTAAAAAGGTATATGACCATCCAGTGAATATTAGTTTCTCTTCCTCTCAATTCCGATTTCGTTTTAACTCCTACGGTGGCCGATTTAGTCCAAGATTAACATGGCTTCCAGTTCGACCTCGTCCACATTGGACACGGTGCCATCGAGTGTTAAAACGCGAAAGGCGAAGCTTGAATTTACGGGTATGTCCCTCTTTGGCTAATGTACTTTCAAGATGGAGGGGCAACATGGCGACCCGCATTCGAACCCCTCACCCGTATGTATTTTCAATGGCATATTATAAACTTACGAGAATACTTTATTACTTGAAAGAAGTAAATATACATTAATGAGCACATATATTCTTGAAAGAACTAAGTGTTTTTAGCTAAGAATAAACTAAAAAAGTTACACAGTGTAGCTTTAACGCCACAATTTCAAGGTCAGCTTATACATTCAATTACATTATTTAAATGACAACATAATATATGCAGTTACACAGGAATTCAAATCAAGGGAAACAATGCTTTGAACATTAATATTTTAAAACTACAGTTTTAACAAAGTGTTATAAATTAATTTAAAAGATAATGAAATAATAAACAATGAAATACAACTCATAATAAATAAACACCAAAACTGCAGCTGCAACCTGTCCACATACAAAACATGGGCAGCGGTTACAACAAACATAAGACACTTACTTTCCACTTTTCGAATATTTTCTTCATTTTTAATTGAAAATAAACACCTTTCAGATCTGATATGTGATGAGAAAAGGAAATACGGCGAGTTCGGATTTGAACCTCAGGTCGAATTGTGTCAAAACTCAGTTCCACGCATCTTACCCCTACACTATCAACGACTGACAGATACCAATGGCGTGTTCCCGGCTTTACAGAATTAACCTGCGCCTGGAATTTAAAAGTTTTACCGTTAGTTACTTGCGGCCTGATGGATGGGTTCTCTCCCGCGTTAATGCAAGTTTTTAAAAGTCTTTTTTTATAGAATTTTTCATCGCTGCTGTTTATCTATCACACAACTGCAAATTTAGGCTAAGTGAATAGGTAAACACACTTCATGAAAGTGTGTCTCTTCAAAGGAAGATTTCAAACGGCGAACGGCAAATGATTAACTTACACACGATGATTTTGTTTTGGTGATTTGCTTGACGATGTGAGTACAGGACTCTTTCACTTTAATGGTAACGTTAGACATTGTTGTGCCAAATTATTAGCCCCCTCATTGAAGTCGCCTGATTGCCTAATCCTAACCCCTCCCCTACTCCTAAATTGACCAATACTAGAGGGGTAATAATCTGGCAGGGGGTCGAAATTCTCTGGTGCTGCTCAGGTCGCAATTTCAATCACACACACAGCACGTAGCAGGAATATCTGGACCACAGCCAATCAGAGGCAAAGACCCGCCCCGTCTCTGTCTCTGATTGGTTTAGACCACAACATGATCCAACCATGAGTGTGTGAGTTCAGTCAAAGGAGGTGGAGGGGCAGCTGAGCGGATGCAAGGACGTTAGGTGCACCTGTCACAGGCATTACTGGCTTGTACTTTTAAATCCATTATATTATAAATGTACAGTTTATTGATGTTCTGTGGTTTTACACTGCAGTAATTATTAAATAAATCATATTATTGTGCGGTGAGCTTAAAGGGTCACTACTATGAAAATCACAGCTTCAGTGTGACATCAATAAGAAAAAGTATAATTTCATAGATATTTTCAATAATATCTGTTCATATTAAAATATGTAGGAACTTAATACATTAAGTTGTCCTTTTAAATGTAATTTAATAATTTGTATGTAATTTTATTATTAAATAATAATATTTAATAATATTGCTTTCCTGTAGCTCAAACACTAGAGAGTGGCGCTAGCAACGCCAAGGTCATGGGTTCGATTCCCAGGGAAAGCAAGAACTGACAAAATGTTAAATGTGTACCTTAAATGCAATGTAAGTCGCTTTGGATAAAAGCGTCTGCCAAATGCATAAATGTAAATGTAAATGTAAATTTGTATTAATTAAAAAAGGTTTGCTGTTCCAATAAAGCTCCGTGTGCTCGCTTTAAGCTCATCCACATTGAACGTCTATGTAAATACTTCATAAACAGACTTTAAATATTTACTCATGGTTTTCACTTCAAGTTAAAAAAACACGTTGTGAGCTTAATGGCATAAGGGGTGTAAAGGGTACAAACATGTTTGACTTTTTGCATTTAATGATGTACATCTTAATCGAAATGCTTTTGCCATTTAAAATAACATTAAATATGATTGTGTGAGAGATTAATATTTTATTTTAACATAACTTCTTGTACTCAAACTCTTGCACTAAAATGTCTCAGTGTAGATTTTGGTGAGCCTGATAGGTACGTTTACCCCATAAAAGAAAAGAAAATACAAAAACCGTTGCAGGATTTACGGAAAAGGGTGTATTGAATGTGTTTTTTCAACCATCATGGGACATTATTAATATTAATCCTGTGTTCATATGTTCAGGGCTTCTGCACTGGAACACCAATTAGGAGCGTGATGGGCCCACCTACACCGTGGAGGGAACAAAGATTAAGAATTCTTCATGAGAGACTTTCGAGGCATAAGGTAAGAAGGCTATCATACTATTGAATGTGTTATTTCAACCATCATGGGTCATAATTAATATTTATCCTGTGTTCATATATTCAGGATTTTATGGCCAGACTAGAAAGGAGAGCCAAATACATAGATGAACTGCGGACACAATCAACGCTTGGAAACGAGAAAGACGAAAAGGCAAAGAAGGTAAGAAGGCTATCATACTATTGAATGTGTTTTTTCAACCATCATGGGATATTTTTAATATTAATCCTGTGTTCATGTGTTCAGGTTATAGGTGCCAGACCCCCTATGAGCACCACAGCCACACCTGGACTGCGGACACAACCACCGCATGGAAGCAGGCAAGAAAAAGAGGTTTCGGCGAAGAAGGTAAGAAGGCTATCATACTATTGAATGTGTTTTTCCAACCATCATGGGACATTATCAGTATTAATCCTGTGTTCATGTGTTCAGGTTATAGGTGCCAGACCACCTATGAGCACCACAGCCACACCTGGACTGCGGACACAACCACCGCATAGAAAAACGCAAGAAAAAAAGGTTTCGGCGAAGAAGGTAAAAAGCCTATCATACTATTGAATGTGTTTTTCAACCATCATGGGTCATTATTAACATTAAGCCTGCGTTCATATGTTCAGGGCTTCTCTGAGTCTTAAAAAGACCTTAAAATGATCTTAAATCAGAGCAGAAAGTCTCACATTCATAAAGTCATGGCTGCATACATTGCAAAAAAATATTTTCTTCCTCAGTATTTATGTCCTGTTTTCCAATACAAGATACATTTTAGGGATGCGCGAAATATCAGCCACCATATCGGTATCGGACGATATATGCGTATTTTTAATGATATCGTCATCGGCCCGATAAGAACATTTGTCCGATATATTAAAACCGATAATATGTAAATTGTATTATTATGTAAAATGTAATGATAATATGTATTATTTCCTTCAGCTGAGACACTTCAAATGCCAATTATTCACCATGATGGTTATGAATCACAAAAAAAAAAAAAAAAAGGAAAATAAAGTTTGTCATATCGGCTATATAAAATTATAACGAGAACAACTGTGTGTGTGTGGGGCATGACTTTAATGGTGAGACTTTTTTTTAATAATCAGGCTCTCAAAATTATATAAAAATATGGGTTTAGATTTATCGCCCAATATATCGGTTATCAGCTTTCAAATATAAAGAATATATTTGCCAAATATCGGCCAAAATGATCATATCGGTGCATCTCTAATAAATTTACTTGAGACGCAAATGTAAAATGAAATGTAAAATGCACTATCCAAACTTAAATGGCTGTAATTGAAGAATACTTCATATAGACCTAGGTTTGGTAGACACTCGGCAGATTATTCCTGAAGTGAAAGCAATTCATAAGATGGAAGTTTAAAAAAATTACAAATACTGTAATAAATATTTGTTATTTTATATAAAATATTTTGCCTTATTTTACCTCTTTAAAGGTGAACTATGTAGGATTTTTGCAGTAAAATATCCAGAAACCACTAGGCCAGTGTTATATATTTTGTTCAGTTGAGTACTTAAAATATCCCAAATGTTTTCAACTATTTGTAAATCGTGAGAAAATTGCTATTTTAACCAAGGAACCGGGACGTGTGAGCTATGCGTGTGAGGGAGTCGCCTGTCGATTGCGTCATATCTGCGTCACCCTCGGTCTCCGGTTTTATTCAGTGAAACACTTTACTCTCACTGCAGTGTGAACAAGTGTCATAGCAGCCGCCGAGCGAACGTCATAACTTCCTTTTCAACACACTCAGATATATCTTATACGATAAACAGAGTTGCGTTACCTCAAACTCATGACTGGAAAAGAGGAAGTTGCGCCGGCAACCGTGTCATAATTAAAGTCCTGCCAGCGACTATGCCATAATAACAGTCCCGCTCTTCAATCGCTCCTGCGGCCTTGCTCAGCTCCACAACACTCGCTCCTGCTCTGCTTCACTACAGTAATGTTAATAATCGCATCCATGAACATGATTTCTGCCCGAGTCCTATCCTGACTGTTTCCCACCGGCTGTGAGGTGAAGACCACATGTCCCGAGATTCTGCGCTCAAACGTGCCGTCATCAAACTACGCCTTTGTTTTGAACAGGCGACCTCTAGTGGACGGAAAAGTTACATAGTGTAGCTTTAATTACTATAAAATCAAAGCCTTATGTCTAAACAAGTTGTGTTCCAAATTTGAAGTTGATATCACAAAAATTCAAAAAGTCCCCATGAGATTTTGTTTAGGCGCTGTACCAAAAACAGCCACCGGGTGTCAAACACATTCCATTGATTGTTTTTATGATGTATTTTCCTGTAAATTTCTGTCCAAATGTCACTCCAGCACAAAACAGTAACCAAATATGGAACCTTGAGACTCAGACCTTTCCGACGAAATGTGTTTTGTCAAGATTAGAAAATATTTTTATTATAAAGTGGTTCAAATTAATTTTGTAATATGAAACCTGACACCGCCCACTGGGGGAGGAGCCCGTTAGAAGAATTTAGAATACTGTTTCCATGGTAATGCAACGTCCGATTTTAAAACGGTTTTCACAAGATGAATTTTGAGTTCGTAAGCTTTCGAATGATACCTAATTTATGATAATTAGACTACTAAAATATGATATGAAAAAAAGACGCTAAAAAAGGCGCTAAAAATAAAAAGAGCGCCAGGCGTCCCGCCAGTGACAGTTAAGGGGTTAAAACAACATCAAATATCTGTCAAAACCTCTAAATGAAGCTGATTTTTCTGAGTTCTTGTTTTAGTCACAAACTTCACAGAAAACTTCACATTTCTGCAGTAAATGTGTCTTGATTTAGGAATCTTTAGATACAGTATTTTTGCTGGAAAAAGAGAAATCACTTTCTGCAGTGTGATCAGAAGGGGCAGTAAAAGTTATTTCCATATTGTAGTGGTTCTGAGCAAAACCATTCATGCTTTTTTTAGTCAAATGAATGAAAAAGTGACAGATATCTGTTGGAAGTGTTTCTCCTTAAACATCTACATTTAGAGAACACATTGATGTTGTGTTCCCTTCGTTTTATTCTTTACATTTGTTAATAGGTCTTAAAAAGGTCTTAAATTTACCTTCATGAAATCCTAACCCTGTATGTTGAGCATAGTATTATGGTGTTTATCCTCATTTATCATCAACAGGAGCTCACTCCGCAGCGGAACAAAGTTCTCATGAGTGAAAAGTCTTTCACACGTCCTCCCAGCTTTGGCCCTCGCCAAACCGGTATGTAAAATTTGAATTTAAAACATATCACTTGAGTATGAAGTAAGCATAAGTTCCTTTATGAGTACCATATTAACATGAAATAAATCTGATGTTTTATGCAGAACGGGATCCAACAAAATCAATTCTCGGCATCAATGTTGAGGATGAAGTAAGTGAATTTTGTATATTCTGATTGTTCCCGTTCAAATGAATATGACATTTTGTAATATGTCACCTAGGGCTGTAGCTATCGATTATTTTAGTAATCGAGTATTCTACCAATTATTCCATCGCGTAATCGGATAAGAAGTACTTTTTCATTATTAAAGAGCAATACTAAATATACAAGAGAAAATTAGACGTGCATCTTAAAATGAACAACTAATTTGTTTCCTTGGAAATAGAAAAAGTTTAAGTATTATTGCTGAAATTGCATACATTAATATCTGTGAAAACTAAACCAATTTAGTGCATTCAATTGCCATATTATATTCAAAATGCAAATACAAATATATGAATAAAAAATATATAAAAATCAATTTCAAATTACTTTAAAAAGGAATACATAGTAGAACCTAAAACAAAACCTTCAACCTATAAATCAATATAATAGTAATATAGATGATAATAATGGCTAAACATGCATTTATGTTGTGAACTTAACTTTCAAGTCTCAGCTTCAGCTCAGGTATGACACAAGCCTTTACTGTCTTCTGAAGGCTTTGTGGCTTTTGTAAGAAACAAAAATGATTGGACAGGAAGGAAACTTGGAACAAGAATAAGAGTAGAGATGCGCGGATCAGCTCTAACGTCACTGAATCCGCTGTTAAAAACAAACCATCCACCCGCATATGATTTTCTCTAGATCCGCACCCGATTGTCACATTACAATTATTCAAATTGTCCGTGGTAAGCGTGATGCTATCGCTAAACGGGTCGCGCTACTGAGCAATAATCATGCAGTCTCGGATCTTGAGATGAGCTGAATCCGAAAGTTTGAGGAATTGTTTCAGCCCTAATGTCACCCCTGGACCATAAAACCAGTCATAATGAAATTTTTTAAAATAATAATCTTTCAACTGATGTATGGTTTGTTAGGATAGGAAAATATTTGGCCGAGATACAACCACTTGAAAATCTGAGGGTGTAAAAAAATCTAAAAATTGAGAAAATCTCCTTTAAAGTTGTTCAAATGAAGTCCTTAGCAATGCATATTACTACTAATAATACATTTGTGATATATTTACGGTAGGAAATGTACAAAATATCTTCATGGAGCATGATCTTAATATCTTAATGATTTTTTGGCGTAAAATACATTTTTTTTTTGACCCATTCAATGAAGTGTTGGCTATTGCCACAAATATCCCCGTGAGACGCAGGACTGGTGTTATGCTCCGGGGTCACATATGAAATATATCTACTGCTTGTAAATTGTGTGCATTAGGTTTTTCATTTGTGTGTAGCATATGTTCTCTTCTAACCTTTCTCACTTGTTGTTTCTCAGATGTATTTACCGGGTATGAAAGTGAAAGAAGAGGAAGAGGGCAGAGAAGAAGAGGACAGAAAAAAAAAGGACAGAGAAGAAAAGGACAGAGAAGAAGAGGGCCGAAAAGAAAAGGGCCGAAAAGAAAAGGACAGAAAAAAAAAGGGCAGAGAAGAAGAGAGCATCAATGTGCCTAAAAGAAAGGTTCCAAGGAGTGCAGTTTTTAGTAACATAGAGAAGAGTATTTTAAATCGGCAGAATGAAATGCAGAAGGAGT
The DNA here is from genome assembly GCF_949357685.1 of Gobio gobio. Lineage (NCBI taxonomy): Eukaryota > Metazoa > Chordata > Actinopteri > Cypriniformes > Gobionidae > Gobio > Gobio gobio. The sequence continues at coordinate 49,698,586 of NC_137106.1, forward strand.
TAGAGGAAATGAGGTCTGTCCTCAATGAAATTACTTCGAAGAACACACATTCCCAGTGGAGGGTAGCAGCACAAGAGGATAAGATGTTCAGATTATCGTGTAATTTAAGAGATTTGGTAAATACACACATACATTTACATAGACAAAAAGACTCACTGATGTCTTCTGTACAGTTCTGTCTCTTAAGATCACTTACTATTCATGTGTTCTACAGCAAAGGGAAGTTAGTGAACTTCAGTTCCAGAACCGCCATGATTATATTATCAAGTCCTGGGTTCAGGATACGTTTGATAAGATCATGGACTGTAGCCACCCGGAAATTGATGACCCCCTGAAACAGCTGGAAGTGGTGAATAATGCACAAATAATTCTGCCAATCTTGAAAGAAACTGTATTTGTTTTTGATATGATTTTTTTTTCAGTAAAGTCAGCACACAGCAATGTGTGATAAAATGCAACACGCGAGCTGATGTTTTTGTAATTCTCTCTCCAGATTCGGGACTTTTTTCATATTGAAAGATTAGAGATAAAAACAGGAAAACGGTACGCACTTCCCAAGCTATTTCATTATATTAGCTCGGAAAAGTGTGAGGACTCCGGAGTGGCCGATCAGATGTCTCAGAAAACACCAGGAAGCAAGACGATTGACCTGGAGGCCGAACTAATGTAAGTACTTTTACATGTTAATTTGTTTCAGTTTTGGTTGCCAGACACTGATTTATTGTTTTTTTTATTTCGTCATGTTTCAGAGCTGAGTTTTTTACCATAGCACAAAAAGAAACGGTAGAAGACATGGAAGAGCTGAAAGCCTGGGAAAGGTCATCTCAAGCGTGGGAAAGGTCAGCACAAGCGTGGGAAAAGTCACCACAAGCGTTGGAAAGGTAAGCACTGTCATGCCAATGTGCACAATGGATGTTTTGCATATGTATAACTCTGTAACGATGCACTTGTGTCACGATTCCATGCAAACGCCTGAGACTAAACTCGCAATGCAATATTTATCGCGGTATAAATAAAGAAGAGATGTTTTTTTAAATTATTATTTAAATGATATTATTGTTATTATATTATTATCAGGACAAACAAATATTCCCCCATTGCATTACTATGTATTATATTCAACACTACATATAGTGGTTAATGTAGTAATGTCTAGGGCTGTAATCAACCAAAGAAAATCTTGGTCGACTGAAGTCCTGAAATTTTCGACTAAAAATTACGTTAGGAAAAAAAAGTTAAATTAATTAGCTGCGCACTGTGCGCAGTACTTGGTAGCCTTGTTGTCTGCCTAAATGAATTATAAATAAACATAAAAAACTAGTAGGCTATTTGCAGTATATTAAATAGTTTTTGACCAGATTACTTTGCACTGAAATGAGGCTCTGACAGCGTTGCATCACGTGCACCTGCGCAATATCATAGTACAATATTTTCGTAAATCATAGGCTATGTTGTCAACTAGATATCATCACAAGAACTTTTGAGGAATATGCAACATCATTTAGACAATTGTTTTTGTCATATGTATTATAATAACTGACAGACAGTATCATTTCAGCCGCTCTGTGAACATGAGTTCAGCTTTGCGGCTGAGACACGAATAGACTATTAACATAAAGCTTTTACTCTTAAACACAAAAGGCACGTCCACTTTAATAAAAAATGAATATTTATTAAACAAGAGCAGAAAAAACGCTCTCACCATTAAATAAATAACGTTAATATACAGAAAACTAGCCTTCTTCAATATGTCTCTTCTCCAGTGGGTTGGGCTAATCCAAAAGAAGTGAAAACAATGGGGGTGTTCTGAAGACAGTCTATTACCTGTGAAACAGGGGTGCTCTGAAAACACCCCCATTAGTGCTTTCCACCTGATGAAATGAACGCGGTAAAACTGACAGTACAGATCCACTTAGCGCGGTGTTGTGACGCTTCCCCTCATGTGTATGTTGATGGGCGTTCCTCAAGTTTACCGCTATGGGCGTGCGTTTGAGCCAGCGAGGAATGAAAAACAAAGGACCAGCGAGAGACTTCTCTTCGCCAGTTGGTTGGGCTAATCCAAAAGAAGTGAAAACAATGGGGGTGTTCTGAAGGCAGACTGTTACCTTTGAAACAGGGGTGCTCTGAAAACACCCCCATTAGCAATTAGAGCTTTCCACCTGATGAAATGAACACGGCGTGGCAAAACTGATTAAATGAACGCGGCAAAAAATCGACCAATCAGAATTTTGGTCGAGCCAGAACGTATCGACTAAAAATCGACTAATCGACTGGGAGATTACAGCCCTAGTAATGTCACTGAAACGTTCATCCGTGCGCACTCCTGTTTTTATAAGAATAAACCATCTCAAATTCTTCGAATAATTATATTACTAAAACTAGATGTGATCTGGTGATTTAAATGATGTTTGCGCTTTCACTTTGAGGAGTGTGTGTGCGCTTCAGATGATCAATGCAGTCAGTCACAGATCTAATCACAAGAAAGTAGAGTTTAGGTTCTCTGCCTTGATCAAGCATTTGTGTTTTTTTAATCATTATTTTATTAGCCTAATTGAATGGGCAGAAAGCTATGCCTGAATCAGAAATAATATATTTTTTTTAGCAAAGTAAGAATTAATACTACAACAAATGTGTACCGCCGTCGGTGTGTGAATGAGTGAATGTGAGGCAAATGTAAAGCGCTTTGGATGGCCGTAGGTCTGTTAAAAGCGCTATATAAATGCAGTCCATTTACCATTTACCATTAGAGATGTGTGCTAAACTGATGAAGTGCAGCATCTGAACAGAACCGCTCTGAGACGCCAGTCATGAGCTGCTCGCGGGAACACTGCGCTATGATTAAAGATTTATTTTCGTTTAGAATTGTTTTGTTTAAAAGGGGACACTTCAAGCGTTCTATACACACATTTCTCATGTCTGTGAGGCTGAGTTTGGGTTTATTTATGAGATGTTCAAGAACAATCGTGATCGCTCCCGCGCCTCCATGTCACGATTGCTGTCTGCTATAGCCGATTTGCTTCTTATTTATTAAATCCAGGCAATTGGCTGAGGAAACATTGATTAAAATTAAGACACAATTTATACTAAACGAAATTCACTTTAAAGAAAGGCTTTCTACAAAACAAAACTTAAGTGCATCTTTGCACTTTTCATAATCAGATGAAATTAAAAAAAAAACTAGAGTTGTTCTGATTCTGATACTAGTATCGGAAATATCCCCAATACCACAACAAATTCTGGCATCGGTATCGGCGAGTACTTCAACCCATGTACCGATCCGATACCATTTTCTTAAACAAGACCTAGTTATTATGACCGCGAGCTTTGCCTAACCACTGCGCATTTCTTCTTCGCTGTTCAGAATGCATTGCAAACACAGGAAGTTGTGCTGTGTTGCCACAAGCAACCCGTTTAGAGCAGCGAAGAAGAAATGAAAAAGCATTAGCAGTATGTCCGCTGTTTAGCAGTATTTCGTCTCTGTGAGGATGGCGGGCGCCCGCGCACACACACACACGCGCGTGACACTCGCTTGCTGTCTTTGTCCTCCCCCAGTTTCTCTACCTCTACGTGCGTTTTTACAGTCTATGGGCACTATATGAGGACACAAACCCATAAACCGTCACTTCATGAGAATTTACTGTGTCATATCATGAACACAGACACTCAAAGGTGTTCACGGCAACCCGTCAAAATAAAAGTTTCGGTTTGACGTGAAGAAATTTTCAGAATATGTTAGGCTACTGTTGTAGCCTACTGTAGATTTAGCTGTGTCTCTATGTAATAATAATAGTTATGCCTAGAAGGTTGTAAAGAGATTATTTTCTGATTAATATATAATTTTTTTATATTCCTACATTTATTATACTGTTTTTTATACAGTTATATTGTAAAACTAAAATACCTTTTTCAGTTTGCAGTGTTAGATTTGTGACTGCATTTGAAGTTCTTCTTCACTTAAGAAAAATAAATAATATTACTGTCAAATGCATGTCAGATAATACAAATACTGTAATAAATACAGTAGTTCACTTTTTAAATGTTTTTTACCATGTTTTATTAAGGGATAAATCTGAAGCACACCATAAAATAATTCTAGCAGTTCATACAGGGCTAGTAGTGAATACAGCTGTGTATATACAGATACACACCCAGGTATCGGATCAGTACTCGCTATCAGCCGATACCCTGAGCCCAGGTATCGGAATCGGTATCGGGAAGGGGAAAAGGGTATCGGAACATCTCAAAAAATAACATTATATTTAAACATAAATATAAAGCAAAATACATTGTGTAATGGCTACAACAAGTATAGTCGGCTACAGTACTGATAAATGTCATGTCTGAGGGATTTGAGCGAGCGTTGTTTGACCGGTGAGGGTTCATGAGACATTCATGACATTTTTTGGATCTTTTTGAGAGGAATGGACTTTAAATGGAGGGACAGAAATCTTTCTCTGGTTTCTTGAAAATGATCTTCATTTGTGTTTTGAAGTTAAATGAAAATCGTACTGGTTTGAAACGACATGAGGGTGAGTAGATGATGACAGGATTTACATTTCTGAATTATACCTTATAAACACAGCTGAGCCTTGGATAAAACAACTCTATAACGCGAATCATATAATTTACATCGTATATCGAGATATAAAAAAGCAATGTATTGTTACACCCCTAATGTATGATGTTGCATATGCACAGTGAAGAAACTGCTTCTGATAACATTCTTCATCTCTGTTACAGTGTCAGTGAAGTCGTCAGTGATCCTGCTGAAGAACAGGACTTTGAACGGCACTTAGGGTGGATGTATATGCACTTAATGAAAGACCATGAATATGAACTGGACCGCTATCAGGACGAAAAGGAAAAGATGTATGTTTCTTGTGCACAACCATGTGTTCTACACACTCTCAATCGGTGGGAAATCTGGGAACTGAAGACAGTAACAGTGTTTGACCATCTTTTTGTCTTGTGTGTTTTTGTGCAGCAAGAAGAAGATAGACAACTTTATAAAGCAGTTATACTCGAGGAACAAAAAGGAGGCAGAGAACCGTAAAGCCATAAGACTGATGGAAATTAAAATTGAAAACACGGAGTCGCACAAATCTGACCAAATCGATTTAAGAAATACGGTAAGCACATCGTGTCCCATCTAAAGCCATCACACCACCACGCCGCATCCAAATGTTTTACAGTTTTTCTCCATTGGTTTGGCTCATTTCTTGAAACAGAAATTACACTCTCAAAATTGTAAGATCCTTTGGCAAAACGGTCTTACAGTTCAGCACAACACTATAGCTCACTTGCAAAAGCTAATATCTCTCCGAAAACTGTTCACGCATGCTTCAAAACTAAATTCCTTTCCCATATAAATAGTCAGTGCCACCAAAATGGCAAAGATCTTTCTCAATCGCTTTGGCTCATTTCTTGAAACAGACCGGATGTTCTCATCACTCTTGGTGCTTTTGCCAAAACAACGTGGATGGTTCAGCACAACACCATGGTTCATCTGCAAAAGCTCATACCTCTCCCAAAACAGTTCACTCATGTGCCAAAACTAAATTTCCTTCTCATTTAACCCTCTCGAGTCGGCAATCAAGCCGGCATGATTGGCTTGCTTTTTTCTTATCAATGCCAAAGAGACTCAAATAACTCTAAGTCGTTTTTTTTTCATTCAGGCAAGTGTTATACATCATTATAATCTGTTAAGTTTCAATTTTTTTTTAGTACAGTCACAATAAAAACAAATTGTTGTGATTTTTGCAAAATACAGAAATCAAACACGATGCGCGATCTGCAGCCTCTCTGTCAAAGACGTTCATTCAGATAGTCTTCAGAAAATGACCTCTAGCTTATTGAATACTTGTCTGACAAACATGAGCCATAAGTCAAAAGAAACGCTGAAATGTCAGGTTTTAAACACTGTAAACCAAATCAAAAACAAATATTCTGTGTTTATGTAATCCGTTTGAAAGCAGAGCGTTGTCAGTCGTTCCTGAGCGGTTCATTATACGTTAATGCGACCACGCCCACGAAGCGCGCGCTCTATTGAGATTCAAATACTGAGGCGACACCCACACACACATCAGCTCAAACAAACACATCGTGCAATGAGGCGCACTGAAGCTTTCTTTGTTTAAATTAGCTCAAAATGACTGTCAGATGTAAGTAATTACCTTGACAAACTATACATCATTTAAAAGATCTAAGACTCAAGCTTCCATTTTTGACCTCTGTTTTATTCTCAAAGACATATAGTGACCGTAATTTGTTAATATGTGTCAGGAGTTATGAATATGAAAACCGTCGGTACCTTCTAAAGATAGTAATACGAGCGTCAGCTGCTCTCATTCATAAAAAAGGGCGCTCCGTGCACATGTAGTCCATATATAGCACTCATGAAGAAGATATCATCTTCATGCGTGCTATATATGGACTACATGTGCACGGAGCGCCCTTCGGCTGCCAGTATGAAGAGTTTTTTATGAATGAGAGCAGCTAACGCTCGTATTACTATCTTCAGAAGGTACAGACGGTTTTCATATTCATTGATCGATTTCTGGAAGCTGTTTATGTCAATGTCACATGGTATCACCATGTGACATTGACATAAACAGCTTCCAGAATTTGCTCTAACAATGTTAGACTAACATGCAGATAGACAAGTTTGAAGATAATAAACACAATCGCGACAATATATGGCTTATCTGTGTTATTTATACCATGTTGGGTGTTCTCATAATAGATTATATTTATAATGCAATACTACTCAAACTTTTATAATTATGCAGAATATTGTGAAATATATTTTCTGTCTGATTTTTTGATCCAAAGCCACTTCCCCTCTCATCCTCCCTTCCCCTCTCTACCCCTCTCTACCCACTTCCCCTCTCATCCCCCCTTCCCCTCTCTACCCCTCTCTACCCACTTCCCCTCTCTACCCCTCTCTACCCACTTCCCCTCTCATCCTCCCTTCCCCTCTCTACCCCTCTCTACCCACTTCCCCTCTCATCCCCCCTTCCCCTCTCTACCCCTCTCTACCCACTTCCCCTCTCATCCCCCCTTCCCCTCTTTTCCCCTCTCTTCCCCTCTCTACCCACTTCCCCTCTCATCCCCCCTTCCCCTCTCTACCCCTCTCTACCCACTTCCCCTCTCATCCCCCTTCCCCTCTCTACCTCTCTCTACCCCTCTCTTCCCCTCTCTACCCCTCTCTTCCCCTCGCTACCCCCTTCCCCTCTCATCCCCCCTTCCCCTCTCTACCCCTCTCTACCCCTCTCTACCCACTTCCCCTCTCATCCCCCCTTCCCCTCTTTTCCCCTCTCTTCCCCGCTCTACCCTCTTCCCCTCTCATCCCCCCTTCCCCTCTCTACCCCTCTCTACCCCTCTCTACCCACTTCCCCTCTCATCCCCCCTTCCCCTCTTTTCCCCTCTCTTCCCCTCTCTACCCACTTCCCCTCTCATCCCCCCTTCCCCTCTCTACCCCTCTCTACCCACTTCCCCTCTCATCCCCCCTTCCCCTCTCTTCCCCTCTCTACCCCTCTCTTCCCCTCGCTACCCCCTTCCCCTCTCTACCCACTTCCCCTCTCATCCCCCTTCCCCTCTCTTCCCCTCTCTACCCCTCTCATCCCACTTCCCCCCTTCCCCTCTATACCCCTCTCTACCTCTCTCTACCCCTCTCTTCCCCTCTCTACCCACTTCCCCTCTCATCCCCCCTTCCCCTCTCTTCCCCTCTCTACCCCTCTCATCCCACTTCCCCCCTTCCCCTCTATACCCCTCTCTACCCCTCTCTTCCCCTCTCTACCCCTCTCTTCCCCTCTCTACCCACTTCCCCCCTTCCCCTCTCTACCCCTCTCATCCCCCTTCCCCTCTTTTCCCCTCTCTACCCACTTCCCCTCTCATCCTCACTCTTCCTCTTCCTTGAGCAGGCAGTTGCCCTTGTTCATTTACTTGGGCAGGTGCAAGTAAACATACCGTTTGATTGGTCATCTGAGATGTGTGAAATACAGCACTGTCAATTGCTGTAATACATTTATCAAATGTTCCAAGGGATTTATTTATGGTATTCATGGTATTATGTTCTTGACTAATTTTGACAATTGAACAGACTATTGTGCATGTGATGACTTGTACGATGAAATGACGCTGACACGTTTTGGAGCGAACAACCATTTGACTGAGAATCAACAATCAGTTTAGATCAACAAGATCTATTCACTTGGAAATTGTGCTAAATGTAGGCTACCTGTACTTAATCATTTGCAAAGATGTACTGAGACACTGAGACATGTACTTAGACATTTGCAATTTGATGAAATGAATGAGAAATGCTATTCTGTTGTGAACAATTGCGAAGTGGTTTGGAGGTTTGTCCATGTTGTTTTGAGAATGTAATTTCTGTTTCAAGAAATGAGCCAAACCAATGGAGAACAGCCGTATAGTCATTTACAGTTTATCTCATCGTTTTGCTTTTGCCTCACCAGATCCAAAAATTAAGTCAGCAGCTCTCTGGGTTTTACAAGGAGACCTTACGCCGTCGCGCTGGCGTAGCAATAGAAATGCTGGAAGATTTGGACGAATGGCTTTATGACAAGATGGAAGTCATGCCGCCTGAGAGATGCTGCGAAATAAGAAAGAAGCTTTTTAAAGCCTATGCTAACACGTAAGATATAAAAATACATGTCTTCGTGACACAAAGCAATAAAGCTACTGTGATGATCATCAGTGGCTATTATAATTGTATGGTTTGTGTGATCTTTTGATAATCTCCCTCCTTTACAGTGTGAGGGAAAATAAAAAACTCGAGGTGGATGCATGGTTTGCGGAACGGAGGAAGAAAAGACTGGAGAGAGCTTTTGCTCCTCCTCCACCGAAAATGGTAAGGGCCACACAGAACCAGCACTACATACCCCATACTTTTGTCTTGCTCATCAAATATTGTGACATGGATCCATAGTGTGACTAACTTAAAAATCACGTCTCTATTGCAGATCGGAAAAAGACCAGTGCCACGCATCTCTGGGGGACTCCAGCCTCCTCTGGTGCCTTCCCCAGCACCCAGGATTAAAGACAGACAAGGTGAGAGAAAAGGAGATGGAAGGATGAGAAGCGACAGAGGGTAGAGAGAGAGAAAAAAATCACCTGGGTGAAATCCACCAAACTCCTCCTCGTTTGGATACCTCTCGGTGGACAGCTCTCTGACTCCGGCGCCTGGGGGACGACGGGCCCCTCCGGCCTCAGGCAAACGCTGGCGACTCTTCCGCTCCCTCTTGACAGATAGACAGATAGAGTCCAGTTCCAAAAGCGCACTGCCATCCGGCCTTCCAGCAGCCGGGTGAACTCCTCCAGGCGATGGCGCTGGAAACCCTTCAATGGACGGCTCTCTGACTCCTCCCCTGCCTCGTGGACGACGACGGGCCCCTTCAGCTTCAGACACCTGGAAGTGAGTCCCCCGTTCCCTGCTCCTCCTAGATAGATAGATAGATAGATAGATAGATAGATAGATAGATAGATAGATAGATAGATAGATAGATAGATAGATAGATAGATAGATAGATAGATAGATAGATAGATAGATAGATAGATAGATAGATAGATAGATAGATAGATAGATAGATAGATAGATAGTAGGGCTGCCCCTAACGACTATTTTTATATCGACTAATCTATTGACTAATTTATCGATTAATCTATCGACTAATTTATCACGATAATTTTCAACAATTTTAGTTAAAAACATTTAATTTAACTTGCACCGTTGGCCTTCAGTAGTGTCCTATAAAACATATAAATGTAAACAAGCCTTTGACAAAATGTAAAACTAAAAGAGAAAAAATGTGAAAAGGTACAAATTTGTAAACCAATATAACAAAAAAAGAGAATATCAGCAAATACTTTTTATATAGAATAGTGTTGTCAAGATACCAAAATTATGACTTTGATACCAGACTAAAATACCTCAATACCGATACCGAATTGATACTTTGGCAAAAAACAGTAAAAGTAATTGAGTAATATGACAGAACTTACTATTCATTGTTTTATCATTCTTTTAGGGTTAAAAAACCCTATAAACTCACTTGTCCGGCATGTTCCTGCCCTTTCACACAGAATATGAGGTCCGGCCCTTTAAGAGCTGCACGGACCAAATTCATTGTAATACCCGATTTTTCACTCAACTCTGTATGCGTTCACTAAAGACATATCCGACTGCGTTAACCCGAATACTCGCCAGGACGTGCATTTTTACAGAGAGTTCGGCAGCATGAACACGTCCCGGCCGCGCCACACTTTTCTGCTGCTTTCTTTTTCCTGAGCTGCTCGTATATATTCGACTGTTCTGCTTCCATTGTTTAGTGAACGGTGGAAGCAGAGCTCACACACACGTCCTCACTCCTGCTGTCACACACACACGTCCTCACTCCTGCTGTCACACACACACGTCCTCACTCCTGCTGTCACACACACACGTCCTCACTCCTGCTGTCACACACACACGTCCTCACTCCTGCTGTCACACACACATCGTCCTCACTCCTGCTGTCACACACACGTCCTCACTCCTGCTGTCACACACACTCACTCCTGCTGTCACACACACACTCACTCCTGCTGTCACACACACGTCCTCACTCCTGCTGTCACACACACACGTCCTCACTCCTGCTGTCACACACACACGTCCTCACTCCTGCTGTCACACACACACGTCCTCACTCCTGCTGTCACACACACATCGTCCTCACTCCTGCTGTCACACACACGTCCTCACTCCTGCTGTCACACACACACTCACTCCTGCTGTCACACACACACTCACTCCTGCTGTCACACATCGACGCAGATTAAGAAATACTGCTCTTATTACTTCATATCGTTCCCAACTTACCCAGTCGACTAAAAATATTGACGTCGACTAATTAACAGCGTTGACGTAGCTGATTGTATCGACCAATTGCAACAGACCTAATAGATAGATAGATAGATAGATAGATAGATAGATAGATAGATAGATAGATAGATAGATAGATAGATAGATAGATAGATAGATAGATAGATAGATAGATAGATAGATAGATAGATAGATAGATAGACGGACAGAGATGGATAGATGGATGGATAGATAGATAGATAGATAGATAGATAGATAGATAGATAGATAGATAGATAGATAGATAGATAGATAGATAGATAGATAGATAGATAGATAGATAGATAGATAGATAGATAGATAGATAGATAGATAGATAGATAGATAGATAGATAGAGTTTATCATAGGGAGGAGAAGCAGGGAACGGGGGACTCACTTCCAGGTGTCTGAAGCTGAAGGGGCCCGTCGTCGTCCACGAGGCAGGGGAGGAGTCAGAGAGCCGTCCATCGAAGGGTTTCCAGCGCCATCGCCTGGAGGAGTTCACCCGGCTGCTGGAAGGCCGGATGGCAGTACGCTTTAGGAACTGGACTCTATCTGTCTATCTGTCAAGAGGGAGCGGAAGAGTCGCCAGCGTTTGCCTGAGGCCGGAGGGGCCCATTGTTGTCGCCCAGGCGCCGGAGTCAGAGAACCGTCCACCGAAGGGTTTCCAGCACCATCCCCTGGAGATGTTATTGCAAATTTATTTCAATAAATCACATGTACATCTCAAATTAACAAACTGTACAAATCACAAATGAATTACTCTTTCCAAAGCTGTGTCACATTACTAGTTTTTCTTGATCTTAGTGCTGCATTTGACACCATAGATCACAAAATACTCTTAGATCTTCTACAAAATTACACTGGTACTCAGGGACAGGCATCATATCTATCAGAGCGTTACCAATTTGTCTATTTAGATGGAGAACAATCTAAGATAACGTTGGTAAATTATGGAGTGCCGCAAGGATCTGTGTTAGGCCCTCTGCTATTCTCAATATATATGAACTGTAATTTTCTCCTATTAAATTCAGATAAGACTGAGGTATTACTTATTTGACCAAAAACTGGTACACAGAATCTCTTAGATTATAACTTGCATTTAGAAGGATGTACTGTTACTTCACAACTTGTCTTTTGAAAATCATATTTCAAATACTACAAAAACAGCCTTCTTCCACCTCAGAAACATCGCTAAGCTACGGAACATGCGATCTGTCTCTGATGCGGAAAAGTTAGTTAATGCTTTCATGACCTCTAGACTAGATTAATAATACATCACTAGCTGGCTGTCCTGCATCCTCAATAAACAAGCTACAATTAGACCAAAATGAGCTGCTAGAGTTCTTACTAGGTCAAGAAAATATGATCACATAACACCAATTCTAACATCCTTACACTGGTTACCTATTAAGTTTCGTATCAATTATAAAGTGTTGCTACTGACCTATCAGGCCCTAAATGGTTTAGCTCCTGTGAATTTAACTGATCTTCTATTGCCTTATAACCCATCACGATCTATAAGATCACTGAACTCTGGGCTTCTGGTAATACCTAGGATATCTAAGTCCACTAAAGGAGGAAGAACGTTTTCATATTTGGCAGCTAAACTATGGAATAGCCTTCCTAATAAGACTCAATCCTCCAGTTTAAATCTAGATTAAAGACGCATCTCTTTAGCCAGGCATTCACATAATGCATCTCATAACCTTGTACTCCAGTTATGTCAGTGCACATGATTGTCTTTGCTTAATGCTTTGAACAGCAGCTACGCTAAGTATTTTTCTGTTTTTTTTTTTATCTCCGGACGCCCATCCCGAGGTAACCAGTCTGGATCAAGCCTCTCGTAAAGACTGCAGATGACCAACACCAAGAAAAGCGATGCAGGTGTATTCAAATGTGAGTATTACAAACCAAAATCACGGTTCCTTGTGTTAAAATCACATTTGTTGTGCTACTGTAGAGTAAACAGTTGAATTGTTGAAGGTGCAAAGACGACAGACAGTACAGTATAGTTGTGATTGTGCTATAAAAACACATTTTATTATGTATGAGCGCAGTAACACACACACGTCTCCAAAGTAGATTTACATAAACCATACAAAGATGCTTACTAAATGTTTATTTAACATCTGACTGGAACGTTTTCGATAAGTATTGCAGATGTCAGTAATGTTAATAAATCGACATTAAGTAACTAAACATAAGTTATCTTTTTTATGTTTCCATTCGTACTGTTGATAAATTGAGGAACATTAACACATCAGCAACTACCTCAACATTTAAGGCTATTGAGCACATAAACTTTTATGCTTTTATCAAGGTTTTGTTTAAGATCCAGGTAACGTGAAAGTTGTCTGATGTTACAGGGCCAGAAGAGCACGTGTGTGTTTATCTGGTGGAGAGAGGCTGTTGAAGGAAGGCTGTCATCAAAGGCTTTGAGTGAGTATACTACAGAAATTAATACAACTTTATTTAAAAAATCTATTTGAATCTTAAGTTGTATTTTATTTTAATTTCAAACAGTTATTTCAGCACTTTTCTGATGCTTGATGTCTGTGCATTTGCTGCAGATCTTCTGTGGTGGAGCAGGGCCTGCAAGGCAAGGTGACGGTGGAATGTGTGTGTGGGGAAAAAAGTAAAGAGCCTTGCTCAAGGACACACTGCGGAGATCCAAGCAGAAACCTTCTGCTTATCAGGTCAGTGTTTAGCCCACTACACCACAAAAGTCATAAAGCTACAATACAATTAGCATGTAATTGTAAAAATATTAAATTAAATATGCCAAGAAATGGTATGCTGACGTAACGCGTTTGAATCTGTTTAAATGTTTTACAGGTAGTCATGCTGATGGAGAGCAGGCACAGCGGCAGTCAGATGGTCCTTGTTCTCCCACTCTTGCTTCAGGGTTGTGGGGTTCAGAGGGACATGATGGACGGCTAGTACAGGCGAACGTGTCCATGGTGGTCAACTGCTTCATCAAAATAAAGCTGCAGAATTGGCACAGCTGTGTTGAGACGTCTGTAAATGTGTGATAGTTTGAACAATACATTTGAATAAAGCTTTGTTTCATGTGTTGGTGACTTATGATTACTTTTATTCAGTCTTTTACTCATTTATTCATGTTTCCTATAGTTGTCAGTAAATAATATTTTATTAACCCGTGCATTCATTTTTTGCTTGACTGAAAATGGATGTGTATTCACATCGGCTGCATTTGTCTAGTGTGTATTCATGCGTCGCTATGTCATATGACAACAAGTTGCATTTTGCTCGTTTAACTAAAACGATATCATTTTCAGTAAAAAAAAAAGAAGTAATAATTAAGTATTGATCAACATTTGTCATTATGATTGTAAGTGTTTGGGTGGGCTAGCAATGCAATTGGTAATGCAACAGGTAAAATCTGGGGTAATCTTCATTTTTAATAGTGATACTTATATTTTCTGAGTATAAAATCAACAGTTTTCTCCAAAGATGAGATCCTCGAGCAGCTGAAAGACGTCTCTGTGCAGACGCTGAGGGAAACTACTTGGTAGGGCTGTAGAGTTACTGATGCTTTGAGCTCTCACTGCACCTGTCACTCACAAATATGGGTTTGTATGCATTATATACACAGAAAAAAAACACAATAACACTGTTAGATATCTTTGAATAATTCATCATAATGCAACTAATATATATATATATATATATATATATATATATATATATATATATATATATATATATAATTTCATAAACCTGAGGGATGAAACGAGTTAAATTTAACAAGAAAAGGAAAATATTTGGAGATTTAGGCCACTTTTGCTTGTGGATAAAATAGTTTGCATTTAAAATGAAATTAACAACATATTCAAGAGATGCATGATTGTGGGTTTTCGCAAAGATAAAAAAGGATAAAACTGTGGGTCAGATAGCAGGGTTAAAATGTATTATACTACAATCACAAAATAAATGGGCAGCTGTTTCTTCAACAAGACCACAAAATTAGCAAGTTTAATCAAAATTAAGATATTTATAGATGGATGAATTAAACCTGTCACTCGTATTTCAATTTGTTGCGCTTCAGGTAACATTGTAGGCAGGGGCGGTTCTAGGATTTCCATTTTAGGGGGGCTTAGCCCCCAGTGAGGGTATTTTAGGGTCCAAATTGCGCTATTAACTAGTAGCTTACTAACATGCATATCCATAGGATGGCTGTTTATTAATACTTATAAAGTAATGCTTATAAAGCTCCCCTGAGAAAATGTTTATTTCTCTGATCTACATATGTGCCTTTTAAGATGTTCTGAAGGCCAAAAAATTAGATAACAATAGCTTGAAAACCATGTCACTGGGCAGTAGATTATTTGTCTTTCTTATCTCCACATCTCTTTTTTTTCTCTGTTTTTATCTTGCCCAGTCTCTTCCCCTCCTAACGCTGAGCTTTAACTGATATAGTTTTTCCATTTTTGTCAGTGAAGAAAGTAAATATGGTTTACATATTAACATACTGACATTTATATGTTTTATGAATACTTTTCTTAGACACGTTAATTTACTGTTTATTAAAGTTTTATGTTTATTAAATTAATTCACAAAATAAACACATTCATTACTAATCCCAATACAGGCTGAAATAGCTGAGTTTCTTTTTAATTTACTGAAGGCTACACATGGAATAATATTAATTTACAATATGTACACATTCATTATTAATCTTGTGCCTCATCTGAAGAAAATGGCTTTGTTAATATTTCTTGTTTGTTAATTACATTATGAATCACATTGGCCTATTTTCAATTCAAATTGGCGAAATTAGACAAAAGTGTAGGCTATTAATTTGCCTGAATATTTTTGTCTTTGTTTTACATTTCTGACTTAAAGAAGCAGAGTCTTAGCTTACATTTCTCTCACTTGACGTCGAGTCGTGCTGCTAAAATTCGTGTTTAGCCTCAGCAGATTCTGTGTGAACATAAAGCCCGCCTACTCTGATTTGATTGGTTTTCTCGAATATTTTGACATTGACGAGCGGTGACAGACCAATGAGGCTCAGATGAACGCACACACCTCTGCTTCTGACGTGCGCTCTGCCCGGCGCTGCTGCGGATTGAAGAACGCGCTGATTAAAAGACGAAGCCGAAGCTTCCCGCCAGTTTCATATGCTTTAAAGGTTAATCACACATTTTTTAGGGGCTGGGGCTGAAGCCCCCCTAAAAAGGGTCTAGAACCGCCCCTGGTCGTAGGTCACATGATAACGTCAACATGGCGCTTAAAGTGCGGATCGCATTCATACTTAACGAGATCAGGTAATATAGTACCTACTCTTTTTGCGTTCGTTAAGTAAGTACTTATTGAAAATGAGTACCTACCAATGAGTATGCGGTTTCGAACGCAGCCCAACTCCTGCGAGGACTTCCGATGACCAACACCTGTGAAGAGACGACTCCAACACCTGCGAGGACTTCAGATGACCAACACCTGTGAAGAGACGACTCCAACTCCTGCGAGGACTTCAGATGACCAACACCTGTGAAGAGGTGACTCAACTCCTGCGAGGACTTCAGATGACCAACACCTGTGAAGAGACGACTCAACTCCTGCGAGGACTTCAGATGACCAACACCTGTGAAGAGACGACTCAACTCCTGCGAGGACTTCAGATGACCAACACCTGTGAAGAGACGACTCAACTCCTGTGAGGACTTCAGATGACCAACACATGTGAAGAGACGACTCAACTCCTGCGAGGACTTCAGATGACCAACACCTGTGAAGAGACGACTCCAACTCCTGAGAGGACTTCAGATGACCAACACCTGTGAAGAGACGACTCAACTCCTGCGAGGACTTCAGATGACCAACACCTGTGAAGAGACGACTCCAACTCCTGAGAGGACTTCAGATGACCAACACCTGTGAAGAGGCGACTCCAACTCCAGCGAGGACTTCAGATGACCAACACCTGTGAAGAGACGACTCAACTCCTGTGAGGACTTCAGATGACCAACACCTGTGAAGAGACGACTCAACTCCTGCGAGGACTTCAGATGACCAACAGCTGTGAAGAGACGACTCAACTCCTGTGAGGACTTCAGATGACCAACACCTGTGAAGAGACGACTCCAACTCCTGTGAGGACTTCAGATGACCAACACCTGTGAAGAGACGACTCCAACTCCTGTGAGGACTTCCGATGACGCAGCTCTGCATCAACACGCACCCATGCTCATCTCTATATCAGAGTCCTGCACGGGTGCAGGTACCCGACGGGTGACCCACGAATATTGCTGAAACGGGTGAAAAACATCCTACTGTGTCGGATGCGGGTGCGGGTCGGGTTGGAGAAACACGGGTCTAAACACGGTTTTTAAACAGTCACGTGCAAACGAATATAGGCCTATATATAAACAATATATGCATGTATATTGTAGATGTGTTCCTAAAAATACAAAAATATGCCTTGCCTGTATTCCAAGTTGATAAAATAATTTCAAATCCATATCAGTTCATCTGTGGCCACGCACGCGTGCCCTCACAGAAGAATCACAACCGCGCGCGCTCTGCCTGCACTGCAGCCGTCAAGATGAATCATGAGGAGTTTAAGAAAAGATAGCCGCAAATGTGGAACTTCATCGCTGAGGAAGCACGCAGATAACTGTGGTAACAAACCAAGCACACGCAGTTCAATCGAACAGTATTTGTGTTTAAGCACTGCGGGTACGGGCGGGTGCGGGTTTTCAAAATCGGACCCGTGCAGGACTCTGCTCTATATACCCTGTTCAATAACATGTATTCTTATTTCACTTATTTCTGTGCCTTAATTATTATATTGATTAATAATAGATTGTTAGCTAATCTGTGTGCTTTGTATGTGCATTTCTGAAATAACATGGACAAATCACTTGTAATGCAATTTAAAGATGCATGCATTTTCTGTGAAGCTGCTTTGAAACGATATGTATTGTGAAAACCATCATCTCCGCGTGTATGTCTACGCCGTGTGATTCCGCGTGAATGTAAATGGTTTATAAACATACTAAATGATGTTTTTTTGAAAATGTAAAAATGCAGAATGTTTCTTGTGATGGGTAGGTTTAGGGGCAGGGGGATAGAATGAAAAAATGCGTTGATAAACACGCTTAAAAGCGATTATGTGTCTTGATAGCACGCCAAAATGCCATACGAATTGGTGTGTCATATCATACGTACACAATTTCATGAGATCAGTCTGCAACAAAAACAAAAAAATTAATGTCAGGAATCTTGGTGTGATTTTAGAGTCGGACTTGAGTTTCAGTAGTCATGTCAAAGCAATAACTAAATCAGCATACTATCATCTGAAAAAATAATCGCAAGAATTAGATGCTTTGTTTCCAGGCAAGACTTAGAGAATCTTGTTCATGCTTTCATCTAGCCTGGCTGCGCCCACCAACGTACTTCCACTTAATTGTCATTTTCCTTCAGTACTCCGTCTGGGATTGCAGTATATTCTCTGGTTTTCTCTGGTCAAATTTTAACCGATCTAATCAGCGAACAGAGGGAGTGGCTGAGAACAATGACGTTGATGTCGTGCGCTAGTTTAAGATGACAATACGTCGCGACCAAACGTTAGCGATTGGTTATGGCAGATTCAGAGCGCTCTGGGCAGATCCAATAGATTTAAACTTCAACAGAGTACCCGCCTTCAAGGAAGTTAACGCTTGTCAATGGAGAGTGGCCAGACTCTCTGTACAAATGAAATGTGCGAGAGTCTGATAGGACCAGGCTAGCATTCATCACCAATAGGGTGTACTAATGTAATGGTCTTCTCACCGGCCTTCCCAAAAAAAACATTGGACATCCGAAGCTCATACAGAACACCGAGCAGAACCAGAAAATATGACCGTATCACACCAGTCCTCAGGTCTTTACACTGGCTTCCAGTCACATTTAGGATCGATTTTAAAGTACTGTTACTTGTTTATAAATCACTCATGGCCTAGGACCTCAATACACTGCTGATATGCTGATTTAATACAAACCCAACAGATCACTCCAATCATCAGGATCAAGTCAGTTAGAAATACCATGGGTACACTCAAAGCAAGGAGAGTCTGCTTTCAGCTATTATGCCAGCCGCAGCTGAATCAGAACAGAACAGATCAGATGTGCTCTAAAAGTAGCTACATTCAAATGCAGACTCAAAACATCTGTTTAGCTGTGCATTTACTGAATGTTATAACTATGTATTGTCTTTTTGTAACTGTTTTAGTTTACCTTTGTTCTTATCTTTGGTTATTGTTATTGTATCTGTATATCATCATTCTATTCTTTTCTATTCTATCTATTCCATCTATTCTATTCTTTTTAATTCTCTTTACAACTGTATATTTCTATTTCTTATGCATCTGTTGATTATTATTTTTGGTCAGGGCTGTCTGACTGGAAGAGATTGGAAAAGGAGAGCAGTGTGCTTCGCTTCATTCTGCTTGTGAAGAGTGAGGCATAATTATACTGAGGGTTAATGGTATAAGAAGTTGCTGATAGCGTCGTTACGTGCTAAAGGCATAGGTAAAACGGTAGCAGACAGTGCAAAGAAGCGGACTCAAGAAAGGGGAGGCCCTGCGGGGCATAGTAACGTTCCCTACAGGAGCCCGCCCTGGGCCGGCTTGTAAGGTCCAGGAGCCATGCGAACCTGCTCTATCTCAGATAGGGGATTCCCGAATTTAGAGAATCAGGCAGTTAGGGATCTATTCATCATCATTTTTTTTTCTTTACAACTGTTTTAATTGTCCTTGTTTTTATTTTTAATTCTTATACATGGTATTTTATATTTCTTATGCACTATATCACTATTTTAATTCATTTTCTATGTAAAGCACTTTAAATTGTGTCTGGCTATCACCAGACCAAGCTCAATTTAAGATTGAACATTGCACAAGAAGCGTGATCAACGGGCATAATTCAAATGACTCTGATTGGTTGAAGGACTATCCAATAGCGTACAGAGTCATTTGAACTATGCCCGTTGATCACGCCTCTTGTGGTCTGTACGCAATTGGATAGTCCTTCAACAAATCAGACCACAAGAGGCGTGATCAATGGGCATAGTTCAAATAACTCTGTATGCAATTGGATAGTCCTTCAACCAATCAGATCACAAGGTGTTATAAACGAGCATAAATTAAATGACACTGAATGCAATTTGATAGTCCTTCAACCAATCAGACCACAAGAGGCGTGATAAACGAGCATAAATTAAATGACTCTGTACGCAATTGGATAGTCCTTCAACCAATCAGACCAGAAGAGGCATGATCAACGGGCAACGACCCATCGCTTCTCTATCCGTCATCGTGTTAAACCCGCCAATAGCGCCAGGTGGATAAGTCAGTCTGTGATTGGTTCCCGCAAAAGTGTAACAGAAGCAGTATAAATGAATGTACAGGTTTCCAGACTGAGCTGCAGGGCAAAATCAAATCGCCGGCAGATCAGGCTGGATTTACCCAGTCTAATTTGAATTACCATTGTGTATGAAATGTGCTATATAAATAAACTTGCCTTGCCTAGTCAATTATGTAATGATGTCTCAGAATATATCATTTCGGCTTCTCCACTTACGGATCACTGTATTGTTACTCTGTCCTTATCGACTTGGATAGGGAAGTAATAATTGGAAATAATTGGAAGTTCAATAATGATTTGCTAAAGAATGATAGCTTCGTTCAATAGGTGATCACTCTCATTGAGGAGATTAAAAAGCTTGATATGTCTTGCGTTAATAAATGGGAATGGTTTAAATTGAAGGTCAAACAAATAGCCATTGATACAGGGAAAATCTTATCAGTGAGGAGAAAACAAAAACAAAAGAAACTGATTGGGGAAATACATTTATTGGCAGTTAATGCACAAGTATCACCAGAAAACACAGCAAAACTACAAGAGTTGCAATCTCAGTTAGATGAGTTGGACTCAGAAAAAGCGAACGGAGTTTATATTCGTTCAAGAGCCCGGTGGATTGAAAAGGGAGAAAAAAAGTTCATATTTCTTCAGCCTTGAAAAACAAAGACAAACAAATATTAGTGATTAGTGAGATTAAAGGTCCTGTTCTTCGTGATCCCATTTTTCAAACTTTAGTTAGTGTGTAATGTTGCTGTTAGAGCATAAATAATACCTGTAAAATTATAAAGCTCAAAAGTTCAATGCCAAGCGAGATATTTTATTTAACAGAAGTTCCCTTTCAAAGCCTACAGCGAACGGCCGGTTTGGACAACATCCCTGTACTTCCTGCTTTAATGACGTCAGTAGAGCAGTTTGTTGACTAACCTCCGCCCACAAGAATACGCAAAAAAAGGGGGCGTGGTCTTGTTGCTCTCCCACGCGGAGAAGAGGAAGTGTTGCGTTTTGTGTGTTTGTCGCCATGTCCAGACGCTGTTATTTTCATCCCGGAGTCAAATCACCTTTGTTTGGCCTTCAGGGACGCTGTACTTTGAGCGCGTTCATCTCCCCGTTATGGTAAGAGGCGGGACCTTTCCGGGCAACGTGCGCTAAACTGCTGTCCAATCACAACACGGGAACCGCTGGCACAATCAGAACTCGTTACGTATTTCTGAAGGAGGGACTTCATAGAACAAGGAAATCTTCGAGCCGTTTTTAGGACTGTGAAAACAGCGGCATAAAGATAAGTAAATTGTGTGAAAAATACTGTTTTTTTTACACGCAAAACATGAACACGTTATATTGCACACTGTAAACACAATCAAAGCTTCAAAAACACAGGAAAAACGGGACCTTTAACATCTTCCTTTCTTAAGAATGACTTCAGTGCCGTTCTTTGTTGCTAGACTAACCTGGCTGCGAATTAGATGTGGACGAAGGATCTCCACGAAGGATCTGGGTTGTCCATTGGGTCCCTGCCAAGAATTGCCGTTCCAGACACCACGTATTCTGCTGACTCTGATATTCTACTCTCACTGGTGTCTCAATAAATGAGTTTATTTTCACTCGCTTTTGAATCCTCTGCATTCTTTCCCGTGACAGATTCCTTATTTGAGAATATTACACTCAACAAAAAATGGTGCTATATGGCACTAAAAGTGGTTCTATGGCTCGTAATCAATAGAGAAGGGATAGTATGAAAAAAATCTCTTAAATCACTGGTCAAAAGGATTCTGCCCTTAATAGACGGATCTCTCATAAGCCAAAGCAGAAGGCATTTCTAAACTAATTTATCCATCACATTCTCTGTACATTTCTCCTCAACTGATTAAAAAGGTTAACTCTGTATTGTTTAATTTTATATGGAAAAACAAAACCCATTACATAAAAATAAAAAAAGCCAAATGATTAAAGACTATAAAAATGAAAGCCACTGAATTTATGAGTCCTCAAACTGAATCGGATAAAAATCATATTTAACAGTCTAATTCAATGAGGTTTCATTTACCTAAATGTGTATTTGAGAGTTGGAGGATTAGAATTTATGATGAAATGTGATTTTGAGATTTCTAAATTGCCTATTAAGCTTTCAAATTTCCAAAAGCAGATATTGCACTATTGGAAAATGATATTCACCCACAATTTCACACCTCACAGTTTCACCCTGTGGAATAATTGGACCATTACAGTAAGTAGGAAGACATTATTCAAACAAGAGTGGTTTGAGAAAATATGGTAGTGTTGTATAGCCTAGAAATCTAGACGCACCCTAGTGTAGTCTAGCAACTCTCGGTAGACCTGAGAGATGGAAAAACCAAACTCTGGTCAGGCCAATCACAGCGTGTGTAGAGTCGGTGGGCGGGCTGAACATAATGACGGCACGTCACGGCAGAGTTGCGGAGGTTCTGCGTGCTACTCGTAAATAGACATGTGCCGGTAAACGGTAATACTATATACCGCAATAATGAACATGCACAATATTGTTATCGTGGGCACTTCAAAATACCGTGAATAATTCTTTATTACGAATTATTAGTAAAATACTTTACCCATCAACCGTTTAAAATGAACAACGCCTCAAAGAGGAACGCGCACTGATGTAAACAGACCGTTCATGAGCCGAGCACATGGCGGAAGGCGTGAAGAAGCACTGAAGTGCACATTCACTTTCAGACAGCAGAGGGCGCTGATGGAACAGCAGAAATACAGCCGTTTCCCCATCCGGTGCTCGTCATCACATAACCTAATACTTAAAGACTTAAAAAAAAAATTAAGTTTGAAAATGACTTTAAGTTTTAAATCACATGCCCTAGATATTGTTTGAACATGTTCTGACTGTTGTTCAATCACACACTTTACAATATGGCTCCATTATTTAACATTAGTTCATTCATTAACAAACTGACAATGAAAAATACTTCTAAAGCATGTATTAATCTTAGTTAAATGTACATTTCAGCATTTAATAACACATTATTAAAATCAAAAGTTGTAACTG
Organism: Gobio gobio; assembly: GCF_949357685.1. NCBI lineage: Eukaryota > Metazoa > Chordata > Actinopteri > Cypriniformes > Gobionidae > Gobio > Gobio gobio. The sequence continues at coordinate 49,721,890 of NC_137106.1, forward strand.
TATTATTTAATGGACCTGAGCTTACACTAACAGTTGCTTTTTTAAACTAACATTATCAAAGAAGAATAACTTCAGTAAAAATGTAGCTATTCGCTCTTTGTTAATGTTAATGCATTAACTGGCGAGACATTATTGTAAAGTTTTACCTACTGTTCTTTATAATTCTTTAGCACTTTAATCTGTTTCAAATATTTGTTTACTTTATACATTTTTGTGTATTGCTTTATTGTATTTAAATGTTTGGTTCTTTTGTTATAAGAAAGTTTTTAAACCTGTTTATAGTATGACAACACTTTTTTTGCAACTTTTTTTAAAATATCGTGATAATACCGTATACCGTGATAAAAACCTCAGCAATTAATCGCAACATGAAAATTTGATACCGGCACATGCCTACTCGTAAACAAAGCTGACGAACAGCGGTCTTTTGAATTGGCTTTGTCCGCGACTCTGGAAGACCTGGAGTTAAGCTTTTCTTTGAGAAAAGTACGGCACTGAAGTCATTCTTAAGAAAATAAGATATGTTCGAAGTTTTGCCGACCGGATACGGCGAAAGTCTATCAAGTAACGTTAGCTCGGCTTCACCTTCTTCGCTCTGGTTGGTTGTGACGCTCATGGTGCTGTCCAATTGCGTGCAGAGGGAATTTGAAAGACAACCGTTTATCCCGCCTCTCGGATTGAGCCCTGCCAATGGTGAGTTTCCAGAACCAACATCTTGATGTGGGTCTGGCTTGTCAGGCTAAGTGTTGTAGTCAAGACCACCTAAACCGAGACCAAGACAAGACAAAGACTTTGTAGGGTTGAGACCAAAATATTCCAAATATCCCAGCAGTTGTGGTCTTGAGATAAAATCCAGAGTCCTCCAAGTCTGAGACCAAGACAAGGCCGAGGAGAAATGCAGTCGAGACAGAGACGAGACCTTCAGAAAATGGTCTTAAGACCGGTCTCAAGACCAAGACCAGCCTTAAGTACTACAACACTAAAATATGGTCAATTTATTCAATAATTCATTCATGGAGAAATTTGCAATAAAATGTTATTCAAATGTAATTGTTAATTGCCTGAGTTGAGGTAAAAAAAAAGTAAAATATTACTTCTATATCTAGAAAGGCTTTATGGTACTTCGTCTATAAACAAATACACAAAACTGCAAGTTTATGACAAATAGTCTGCAATTTGGCCTTTAGTGCTCATTTAATATAAGTCTACATTAAAAATGAAAAAAAATGAGAACCTACATTTCTGACAAATTACCACGGTTACAGGTAGTGTTACCACATTAAATCCTTGATAAATGTTGGCGAATTGTTATTTGAAAAGTATTTTAACTGGATTGGCTCTGATTTGCACATTAGTGTTGTTGATTAGGTCGGAATCATGAAGCTGTAGCATCTTAGGGTTACATATATATTTAAATTAAAAAAATAGCTCAATAGGGAATTGTGGGTATTAATATTTAGGGATTTATGATTAATCATAACGGGTTATAATCTAATCACAAATCTCCAAAATCACCCAAAAGGGGAATACCTAACCTCGGTATTTATGCAACATATAATATATATATATGGTTAACAACAATTTATTGCAATTAACTACAGATATATCTATATTAAATAATCACAGAATAACCTCTAGGGAGTTGATTCAAAATTCCTCTCTGTTCCGTTTAAAGAACGAGCTGTAATTCTTTATCCACTCACTAGGTCTATTCTTCCTACCCAATTTTCGGGAAGTTTATCCCTCTGGCCACAAAGGACAAACTTATCCGAGTTATGGTATTAATTAAGGCATTCAACGATGCTTATAAGAGCTCGTAGCTTAGATCTGACATTAAAGGGACTCGTGTTCTGTGAGCAAAACAATGACAATCAAAACGTGGATATCATGGTTTTAATAAAGATTAATACTACGATTACATATGACTACATAAAGAATACATGTATTTACAGAATAGTGGAAAGAGGAGAAGGGAAAGGATGAGGAGGAGGGATGAGGAGAAGGGAAAGGAAGAAGGGTTTGATCGTGTCCGATCGGACACCTTCCCGAACATAACCACTAGAGCCAGCAAGAACCATATCACCTTAAACAGGGGTACAATCTTAAAACGCATCTAAATTTCGATAGAATTGATACTTGCATGTTTTCTTTGTGTTGTGTAAAGCGAGATGCGTGCGTTGGCGTTTCTCAGTGTTCGTGCGCTGAAGCGTTCTCTCCGTTTGGTTCTTCCGGAGCTTAGTTGGTCCGCGGGAGTTTTAAAGGTGTTTGGGAAGGGAGCGTCTTGGAAGGGAAAGTTCATCTCGTCCAAGCTAGGTTCCTTGGTCTGATGGAGCGCGCCGCTGGCTGTTGTCGCGGAGCGCGTCGATCCTCAAAGGAAACAACAGCTTGGCTGGACCGCGCCGGCTCGCAGGTCGAAGCCCGCGAGCCGCGCTGATGAGATGGGAGGAAAAGGAAATTTGTCTCGTCGGGGTCCTTGCAAGTTGACTGAGCACAGATATGCTAGTGTTACTGTCTTTTGAAGTCCATTAACCTACGCCCCTCTTCCTTGAGACGACCAATCGTTGGTGTGAATTTCAGGCGGGAGAGTGTTTCTTTGTTCAGACTTTATTACTCAATGGAATGTTCTTGCTGGAAGCCAGAATTGGTAACGTTTCACTCGAAAAGGACTAAACATACTAACGGTACATCTCATAACCATATACTTTACACCATTGACTAAGACAAAGAAAGAGGAACCTTTAGACATCAAACATGCCTTGGTTTAAAGACAGAAAAAGCAGTGCATCTTCTATACAGAGCAATTTTGAGCGTTTAAGATAGCTCTTACATCACGCAAACATAAGAAATATGAGGAGCATGCATATACTTTCAGAAATCATCATATATGTAATTTCTGGGATAGTTTAATTAAAGGCTAAATAGAGGGGAATGCTTGTGTGTGTGTGTGTGTGTGTTAGGGTCACCCCCGGCCGTTCTAGACTGAAGGGTGAGGGAACTGTCCTGGCTGATTAGAATCTGATTGAAGCTCAGAAAGGGCCATCATAGTATCTTCTGGTCACACTCTAGCCGGTCTTAATCAGTCGGTGGTGCAATCTGACTCAGACTTGTTGGAGCCGTTGGAGCAGGAATTTAATTTATATGCAGAGCTGTTTGGAGGAAAGCATCTCTGATGTTTCTCCAAACGACCCACCACTTTGATCCTATGAGAGAGACACTCCAGACGCTACAGTCCCCCTTTGTCATGTGACGAAGTCCGAGTGACCTCGTCGGATGACAGTTGTCATTTCGGTTGGATGGCAGGTGGATCTTGGTAGTCGAGCGGCAGGTGGATCATGATGGTCGGACGGCAGGTGGATCATGGTGGTCGAGTGGCAGGTGGATCATGATGGTCGGATGGCAGGTGGATCATGGTGGTCGAGTGGCAGGTGGTCTCTAATTGTTCTCAGCCTTTGGTTCCTCAGGCTGGGAGTCCATCTCGATGAGATTTGGCATTGTCTCTGTCTTGGTACCTCCCTTCCGTGGGTTTCATTTGAATCCTAGGGGGAGAGAGGTCTTGTTCTTGGTCATGGACTCTCGCATCTCGTGGACCCTCTTGACTAGGATGAAAGCCAGGCCCAGTGTCAGGGTGTGGCATAATGCTGTAGCAAGGTAAAGAGCTGTGTCGATGAGAGTGATGTCAATTGGCTAGGACCCCCCTTTCTCAATCTTTAGTTCCAGTTCTGGATCTAGAGTGAAGTTGTGATTCTTGAAGAAGGATGGGGTTTCCAGCTCTGACCAGTACTCTTCACTCGGGAGGTATTACGATGCCAGATCACCAAGGTGGAGGATGGCACCCTTTGGTACTTGAATCCACATACTCTGGTTGTTTGTGTCCCCTGGAGTGATGGTCGCTCCTCGGCAGATAAGGCAGGCAGTAGCCAAGTTCAGGTCTCTGACCTTGTGCAACAGGTGTCGAGGCAGCAGGTGCCATGATGGTGCGTCACCCGTCATCCTGAAGTCCGTCTGTGTGGCGCAGGTTTCTGCTTGTGGTCTCAGGAAGTGGTAAGGGGTCTGTGTGGCCTGAAGAGGGTTTCAGACTGACCTAGTGCTGGTGACAGGAGGGAAGCGTGTAGTTGTTAGCCTCTCAGTCACGAGAAGTCCGAAGGATCGGAATTCTGCTCTGCTTCTTGTGGCAGTGCTGTTGTGAGCTTGCCTGAGCTGTGTGTGGCAAGGAGTTGGAAGCTTGTCCTTTGCAGTACTCATCTGGTGAGTCCTGTTCAGGGGCTATTTTGCTGGTGTCAGCAGCTCCTGTGACCCTGAGATAGTAGTGTCCAGCTGTCCTTGTTCAGCCTCCGCTTGACACCTGCGTGAAGGGTTTGGCAGAGGGCGTTGTTGTCGACGGCTGTGGGACATCCTGTGGTGTGCGCAGGTTGGACGCGCTGTCTTCCATGGCTTCGCCCAGTGGCTTGTCTGGTACTTGGCGTTTGCCATAGTGACAGTTCTGTATGGGTCCTGTGCTTGATCTGTCCAGCTGCTCTCATGGTTCAACAGCTGTCTGAGCCGCTTCAGGTGTAGTTTGTCAATGTGCTGGTGAGCAGTGTAAGTTCTGACAAAGCTAGAGTCTCTTGTTTGATGCAGCAGGGTTGTCTGACACCCAGTCACAAGTTCAAAAGTAGACACATGGCAAGGCAAGGCAAGGCAAGGCAAGGTAAGGTAAGTTTATTTGTATAGCACATTTCATACACAGTGGCAATTCAAAGTGCTTTACACAGAAATGAAATAAAAATATTACAGTTATAATAGGAATTAAAAGAAATAAAAAATAAAGAACTTATTGAAAGATAAAAATAAAGAAATTTGCTCTGGGACTTCCCCATATTGGCTGTCTGTTTCTGGGGGGTTTTTTTTCCCCTCTAGCGTACGCTAATGAATCTGTCGGACGTCTCCGTAAAGATCTGATCTCTTCACCCAAGACCAGACGGGCGGACACTCCCAGTAGCGTCCTCTCTTATTGGCTCCCAATAGCCCAAAACCGGCTCACAGCACGGTCTCCTCGCCCACGTGATATCTCAAAATTCTCTAAATTTTGTCACGTTGCATTTACCACAGAATCAGACATCCACCCATGGTTTATCCCCCCTTTTATTAAATCTTTAATCTAAAAGATTAAATCTTTAATAAATCTAAACAGATTCAACTTTCAATCTAAACAAATTCAAATTGTCAATAAAATTATCTTGCATACATTTCTGGCCATACAATTTTCTCATTTGACAAAATACCGGTGTGTCATATTCAGCTGTATAATTAAAAATAAAAATAAAAACAGGGTTAAATTTAAGCATATAAATTAAAATGAGTTGACATGAGTTGATTCATGTGGGGTGGCTCTGATGGTCATGAGCACCAACGGACGTTTCACATCCCAGTCTTTCTGGTTGGCAGACACATACTTTCTCAGCATGCTGGCCCCAGCTCGATTGGTTCGTTCAACTTGGTGTCGTTGGGTGCTCAAAGACATTCTACTCACTTGGAGAACTGGCATACAACTGTGAGGAAGTACTTGTGGTCCCTCGTCGATCTGGGAAGGGATCCTGCCCAGTCTATTTGGAGGTATGACCACGGGACTGTGACTCCTCTGCGTTGCAGGAGCTCTGGGGTTTGGGTTTGCCGGTTAGAATTGTCAGCAAACCAGACACTTCTCTGACATACTCTGACACGACTTGCTGCATGCCAGGCCAATATGCCACTTGCTTCTGTGTCTTGTGGCTCTGGGACCGTGGTGTCCGGCACATGGTGCGTTGTGGGCATACATTTAGCATTACCCCCCTTTTGACACTGTGGCATCACAAGCTTTAGCGCTGTGAGGGCATCAGAGGCATACCACAGAATGTTTGTTTTCGCACGCAGCATGTGTTTGCCATCATGCGGTCGTCTGAGGCCTGTGGTAGCAGTGAAGTCAGACATCGTGACAGGGTGGTTGGAGGGGTCTGAGAGGTGGTTACTCATAGCTTGTATGGCAGTGTCAGAGGCTTGCATGTCAGCTGTGTCATTGATGGAAATTGTAGAGCCAGCTTAAGCGGCTGTGATGTTGGAATCGTCACAGGAATAGTCAGTTTGCTGCGGGTTATCGCAGTGCCATCACGGGTGGTTGCGTGGGTGGGAGGTGACCATAGATTGCTGTGAAGTGTGCCAGTCTTGGCCAGGGAATCAGTTCGGTCATTCAAGTCTTTGTCAAGGCCGGGTTGCCTTGAGTGTCCTGTCACCTTTTTCCGGTGGACAGTCATGTTGTGTGTTCTTGTGATGTCATCACAAGCTTGGAACAGGTGTTGGACTGATGGCTGAGTTGTCTGCCAATAGTGAGAGTATGATGTCTGTAGTTGTTACATCATTCAGCTGGAGGTCGGTCATGACCTTGGGGCAGTGAAAGTCAGAGTCTATGGTGAGTTGAAAAGTGCAGAGTAGCGAGCTTGAACTTTGCTCTGGTGCTGAGACAGTGTTCTCGCAGCTGGTTGCAAGATTTCTCGTGACCTCTGTGACCTGACAGTCTGGCTCAGGTGATCTGGGTGGCTGGAGAGGCAGAGGTTCTCATACTTGAGCCCAAATCTTTAGCTGTTTGAAGACTAGTAGGGGCTCAAAACGATTTAGCAGATCTTTGCCAACGGAAAAGGGGTACGTGTCCATTGGTTAGATGTACCCTGGGTGTACCAGACTCATTAGGCCCATCGTTAGCTGGATGGGAGCTATCTGTTCAAGTTGGATCTCATTTTGGCTGTATGACTGCACATTTAACTCACATTTTGGGATTTCAGAGTTCGATTGTTTAGGAAGTGCAGCTGTCAGCTAAAGGGGTTGAGCGACGCTGTCACTTGGTGATGAAGTCTCTGGATCTTTGGACTGTGGTTGGTGCACAGTGCTTGGTTCAGTCGGAGAGCAGTCAGGAAGGACGTTGGGTGCCGGTCTTAGTCACAATCGTAAGGTGTCTGGCCTGTCCTTCTTGTCTCCCTTGCGAGAAGTTCTTTCAGAATCCTCAGGATCTCTGCTGACTCAGACGAAGCTGCACCGTCTGGCTCTGGTGAGTGCTCAGACTTGGGTTTGTTTGGGGCGAGCCGTTCCGCCGCTGGCTGTTTGGGCTAGGTGTGCTGCCGATGAGGATCGTCCATTTCTGGGCTGTCGGCTGGCATCTCACGTGGCTCCACCTTTGGGTGGTTAGACAGACGTGGCTTGTCTCAGAGTCTTTGAGAGTGCTCGGACAGGTGCTTAAGACGGGCACCATGCCGGTTGCGCTGCTCTCTGCTGGCTTGGAACGGTCTTGACGGTTACACAGTCTGTCACTGCGTTGTTGCAGGGCGCCCCCTGGAGCCAACTCTGAACGGTGATCAGAGACAGGGCAAAACATTGGGTTTCTCACAGTCTTTTCAGAAACAGTCTTTTTGGTCGGCAGTCCCGTAGCTGTTGGTAGTCCAGCTTTACGGTCTCAGGTTGCCGATCGAGGAAATGCCACGCCTCAAGGCTGGACGTACCTCGGAGTAGACCTAATTGGTTCCATGCGGTCATGTTAGCCACAGGTTGCAAGTGAAAGTTCATATCCCGCAGATAGGTGTGCGCGTCTTGACTTCCTGCAGGGTTTGGGGTGAGAGTTGGGATGTTTCTGGCCAGCTTGTAGAGTTCTTGGGAAGCCATGGTGTGCCTGAGCACGATTCTCTGGATTGGCTCCCACCCCCTTTGCTGCTGGTGGGGGCTCTTGGCTGCTGGCTGGTGACAACTTGGGCAGTGGGCTTTCACCCCGCTTTTGAGCTTGGAACTCTTGGCTGGGGGTTTCTTGGCCCACTTGTCAGGGGAAACTGTGTGGTGTGTGTTTCCCCTTGCTGTTCACTGTGCAATGTACATGTGAACTTCAGTTCTCTGTGAACAGTTTCAAGTTCTTTGTCTTGAATGGTCTTTTTGTTGAACCAAATCTTGGACCTTGGCATGGGCCGTTTGCAAGTGGGTTTCACAAGCTTTGGCCTTGCTGTCTCTTTCCTTTTTCAGTTCAATCTTTGCTCTTGTTAGGAGAGCTTCACCTCGTTGGAGTTTTTCTTTTGGTTCCTCTTCGGATTCTTTCTCCAACTGCTCTCTGTGCTTGTCTCTACACAAAGTTCTGCCAGGGCATTTTGGAGTCTCTTAACTTCCTCCCGAAGTTGTAGGTTCGTTCCATCCTTCTGTCCGCGTCGGTCCTGGGTCTCGAGGAGTAGCTGATCTAGTTGACTCTGCGCGTGGTCCTTGTTCCTCCGGGCCTCCTCAGCCTGGAGCTTCAACGCTGCCGTTCTTGGCTCAGGGGCTGCAGGTCACCGTGGCTTTAGGCAGGAACGCAGTCGTCACGGTGCTCGGTCAGGTCTCGACGTGATCCAAGTGAGGTGGGGCTGGATGAACGGAACACACCGCTTACTGTGGCAAGAGAAAGACAACACAAAAGAGGCCAATGCAAGTCCGTATAGGGTTTAGTGCTTATAGCCATATGTGACTATTTAATTGTGTGTGCAATTTTGGACTAACTGGTGCAGACAGTTAGTGGAATCTAGGCCGTGCACCTGTTGTCTTGGCCGTGAGCGGCCAGGTGGGGCAGATTTGTGTGGGTGAGTGTCGGATTTAAATAACAATTTTGACAGTGCGGTAGCCTAGTGGGTCATTTACTGACACTGGCTGCTGATCGTCAATCTATTATTCAGCTTTCCTTGATGGCTCTCATAGGTTCTGTCTTTAGGTGAATTGGACGAAACAAAACAACAGAACAGTAGAGTAGAAAAGCGCAAAATAACCAAGAATACTAAGAAGGCACGAAATAAAACAAAATGAGAACATGAGAAGAGATAGATATAGAAAGGCTCTAAGCTTAATACCAATGCTAGGGTTTATGACAGGGCCAACGAGTGAGGGGGCGCTGTTGAGCTATAAAGCCTAGGGGAAAGGTATGGCTTAAAAAAAAAAGGAGAAAGGTGTGGCCAAACACTTAAATGACCGGGAATATGTATATTCTAGGGCTTGCAATAAGTGAATGGGCTTATTTAACTTACTATGCCTGGGGTGAATCGGGGTCGCTTCAGGTGAGAACTGATGGTGAGGTTAATCTCGCCGGCGGTCCCTGGACACTCGACTGCGGTGTTCCCAGATCCTCGTCCCTTGGTACCACGGTGCGCCCACTCAAACAGCGTGTGACTTTTAGCATGACTGGGCAGCACTCAGGTAAGTTTGGTCAACGGCCAGACTGAAGGGTTGAAATTGGGTTTCCTCTGAAATCCCTTTGGAGTCCAAACGGAGGATCAGAGTAATTAACCAAAATGCCCTTGAGCAGTTCAGTTGGACTCGTTGACTTCTCCCTGGAGTGCCCGAAATGCTTAGTCTACTGCGTGCCGCCACCAATGGTACGGAGACAGAGGTGTCTGTGATTCAAACACGACCGGTGTCAGTTACGCAGGCCAGGTGACTACACTTACCCGGAACCCAGCCAGAAGACAACCATACATTCACCACAAGCACTAGGGGAGGTACTACCTGTAAATATATAAATGGCTAACACGGAAAACGTGACATCAGCTTAAGCTTAAACTTGTTTGAACCAAATTCAAATAATTCTGTAAAGTAAGTGAGGTAAAAGACTATTCAATAAATAGTACTAAAACATAAAATGATGATAATGTTGGTAATTATCAGAACAACCTTGAAAAAGGGAGAAATAGAATTAATTAAATTAATCTATTCAGAAATGGAGCCAAAGGAGAAGAGAGAGAGGAAAGCCAACTTATGAGAGTGCCCAGCAGGGGGCGTGCTACTGATAAGTGGCTATCGCAGGCTGAAAAGAGAAGGCTTAATTTAAATTCAGGTTCAAACTTGTTTAAACCAAAATTTAAATAAGTGCAGGGTATCAGACTGGTATGAAATGGAAGAAACCAATTGATAAAAATAAAAAAAGGAAAGAAAAGACAAGACAAGCAAAAATAACTCAAATTGAAACAATGAGAAAGAAAGGGAAACTGACTTAGCAGAAGATGTCACAAAGGGGCTTATTCCCCTTAGGTAGCATCACTGGCTGAAAGGAGAACTTAATTTAAATTCAAATTCAAACTTTGTTTAAACCAAATTTAAATAAGTGTGAGAAGTCATTGAACCCGAAAGATTGAATGATATCAAATAGCAATAACAGAAAATAAATGAGAATAATTATAATAGTAAACAAATAAAATAACGAGAGTTCGCTTGAGAGAGTTTAATAAGGAAAACATCTGCAGACGTCCACAAGATGGCGTAGTGGAGTCAGGCGTGTAATTTGAGAGGTGCAGCACACCTAGCGGGCTGCCCCCTTGTGTTACTCGGAGGTATTACATTACCCATAAATTAGGTGATTTGAAGCTTGAGCGTCTGAAAATGGGGAGGGTCTAGCTTCCTAACGCAGCGATTTAACTGCAATCAATGTGCAATGTGTGAAGGGAATTTGTTTTCAAATTTCCTTTGTGCCAATTTGAAGCACAGAGTGTGTGGCGGGATTTATTTTCTCTGCAACAAATTTTAACGTGATCGAGGTTAAAATAAAATACTGCCATTCACACATCAAGCAGATACTGGCCAGCAGATTTTTTCTGGTTGATTTGTGCAAGGTGTGTGTTCTGGTTAGCTATGCCAAAACTCCACCTAAGGGGGTGAGATCGCTCAGTTGAATAACATTGGAACACGCAACGATTCAAATCTAGCGATTGATAAGGCCTTTTACAAACGAATAAGAGGAACACGCTCAAATCGTTATATCATCACGCTGAGAGAAGATTTCTTCGTTCTAACAGGTGGAATTTTTCATATCATCACGCTGAGAGAAGATTTCTTCGTTCTAACAGGTGGAATTTTCATATCATCACGCTGAGAGAAGATTTCTTCGTTCTAACAGGTGGAATTGATAATACTAAAATGTTCTGCAAAGGAAGTTTCTTTCCCTTTGCAGAGACAGTTTTAATATTATGAACTGCAGTTTCTTTTTAACAATTAACAGTGACTAAAATGTTTGACCAAAATAGACGCTGTTAACATAGCACTAACTGAAATGAGCTTTGGGCTTTTCAGTTACAGATATGTGAGTTCGCGATTGCGACTTGTCTCACTGAAGTGCGCGTACAAGACAACAATTAACACAAATAATATACACATAAAATTGACAAAGTTGCTCACAAAACAGAGTTTAAAATGTGCTCGATATTATCTCCACCAAAATATGTAGCGTCTTAGGGTTACATATATATTTAAATTAAAAATTAGCTCAATAGGGAATTGTGGGTATTAATATTTAGGGATTTATGATTAATCATAACGGGTTATAATCTAATCACAAATCTCCAAAATCACCCAAAAGGGGAATACCTAACCTCGGTATTTATGCAACATATAATATATATATATATATATATATGGTTAACAACAATTTATTGCAATTAACTACAGATATATCTATATTAAATAATCACAGAATAACCTCTAGGGAGTTGATTCAAAATTCCTCTCTGTTCCGTTTAAAGAACGAGCTGTAATTCTTTATCCACTCACTAGGTCTATTCTTCCTACCCAATTTTCGGGAAGTTTATCCCTCTGGCCACAAAGGACAAACTTTCCGAGTTATGGTATTAATTAAGGCATTCAAAAATGCTTATAAGAGCTCGTAGCTTAGATCTGACATTAAAGGGACTCGTGTTCTGTGAGCAAAACAATGACAATCAAAACGTGGATATCATGGTTTTAATAAAGATTAATACTACGATTACATATGACTACATAAAGAATACATGTATTTACAGAATAGTGGAAAGAGGAGAAGGGAAAGGATGAGGAGGAGGGATGAGGAGAAGGGAAAGGAAGAAGGGTTTGATCGTGTCCGATCCGACACCTTCCCGAACATAACCACTAGAGCCAGCAAGAACCATATCACCTTAAACAGGGGTACAATCTCAAAACACATCTAAATTTCGATAGAATTGATACTTGCATGTTTTCTTTGTGTTGTGTAAAGCGAGATGCGTGCGTTGGCGTTTCTCAGTGTTCGTGCGCTGAAGCGTTCTCTCCGTTTGGTTCTTCCGGAGCTTAGTTGGTCCGCGGGAGTTTTAAAGGTGTTTGGGAAGGGATCGTCTTGGAAGGGAAAGTTAATCTCGTCCAAGCTAGGTTCCTCGGTCTGATGGAGCGCGCCGCTGGCTGTTGTCGCGGAGCGCGTCGATCCTCAAAGGAAACAACAGCTTGGCTGGACCGCGCCGGCTCGCAGGTTGAAGCCCGCAAGCCGCGCTGATGAGATGGGAGGAAAAGGAAATTTGTCTCGTCGGGGTCCTTGCAAGTTGACTGAGCACAGATATGCTAGTGTTACTGTCTTTTGAAGTCCATTAACCTACGCCCCTCTTCCTTGAGACGACCAATCATTGGTGTGAATTTCAGGCGGGAGAGTGTTTCTTTGTTCAGACGTTATTACTCAATGGAATGTTCTTGCTGGAAGCCAGAATTGGTAACATTTCACTCGAAAAGGACTAAACATACTAACGGTACATCTCATAACCATATACTTTACACCATTGACTAAGACAAAGAAAGAGGAACCTTTAGACATCAAACATGCCTTGGTTTAAAGACAGAAAAAGCAGTGCATCTTCTATACAGAGGAATTTTGAGCGTTTAAGGTCAAATGAGGTCAGAAGAGTGGTGAAGTGTCACATGTCTGTCCTGTCTTGTGAAGCACATGTGGTGTGTTGTTGTTTTGGGCTGTGCTCGTGTCTTTGTCTGATCCCTCCCCCTTGTTATCTGATTAGTGTTTGATTTCTTCCACCTGTTCCCTCCTGATTTCTTCCCCTTTATATAGTTCCCATGTTCTCATAGTCTTTGTGGTTACGTTGTAATGTCTACGTCCTCCGTTCCCTGTGATTCCCTGGTATGTTCAGTTTTCTGTTATGTTATGTTTTTTCCCCCCCTCGTGGGTTTTGTTTTGAGTTTATGTTTTATTTTATAATAAATTTCTATTCTCCTGCACTTGAGTCCTCGCACCAGTTTTCCTTTGTGTTAAACGTGACAGAACGTAACCACCACTATGAGGACTCAGCAGAGAAGGAGGTCACCGCAAGCACCTTCCTCTTTTGTCTCCTGTCCCCTCTGGGACCGCATAGTCCAGTTCAGTTCCCTGAGCACTATGCGGCAAGAGGGGACTGAGATGAGAGAGTTTGCACGGGAGTTTAAGAGGGCTGCTAAAGGACTGGGATACAGAGATGAGTCTCTTAAGGAGCTCTTCAATTATGCCCTCGACGAACCATTTGATTGGATCGTAATAAGAGCGCTGGAGGGGACAACATTCGAGGAGGCGGTGGATTATTTCACTGGCCAGAGGAAAAGGGCCCCTCCCCTGAGTCCGGTGGCTCCATTTCCGGTGGTTCCTGTTCCGGTGGACCCAGTTCCAGTGGTTCCGAAACGAAGGAGGAGGAGAAAGGTTCCCTCCATCCCGGTTCCGGCGGACCCTGTTCCGGTGGTCCCTGTTCCGGTGGATCGTGTGCCGGTGGTCCCTGGGCCGGTGGATCGTGTTCCGGTGGTCCCTGTTCCGGTGGATCGTGTGCCGGTGGTCCCTGTTCCGGTGGTCCCTGTTCCGGTGGATCGTGTGCCGGTGGTCCCTGTGCCGGTGGATCGTGTTCCGGTGGTCCCTGTTCCGGTGGTCCCTGTTCCGGTGGATCGTGTTCCGGTGGATCGTGTTCCGGTGGATCGTGTTCCGGTGGATCGTGTTCCGGTGGTCCCTGTGCCGGTGGTCCCTGTGCCGGTGGATCGTGTTCCGGTGGTCCCTGTGCCGGTGGTCCCTGTGCCGGTGGTCCCTGCTCCGGTGGCCTCCACTCCAGTGGTCTCAGCTCCGGTGGACCCCCTTCCAGTGGTCCACGCTCCGGTGGTCCCCATTCCGGTGGATCCTGTCCCTGGGGTCCGTAAGCGGAGGAGGAGAGGGAAAGCACGCTCCGTGACTGTTCCGGTGGTCCCTGTGCCGGTGGATCGTGTTCCGGTGGTCCCTGTTCCGGTGGATCGTGTGCCGGTGGTCCCTGTTCCGGTGGTCCCTGTTCCGGTGGTCCCTGTTCCGGTGGATCGTGTGCCGGTGGTCCCTGTGCCGGTGGATCGTGTTCCGGTGGTCCCTGTTCCGGTGGATCGTGTTCCGGTGGTCCCTGTGCCGGTAGTCCCTGTGCCGGTGATCCCTGTGCCGGTGGTCCCCGTGCCGGTGGTATCAGGGACGGCGGACTCTGCTGTGCCGGAGGTGCCGATCGGGCGCCCCGCGCCGCCCCGGCTCCCTGCTCTTCCCGCGCCGCCCCGGCTCCCTGCTCTTCCCGCGCCGCCCCGGCGCCCTGCTCTTCCCGCGCCGCCCCGGCGCCCGGCTCTTCCTGCGCCGCCCCGGCGCCCTGCTCTTCCCGCGCCGCCCCGGCTCCCTGCTCTTCCCGCGCCGCCCCGGCGCCCTGCTCTCCCCGCGCCGCCCCGGCGCCCTGCTCTTCCTGCGCCGCCTGAACTCTGCTGGCCGCCTGAACTCTGCTGTCCACCCTGGCCGTCCCGGCCGCCTGAACTCTGCTGGCCGCCTGAACTCTGCAGGCCGCCTGAACTCTGCTGGTGTCCCCGGCCCCCCCGGCCGCCTGAACTTTTTGTTTCCCCCTTCCCTCTCTGGTCTGTATTCCCCTTCCCTCTCTGGTTTGTCTTCCCCTTCCCTCTCTGGTCTGTCCCTCCCGCCCCGCCCTGGTCTGTCCCTCCCGCCCCGCCCTGGTCTGTCCCTCCCGCCCCGCCCTGGTTTGTCCTCCCGGTCCCGCCCTGTTCTGGTGGAGCGTCTGGTAGCCGCTCCTTAAGGAGGGGGTAATGTCACATGTCTGTCCTGTCTTGTGAAGCACATGTGGTGTGTTGTTGTTTTGGGCTGTGCTCGTGTCTTTGTCTGATCCCTCCCCCTTGTTATCTGATTAGTGTTTGATTTCTTCCACCTGTTCCCTCCTGATTTCTTCCCCTTTATATAGTTCCCATGTGCTCATAGTCTTTGTGGTTACGTTGTAATGTCTACGTCCTCCGTTCCCTGTGATTCCCTGGTATGTTCAGTTTTCTGTTATGTTATGTTTTTTTTCCCCCTCGTGGGTTTTGTTTTGAGTTTATGTTTTATTTTATAATACATTTCTATTCTCCTGCACTTGAGTCCTCGCACCAGTTTTCCTTTGTGTTAAACGTGACAGGAAGTCAGCAGCCTGGGGTTTATCAAGGTGGATGTTGAAGTCACCAAACAGTACCAGAGGAGTGCAATCCTCAGGGAAGTAAGAGAGTAAAATATCCAATTCCTCCAAGAAGTTACCCAGTTTACCTGGAGGGCGATAAATAACTACAACATGGATTTTAGCCGGGTGAGTGATAGTGATTGAGTGTGATTCAAATGAGCAGTTGCCAGATAGAGAAGGAATGGGCTCAAATTTCCAATCATTTGAGATGAGCAAACCAGTACCTCCACCCCTCCCAATCGGGTTAGGGGTGTGTGAAAAAGTGAAATAATTTGAGAGAGCAGCAGGAGTGGCAGTGTCTTCTGGTTTGATCCAGGTTTCAGTTAGAGCCATGAGACTGAGATGTGAATGAGTGGAAATAGATGGAATAAAGTCTGCTTTGTTTACAGCAGACTGGCAAATCCACAGACCAATTGGAATGGACATTAATGTAGCAGAGGAAATAGGTACACTACGCAGATTATTAGGATTACGGCGCCTAGAATGTACTGAGCGTGACTTACGGGTGTATGTGGTAATAGTAGAGATTTGGAAGCACATAGTGAATACGGGGTAGAGAAATAAACAGATGAAAACGAGTAAAACACAAATGTGGACAAAGTAGAAGGAAGGCAATACTCAAGTGCCTTGTCGATGTCCTTGCTCGAGTGGAGTCGCGCAGAGTAGAGTCGAATGGTCTTTACACTCTTCGGTCTTCACACGAGGAGGCTGAACGCTCCCGCTGACGCTTCCGCACCAGCGTTAACGAGCGTATTAAATAGATGCTAATCAACACGGTTTCAATGCGCTCCTTCACTCTCGGCGCGCTTCTCCTGCTAACCTACAACAAATTCGTAAAGTTGTTAAAGAAAAATTAGTGGAAAGGTTAGTTTTAACTTTAGATACGCAATCTGATGAGGACAGTTTAGCCCCAAAGGGTGCTTCGACTCCGCATTTAGCTGAACTAAACAGTAATGTGGGGAATTATGGTTTAACGTTCGAGCAACAAAAATAATTGTTAGAATTTAAAATCAAGGAATGCGCATTAGATCGTCAACTGGAATGGGAAAGGGAAAAGAGTAGGGAGCGAGAGCATGAACGAGAATTTGAAAAGTTTAAAGCTTGACATAGGTTGGAGGAGTTGAAATTGGAGCAAGAAAGGGAGCGGCTAAGATTCTTTTTTCTGAAGGTAGAATGCCTAACGTTGATTCAGAAAGTTTAACAAATGATCAATCGGGTGGAAAAAAATCAATTTTCCAATATCATAAACATGGTAAAAATTTTGCCCAAATTCAATGAGAAGGATCCGGATGTATTTTTTTTACTGTTTGAAAATGTCGCTGAAGATAGAGAGTGGGATGATACAGAGCGCACCTTTCTTTTACAGAGTGTTTTAGTGGGCAAGGCAGAAAAGGCTTATATTGCCTTATCAAAATCTCAACGAAAAATATATGATGTTGTAAAAGAAGCTGTGCTCAAAGCGTATGAACTTGTTCCAGAAGCGTATAGACGGTGTTTTAGAGGCTGGAAGACGGGAGGAAGGCAAACGCATGTAGAAGTCGCGAGGGAGTTAACTGGTCATTTCAGTTGCTGGTGTGTTTCTGCAGGAGTGGACACTTTTGAAAGTCTGAGCGATTTAATGGTGTTGGAACAGTTAAAAAGCATAGTCCTGGATCGGGTAGCTACTTATATAAATGAGCATAAAGTGAAATCCGCTGCTGAAGTTGCCGTTCTTGCAGACGAGATTGTTCTAACGCATTGGTCTAACGCGGCTCTAAATCATGATGGTAATCGTAGAGAGATTCGAAGTACGGGCGGATTTCATTCTGTTAATTTGAAAGTCGATCCAAACAAAAAAATAGATCCGAATTCTACGTGTAATTATTGTCTCGAAAAGGGACATTGGAAGAGGGAGTGCCCTGTATTACGAGGCAAGTTTAATAAGTCCATTCCTAAGCCTGTGGCTTTAGCCTCTGGACAATTGTGCTGGGACTCGAATACAGGTATCGACTCTGATATAAAATCTATGGAAAGTGATTGGGCAGGGTCAAGTGCGCCCAGTGCGTGCTAAGGTTGAAGCCATCGATAAGTTCCCGTCTCCCACCACCAAAAAATAATTAATGCGGTTTTTGGAGTAGGTTACTACCGCAATTTTTGCTCTAATTTTTCAACCGTGATGGCCCCGTTAACTAATCTCCTGAAGGCCAAAGTAAAGTTTGAATGGTCCTCTGATTGTCAAGATGTGTTTGAAAACGTCAAGTTTCTGTTGAATACACCGCCTGTTTTGACTGCACCGTGGTGGGATTGGGCGTTTCAGTTGTATGTAGATGCCAGCCAGGTCGGTGCTGGTGCAGTACTTTTGCAAAAAGATGATGCTGGAATTGATAGACCTGTAAGTTTATTTTCAAAGAAGTTTAATTGCCATCAAGTAAACTATTCGACTATTGAAAAGGAAGCACTTTCGTTGATATGGGCCTTGCAGCATTTTGACGTGTATGTGGGTGGGTGGACAGTACCCATTGTGGTATTTTCGGATCATAATCCCCTTACATTTTTGCACTCCTTGCATTCTCAGAATCAGCGCCTAATATGCTGGGCGTTGTTTCTCCAGCTGTATTGCTTGGATATCAGACATGTTCGTGGAGTTAACAATATTGTGGCGGATGCGTTGTCTCGTTCGTTTAGAGAAATGTAAATTGCCTTTCTGCTGTTTTTCTTTCATTTTTTTCCAGATGTCCTGCTCTCGTTGGTCAACTGGCCTAATGTTGAAGAGGGCCGGGTGGTTTGGGGAAATTGGGGGAAATCTTTTAACGAGTGTAAAAAAAAAAAAGGAAAGGTGATTGTATGGTTGGATTTATTTTTTGGATTTATTGGTTATTTGGAGAATTATTTTTGATTATTGAGTATTTTTGATTTGGTTAATTTAATTTATATTTGGATAATTTATATTTGGTATTTGGAGAGAATAATTTTGGGGTTTGGAACAGAGACTTCAAATAGTCTCTGTCTTGAGGGGGGAGGTGTTACGGGTAAGGGTACCTAAATGTTGTAATTGTGGAGGTGCCCATAATGTGGCTTATGGAGGGTGTGCAGTGATGAAGGAAGCGGTACAGATACAGCATGTGAGAGTGGGACAGAAGGTGTCATATGCAGAAGCAGTTAAAAAAGTCAGAAATCAGATAACAGAAAATGGAGGTGGTGGTAGAGTGGACATTGAAGCAAGGCAAACAAGGCAGAGTGAGGGGAATATGATGCAAGTGAATGTAAGGAATCTATTGACATTTATTGCGGGGGTGATTAATGGTACAGTAGATGTTAAATCAAAGACCGAAAGAATACAGTTGATTGTCATGGCTGCAGTACGACATTTGGATGTAACAGGACTGACATGGGGAAACCGTGAGAGATGATCTCAAACATCAGTCTAGTCAGGAATTATGGGTTGGTTGATACTAATCATGTTTTCATTAATACAATGGAACGCCCGAAGTTTGGTAGCAAATGGGCAGGAGTTTAAAAAATGTATTGATGAAATGGTGGAAAAGCCAGATGTTATGTGTATTCAGGAAACATGGCTTAGATCAAACTTGGATTTTGTGATACAGGGTTATGTGGTTGTTCGTCGAGATAGAAATGAAGGGAATAGGGCAGGATGTGCTACATTTATTAAAAAGGGGATTCCATATAGGATCCTGGGATTGGGAAAGGAGTTAGAATATGTGGTGGTGGAGGTATGGGTAGGACAGGGCAGTGTATCTATAATTAACTTTTATAATCCGTGTAGGAGATTGGAATTAGATAAAATGGAAGAAATTGAGGGACAGGATAGAAGAAAGGTAGTGTGGTGTGGGGATTTTAACGCTCATAGTTCTCTTTGGGGTGGAAAAAAGACGGATGAGAATGGTCGGATAATAGAGGAGTTATTGGATTTGAAAGGGCTGGTGTGTATTAATGATGGTAGAGGTACACGGATTGATATGGCTTCAGGAAAGGAGTCCGCAATAGACCTTACTTTTACGTCTAAGGATATAGCAAGACTATGTGAATGGGAGACATGGAAAGAGTCAACAATAGGGAGTGATCATTTTCCTGTATTATGCTCAATTAGAATGAAGGTGGAAGAACAATTTGAAGAAGGATGTGGGAGATGGATGTTTGCAAAGGCTAATTGGACAAAATTCAAGGAGTTATGTGAGGAAAGGTTGGATGGAGAAGTTATAGATATGGACATTGAAAAAGAGTATAGTAATTTCCAGAAAATTATTAAAGGGGTGGCAGATGAAACTATTCCTAAGAGTTCTGGGAAAATGAGAAGGAAAGCAGTTCCATGGTGGACAGAGGAGTGTAGAGAAGTAGTAAGAGGTAGGAATAGGGCTTTCAGGCAATTAAGACGGACTCATAATTATAAGTATTTGTTGCAATATAAAAAGGCGCAAGCGTTAGTAAGAAAGACCATACGTCAGGCTAAGAGGAATTATTGGCATCAGTTCTGCAGCTCAATAGGAAGATAGACACCTGTGGGAGAAGTATGGGGAGTGATAAGGAAGATGTGTGGAGTAAGGAGGGAATGGAACTATCCTGTACTGGTTAGTGGGGAGGAGAAGGCAGTGACTGATAAGGAGAAGGCAGAAATGATGGCAAACGCTTTTGTAGCAATACATAGCTCTGATAATTTAGAAGGAGATTGGAAGGAAGGAAGGGAAAAGACATTGGAGGCATATCCTGGAGTCTTGAGGAAAAGGGAGGAAGTGGATGATGCATTGAGTGCACCATTTTCTAGAGAAGAGATGGAAAGGGCAATTAATAGAGCAGGGATGACATCACCAGGAGGAGATGAAATGTGCTATATTATGTTGTCTTTTATGGGTGAAGTAGCATTAAGAAGACTGCTTGGATTATACAATAGAGTGTGGGAGGAAGGCCAGCTTCCAAAAAGTTGGAATGACGCAGTGGTAGTTCCAATTAGGAAACCAGGAAAGGATCCTACTAAACCTACTAGTTATAGACCAATTGCATTAACATCTCATATAGGTAAAATTATGGAACGTATGATAACGGATAGACTGGTCTATTTTTTTGGAGAAGAGGGAATTCATTTCATCATTTCAAAGTGGATTCAGGAAGGGTAGAGGTACAATGGACCCAGTGGTATGCCTGGAAGATGAAATCAGGAAATCCCAGGTTAATAGGGAAACAGTGGTGGCAGTCTTTCTAGATGTTGAGAAAGCGTATGATATGATGTGGAAAGAGGGGTTGTTAATTAAATTAGATCTTTTGGGAATAGGAGGTAGGGCATTTAACTGGGTGAAGGATTTTCTGTATGGACGATCTATTCGGGTGAAAATTTGGGAAAGAAATATCGGGTAGATATATTGTAGAAAATGGAACCCCCCCAGGGCAGTGTTATTAGTCCTTTACTCTTTACCATCATGATAAATTATGTATTTTCGGAGATCGAGCCTGGGATAGGAAGATCGTTGTTTGCGGATGATGGGGCTTTGTGGAAAAGAGGAAGAAACATAAATTATATAGTAAGCAAGGTCCAGGAGGCAATAGAATTGGTAGAACATTGGTCAATGAGGTGGGGTTTTAGATTTTCAAAGGAAAACTCAAGTGGTGTTCTTTACAAGGAAAAAAGTGGCAGAAGAGATCAATACATGTCCATATACACAAGTTTTTGAGCCGTTTCCGCTCTACATCGTAAACTCCTCCCATCGATGCAATCCACTTCCGTTCTGGCGGGCTGGGTTTGTTTCGCTAGCTAGCTCCGTTGTGCCAACAAAGCACTGATATCGCAGTTACAAAGAGGTTATAACGTTAAACAATTACATCATGAAGAAAAGTGGCTCGGGAACGACGTGTGCGGTAGTTGGTTGCAAAAACTCGAGAAAGCACCTGAACAAGTGGTTAGACAGAGAGTGCTACGACCACAAACCAGCCACGAAGAGGCAGTGTCCATGCGCTCCATTGTTTACATTTTTTCGCAAGCCTGATACTGACTCGGAATCAAGGACCTGGCTGAAGGCATTGAATTTAAAGAAACCACCCCGCAACGTTTTTGTTTGTTCCTATCACTTTGTTGACCAAAAACCAACCAAGGATAATCCTTTCCCAGAGTTGTGGTTGGGATACAATCGCCTAGGGTTGCCACCTTCAGTGTGGCAAAATAAGGGACACCCATTCACGACCCAACCTCAAACCCCCCCCCCCCCCCCCCCCCCCTGCACCCCCCCCCCCCCATTGCATAAAGGACAGAAATAAAGATTACGTCATGAAATTATTATTTCAACATTGACAACTTGACAGCTCAATAATAAACCATAAGAAAAAATGTGATCAAATATGTGAACTTGCAACAGAACACATTTTATATTATTTTACATTATTATTTTATTTATTTCTAAAAAAAAAACTCTTTAGTAGCCTATTTGGTGCACTTTAAAGGGATAGTTCACCAAAAATGAAAATTCTGTCATTTTCTCTCCCTCATGATGTCCAAACCTGTCCGAGTTTAGTTCACCAAAAATGAAAAGTCTGTCATTTTCTCTCCCTCATGATGTCCAAACCTGTCCGAGTTTCTTTGTTCTGCAGAACACTTAAGAAGATATTTTGAAGAAAGTTTGTAACCAGGCTGCTTTGGGGGCACCATTGACTTCTCCCTGTGTGTTCAACATAACAAAGAAATGTATACATGTTTGTAACAACTTGAGGGTGAGTAAATAATGACAGAATTTTCATTTTTGGGTGAACTGTCCCTTTAAGCAGTCATTCTGAACCAGTAATCACTTTTTTTTATTTAAAAAAATTCAATTATTTTTTATTTTATCAATTTACTTAAATTATGACTATATTATCATGTGATTATTTGTCCCATTTTTATCAGCCTTTATATGACAGGATTATTTATTATGTATGATTAATATAGCTTAGCTTAATTATAAATTAATAATAACATTTATTAGGCTACAATCTATTAATTAACCTGTCTAAAAAAATAATTATTCTGTCTGCCAAGCTCTGATAATGTATGGAATATTATATTAATATATTATCCATTAAAAAACTATAGGCCAATACCTTTAGAAGCACAGATCTGTCACCGCTTCTTCTTAGTCAGACAGTCTGAGCAATTGAAATGCTTCTCATAAAGTGTGCAGTTCATCACGAGTTACTGGACAGACCCATTGATACCTTTTTGATATTCAGCTCTATATCTGGAGATCCTCTTGCGTTCAACCGGTGGACGCGACGCAAGCTCGACATGTTTTTAAAAAACCGCGCAAATTTATAGGCACACGGCACAGCGCATGTTCTCGAGACTCCGCCGCTATGGCAACAAACAAAGCGCTAAAACGCAACCACGCACAAATGAGCTCCTGTATTACTTATTGTGAAATTGATTTCTTTATATTTGCTATCAGTATTCTCCACACTGCAAAATCCGTATGTGTTTATTGAACTATGTGTGGACCTGTGAAAAATACGGGACAAATCGCGTCCCGTATTGGTTTGATACGGGACGCGTCATTTTGCTTGTAAATACGGGACGATTCCGTATTTTACGGGACGGGTGGCAACCCTACAATCGCCCTCCCCAGCCAAAGAGGCGTCAACTCACCCAGCGGACCACTGCAAAAAGAAAACGCAGACTTGAATCTGAGGGTAAGTTCAGCAACTTTAGTAATGAAGCTGACAATACTGTTAATTATGAAGAAGTTGTCATACACTAACATTGCTACCGGTATTTTGCTAAGGCAGATTGTTTTGGAGATGGGACAAACAATGCCCACGATAGCTACATCATTAATTGTGTGTGTGTGTGTGGGCATGTTTTTGTGAAATATCAGGACACAAATGTGTATAATAACATGGGTATGACATAGGTATTACAAAAAGAGGGTGAAATATGAGGGCACAAATGTGTATAATGACATAGGTATTACAAAAAGAGGGTGAAATATGAGGACGTTCCCCATGTCCTCACTTTTCAAAAATGCTTATATTTCACACAGAATTAGTTTTTTTCACAGAAAGTAAACTGCACAGTCTCCTGTGAGGGTTAAGTTTAGGGACAGGGACAGGGGCAGTGTGTGTGTGTGTGTGTGTGTGTGTGTGTGTGTGTGTGTGTGTGTGTGTGTGTGTGTGTGTGTGTGTGTGTGTGTGTGTGTGTGTGTGTGTGTGTGTGTGTGTGTGTGTGTGTGTGTGTGTGTGTGTGTGTGTGTGTGTGTGTGTGTGTGTGTGTGTGTGTGTGTGGGGTAAGTTTAGGGGCAGGATTATACGATTTGTATGGTATAAAAACCATTACGCCTATGGAAAGTCCCCACATTTCACAAAAACACCCCTGTGTGTGTGTGTGTGTGTGTGTGTTTGTATATATGGTTTAATTTTAATGCCTGCCTGCATTAATTTTGCTCCATCAATGTTTTCTCTTCCCTTTTTTAGATGCTCCTGAAACCTGTCAGCCTGCCTGTGAGGCCGAGCCTGCTACACCAAAATTTCGAGATGCCCAGACCCAATGGGAGGATCCGTCACATATTGACCACATGTACTGTTCAACAACACAGTCTGTTAAAGTAGACAAGGCCACACAGTACGAGGCACAAATGGGCCCTACTGTGACTAGCACAACGGTCATTGATGATGCTAGGTCCCGGCTGTATACAGGAGTGCGTATGGTTCAATTTTTCACCCTGGTGAGGGTGTTGTTGCCTTTCAGTAAGCCATCAATTACCCTTCCCGTTGTTGACCAAATCCTGATGACCTTGATGAAGATAAAACTAAACCTAATATTAGGAGATATTGCTCACCGCTTCAATGTGTCTACATCCATGGCAATTGTGCATTGTGATTAGTCACTGGCTTGACGTGATGGGTGAACAGTTCAAAGTCCTGATCCCCTGGCTTCCAAGAGAGACCATTCGTGCCACCATGCCCTTGTCATTTCAGAGAAACTACCCTCGAACCACCTGCATCATTGACTGTGCCGAAAGTGCCATGCAGAGAGCCACAAACCACGACTCAAGAAGTGACACTTTCAGCCAGTACAAATCACGCAACACTGTGAAATATCTCGTCGCTGTGGCCCCTAATGGGCTAATTATGTTTATATCTGATGCCTATGCTGGCAGAAGCAGCGATAAGTTTATCACCATGGACAGTGGGTTCCTAGACTATCTGAGGGCTGGTGATGAGGTCATGGTGGACCGTGGGTTCACCATTCGAGACTTGCTTGATGAGAGAAGGGTCCGTTTGAACATCCCTGCATTCACCTACAGGCGCAATCAGTTGACCAATGAGGAGACGACACGCACCAGGCGAGTAGCCACTGTCCGCATACACGTGGAAAGAGCAATCCAGAGACTGAAGGTCTTTAAGATTTTATCCCAGACCGTTCCCATCAGCATGGCACCGAAACTGGACAACATCTTAACCATATGTGCTGGCCTAGTTAACCTGAAGAGTCCACTAATCAGAGTGCCTCATGAGGTTTAGAATCTTGCCTTGTGTCCCTGTCTACCAACACCCAGCCATGTTGTTCATTAAATACAGATAAACACAACAAATACTGCATGCATTGTATTTTTTTATATTATATATGAATATTTTCATAGTAATGTAATTGTGTGGGCTGCTTTTGTATTTTGTACAGTATGAGCTTACTATGAATGATGAACTGTGTTAAAAGAAATTGTAGCACTCTAAGGAACATAAGGCCTATCATTCATGATCGTAGTTCAGTGCAATAATTAAATAATAATTAAACTAAATGAAATGAAATCACATCAAAGAGATAATGTAATGTACCGGTAGTTTATTTTAGTTTCAAAATGCTAAGATATTTACAGCAGAACTGTAACCTTCCCTCAACAAAATCATCAACAATTTTTGGGAGCATGTGGGCAAAGTAGAATGTGCGCAGCCTTATGATATGCCCCTGGACAAAGCCTTGGTCGTAGGGTACTTCGATTTCTAGGTGCTCAGTGTTGTTCCAGATCACCAACTTGGAGTGCTGAAGCCCTGTGCAGTACATCCCAATTTGTACCTGCATGTAGTAGCCTTTTGGACCATTGCAGGCAATATGGTAATCTACCCTATCTCCGTTTGCCACAGTTGTGATTTCGCAGTTCTTTTTTGCCAAAAATTCTGCAAGTGACTTGTTTCCCATCACAGGTGATTTTATCTCCAACAGATTGTCTGTGTTTATCACTCCATCAGGAGATGCTGCAAGCCACGGTTCCTTTCCGCACACCACTAAGCCTTTGGTTTCAATGCTGTTGCCCAGAGTTTCCAAATAGTCCCTTGCAAGTTCCTCCCCCTCCGCTCCTTGATGGGTTGCGGCATTGCCACGGAAGGATGGGTGTAAGTGTTCAGACAAAAACTTGTCAGGTGCCGTGGTTGAGCGAATGGGGACCTTTCTAGCCGTGCTAGCTGTGACGCGCACTTTCCGCGCATCATGCCAGACCTGTTCTTTGCTCTGTGCTTTTGTAACCTTCTCAATCTCCTCAAGCTGGGCTGTGGACATTTTAATGTATTCATCATAGAAGGTTCTGCATTTTACACAAGCAAGTGGTGTGTGGTGCTCATCATGGGTTAGGAGATGGAGTTGTGGACATGGTGTTGGCTCGGTGATGGAGGAGGTATTAGCATTAAAGCAGTGCTGCAGGAGGCTATTTCCAGGGCAGTTGAAAAGTTCTGCCATTGGTGAGGCAAGTGCGTTCTTCCTCCACTCTTCATGAGTCCTAAAGAGTGTCACCTCCTGTGCCGGTTCTGGAGTGGTAGAGGATGGCTGTAAAGTTGGTGACGGCTGGTAGAGATCCTTCCTTTTGTGTCGTTTGAAGCGCACATACTTCATCTTCCTCTGACCAGCCTTTCTTTTAGACCCAGCATTCCACTGGTTCTGTCCGTCTGTGCAGGCACGCCCGGTTTTCCCCTGTCTCACAGCATTTTCTACCTAGAGAGAGATATAATAAAAAAGTGCATAGATATTATAATGGGTTTACTGCACACGTCATATGATGTAATACATTGCACACATAGCCTACAATGAATATACAGAACATTGGGCTCGCAGAAATGCACTTTATGAAGAAAATGTGTTATTATTATTATCATCATGGCTAGGAATGGGAATTGATAAGATTTTTATCAATATCAATGCCACTGACGATTCTGCTGAGAGGGGGGGGGGGGCATTAAGGGACCAGGCGTTTTAAAGGTGAGTAAAACTGATAAAACTGCTTCAAATGTCTCTGTGTTGTTAGTGTGGCGTGTTAGCACATAGCTTTAGTGGTTTTATTTGTTTTAAAGCTTAAGCTTGAGTAAGCAAACTGTACTTTTTATGTAATAAATAGAACTTTATTATCTCTCTGCTCGATTCCCATCCCTAATCATGGCACACACGCACTTTGCACTCTAGCAAAGTAGCCAATGATGTAGTACGGATACCAACAATAAAAAAAGACATAGGCCTAGGCTACAATGTTCAAATAATATAGTTAACTTTACCTTCCACAGGATCGCAGCTGAGTGGGAACAAGATCTCCCTGGTCCAGCAACACACGTACATCCCGCAGTTTTGACTTCTCCAGCTTCAGTTACCAGCACCCAAGCATTATGCCACGCATTGTTCAAACACTGGCTAGGCTCTACATTTGCTTTCAGATAAACAAAACGATCATGTTTGTATGACATTACACAACTGACTTTGTTGCTGTGCAGATATTGATATGCCTCGGAGGCTTTCAGATTGTCCATTGCTTTTCCATCTATTGCCATGGATTGCACGAAGTAGGAGCAAATCTTGCTGTACGTTATGCTGGGCCACGTCGTCATGTTATCCTCCCAGTTCTGCACTGAATTCGGGTGGGGGAGAGTAACGCAATCTCCAGTCAAAGTAGTAGAACTTTGTTCCCAAGCTAGCATCGTGATCGCTGTGTTTACACCGGCAGACGCTGCGCAAACCACTTCCGGCGGAAATGAAATGCATTTGTGTAGAGTAATGGCGCCGCCCACGATTTGGCGCGTAAACTTGTGTATAATCTGAGATTAGAGAGAGTAGAGTCTTTTAAGTTTTTGGGAATGGTTTTTGATGCTAAGTTAACATGGGCAGGCCACATAGAGAAAATTATGGTAAAGTGTAAAAAGGTTTTAAATGTGATGAGATGTCTTACAGGTGTGGATTGGGGGGCAAGCAGGCAATCACTGAGGGAGATATATGTTGCACTGATTAAATCGGTTATTGATTATGGGAGTATAGCATATAGAGATGCAGCAAAAACTACACTGACCAAGTTGGAAGTTTTACAAACTCAAGCACTCAGAATATGTAGTGGGGCTTTTCGGACGCCACCTGCAGTGGCGTTGCAGGTAGAGATGGGTGAGATGCCTCTACATTTAAGAAGGGAACAGCTGGCAGCTAACTATTGGGCAAACTTACAAGGACAAGACAGGTCTCACCCCTCAAGGACAGTTCTGCAGGTATGCTGGGAGCATGGAAAGATTAAGAGTCAGAGTTTTGGATGGGTGGGTGATGTTATAGGAAAAGAGATGGGGCTGGAGGGAAAGAAATTTAGCCCAACCGTTTCGATGCCAGTCAGGCCACCTTGGCTTCTTGTACAGCCGAGTGTGGACTTGCAGATATTAAATAGCTACCTAAAGAGTTGAAGGGATGTGGATTTATGTGAAGTATTTTATAATCAGTTGAATAAAGAGTATAATGGATATTTGGATATGTACACAGATGGATCTAAAGATCCTAAGTCTGGACAAACAGTGGCTGCTTTCGAAATACCAAAGATGGGGATTAAGGTACAGAAGAGACTGTCTGATCATTTATCTGTCTATACAATAGAGCTGGTGGGTATTTGGTTGGCACTGAAGTGGGTAGAAGAAGTTAGACCAGATAAAGTTATAATTTGCTCAGATTCCAGTGCAGTTTTAAAAAGTTTACAATCATTTAAATCACAAGCAAGGCAGGACATAGTATATGAGGTAATAGAATGTTACACACGCATTTGTCAGATGGGTATGAGAGTAAAATTTACATGGGTTCCAGCACATGTAGGGGTCAAAGGAAATGAAATTGTAGATGGTTTGGCAAAGCAAGCTAGTAAAATGGAAGCTGTTGAAATGCCAATTTTAATAAGTAAAGCAGAAGCTAAGGCCCAAATTTGGAGGAAAACTATGGAAAAGTGGCAGAGATGCTGGGATGCAGAGGTGAAAGGGAGACATCTACACGGTATACAACAAAAGGTTGGGACAGGGAGGGTCACTGGAAGAAATCGCACGGAGGAAATAATCTTTACTAGACTAAGGGTTGGACACTGTGGATTAAATAAATATTTATGTATTATAGGTAAGCATATATCAGGAAAGTGTGATTTTTGTAATAATATTGAATCTATTGAACATGTGATATTAGAATGTCAGAAATATGAGAGGGAAAGAATAAAGATGAAAGAAGATCTAAGAAGAGTGGGGGTTGAAGGAAATTCACTAAAAGAAATACTGGGGAAAACATCAAATGAACATTTGTTTAATTTCTTAAAGGCTACAGGTTTGGTAGATAGGATATAGTTTGCAAATAAAGAATTTTTTTTTTTTTTTTTTTTTTTTTTTTTTAAATATATATATATCAATATTTAGATATAGGTATCTCTGAAGCTCCGGTCCACACTCCAGTACAGTAGGTGGCGGTAATGCACCATTGAAGTTGGATGCCAACCGCCATTAAACACCAAAGAAGAAGAAGAAGTCCAGTGCGGAATCGTCGTCATATGTACCTCATGTTTTC
This sequence comes from Gobio gobio, assembly GCF_949357685.1. Classification (NCBI taxonomy): domain Eukaryota; kingdom Metazoa; phylum Chordata; class Actinopteri; order Cypriniformes; family Gobionidae; genus Gobio; species Gobio gobio. Next base: position 49,750,897 of record NC_137106.1, read on the forward strand.
CTAGTTCAAGTCAAGTCTCTTTTTCCCCCTCGGGGTAGTTTGTTTTGTCTTGTTTTTGTTATTTTCATTAAAAGCCCATTATCCTCTGCATCATTGAGTCCTCGCTCCTTTTTCCTTCATCAACCCTGACAGTACCATTCCGCCAAGATGAGGACTCAGCAGAAGAAGGGCTCACCCCATCCACCAGCCTCCACTGTCTCCAGCCCTCTCTCTCCTCTCCTGTGCATGCTCCAGTTCAGGGCCTTGAGCTCCCTCCGTTAAGAGGGGGCTCATCCAAGAAGGTTTGCCCTGGAATTCAGCAGCGCTGCTGAGGGTCTGGGGTTCAATGACGCTGCTCTCAAGGACCTTTTTAACCTGTTAAACTGCACCCCCACTTGGGGGCTCACAGCTGAAAACGACCTACCTGAATTAAAACAATTATAGCTCCTGAGAACAGTGTGCTACAGGCACAATTAAGGTATCTTTGGAAAGAAGACACTTGGGACTCTAACTAAAAAGCAATCAGAGTTGATAATTCTCAAACAGATAAAAAATTATAATAGTTGAAATGCCTCAAATTATTTGCACTACATAGAATGTTTTATTATTTCATGTAAAAATATATGAAAATAGACCTGGAGGAATCCAGTTCAGTTATGGATTGAAAGCCACACGACTTATCAGTTTATAGTTCAAGTTTGAGGAAGATATAATGAAAAATGTGGTTCCTGCAAGCTTTTTTCCAAGACTATGTCTGTTCCATTTCTCCCTCCGCCTGCTTGAGGCACATCCCCAGAAATGACATCTCCCAACTAAAACAATTGCAGTTGCTGAACAATTTGCACTACATGCACAATTTAGACATCTTTAAAAAGAAGACACTTTAGAGTTTATTACCCAAACATTAAAGTAGAAAAAACTTAGAAAGACAAACAGTTATAGAAGTTGAAGTGTCTTGAAGATGATTTGTGCTACAATGAACACTTTATTATTTTATGTAAAAATATATGAAAATAAACCTGGAGGAATCCAGTTAGTTAAAGAATTGAAAGGCACAAGTCTCATCAGTTTATATTTAAAATTTGACGAAGATATCATGAAAATGGGGTTCCTGCATGCTTTTTTCTAATAATATGTCCAGGTGCCAAGAAACCTACAGGAGACTTGATATCCTAATGTTATGAAGTGTACTGCAAGCTGTTTTAGCCATCACATATGATGCTTGAATGCTTTTTTAACTATAAAATAATAGGCATAACCATAAGACTTTGTATAAGTGATTTATTTGTACAACAGAACTTATAAAAATATTATAAAATAAATGAAATATTAATAAAAAAAGAGCAAACTTCTTTGCAACTGAAAAGACATTACAACAAGTGATATAAGTATAATAACTATTGTGGAGGAGGGGGCGTGGTTTTGCGAGGTCTGTAGCGGGAGAGAGAGAGCAGGGCCGAGCGGTTGGTAAGTGGGTCAAGTGCAAATGAGTAACACCTGTCTCTGATTGCAGTAATTGGCTGGAGAGACTGCTTATAAGCTGCAGCAGAGAGAGAGATGAGAGAGGGAGAGAGACTCACTGGGACGCAGAGAGGAACTGCTGACAAAACCGACGAAGTGAAAAGAGAGTTTGATTATTGTTTTATGTTTTTGTGCGATGTGCACACAGTTTATTGAGTGACCGAAGGAGAAAATAAAAAGAGCACTTACGAGTCCCAGAAAGCCGACCCTGGTCTTCTTCCTTCCCACACCCACAAGAACCAAAAAACTACTACACTGGTGCCGAAACCCGGGAAGGGAGAAGAACGCCGCCGCCATGCAATCCCCGCCAGGAACGCCATTTGCGCAGATTATCAACTCGCTGGCTGATCTTCACCAAGAGCAACACCAGCAGCTACTGGCCATGAGGGAGGAGCACGACAAGAGGTTCGAGGTGCTCCTCCAGGGCCAGTATGAAGACCGCCAGCTGTTCCGGAGCTGGATAGACCGGGAGGCTAAGGCCGCCCCCCACGCACCATCTGACTCAGCGGCTTCTCTGAGCCTTGCCAAGATGGGTCCCCAGGACGACCCCGAGGTGTTCCTGGACTTATTTGAGAAGTCCGCCGAGGTCTGGGGGTGGCCCACCGCGGACTGGCCAATGCAGCTACTTCCCTTGCTGTCCGGAGAGGCACAAGTAGCCGCCCACCAACTGCCAGTCCAGAACCTCCTGGTCTATCAGGACCTGAAGCGGGCCATCCTTCAGCGGGTCGGCCGGACCCCAGAACAACACCGTCAGAGGTTCCGGACCCTGGGCCTCGAAGAGTCCGGCCGGCCCTTCGTCTTCGCCCAACAGCTCCGGGACTCCTGCAGCAAATGGCTGATGGCCGATGGGTGTGACGTCGAGGGAATGATCGATCGTGTGGTACTGGAACAGTTCGTCGCCCGGCTACCGAAGACAACTGCCCAGTGGGTCCAGTGCCACCGCCCGACGTCGCTAGACCAGGCCATCCAGCTGGCGGAGGACCACATGGTGGCGTGCTCCGGGGTCGGCGAACCCCTTCCATCCGCTTTTCTCTCTCTCTCTCTCCCCCCTGTTGTTTCTTCCCCCTCTCTCCCCAAACCTGTCCCCCTTCCCAGGTCGCGGCGCAGGACGATACCCAGACCGGCGCCGAGGTGGAGGTCGGGGGTTCCGCCCAAGGCCACGGCGGCTCCCAGACCGGCGCCCCGGGGAGGGGGAGCGACAACCGACCCGTTCCCCTCCTCATCTTCTCCAGCACTCTCTCCATGCCAATTCCCTGACCCACTTCCAGCCACTAGGGCGGCGGGGAAGCCTGGGCCGGCTTGCTGGCGCTGTGGGGACCCCGGCTATTTCATCAATCGGTGTCCAGTGATGGAGGTGGGGACACTGATCCGGGTCCCCGACGCGCCACAAGCCGCCCCTGATCAAGCTGGCCTGTACCAGATACCTGTGAGTATCGAGGGGGGTACTTATCAGGCTTTGGTGGATTCGGGTTGTAACCAGACCTCCATCCATCAAAGCCTGATTCAGTCTAAGGTGTTGGATAACCGCCGCATGGTTAAGGTGAGGTGTGTGCACGGGGAAGTGGTGAATTATCCGGTGTTGCCCGTGGATATTCAATTTCGGGGACAAAAGCATAGTGTGGAGGTAGCAGTTAACCCGCACCTCCGGCATCCGCTAATTTTGGGGACCAATTGGCCATCATTTAATAAATTGTTGGGGCATTTGTGTGCGGATGCTTCTTGGGGAAAACATGTAAAGGGGAAAGAGACGGTTGCTCAGTCGGGAGAGGTGGATTCGGGACCTCCGGGGGCCGGTCCGGGGGAACAGAGCGGTCTGGAGATGCCCATTCTCACAGACCGCGATGACTTTCCCCTGGAACAGTCCCGGGATGAGTCGCTGAAAAACGCGTTTAATCAGGTCCGTTCCATCGACGGCCACCTCCTCCAGCCTGACCAGCCGCTCTCTTATCCCTATTTTTGTATTTTAAAGGATAGGTTGTATCGGGTGACCCAAGACACCCAGTCAAAGCAGGATACAACCCAGTTGTTAGTACCTAAAAGCCACCGGGAAATGCTTTTCCAGGCGGCTCATTCTAATCCTATGGCCGGGCATTTAGGACAAACGGCTACACTCAACCGTCTAATGGCCCGTTTCTTCTGGCCGGGCATTCACGAGAATGTACGCAGATGGTGTGCGTCTTGTCGTGAATGTCAGTTGGTGAATCCACCGGCCACCCCAAAAGCACCATTGTGCCCACTCCCGCTAGTGCAGGTCCCCTTCGAGAGAATTGGTATGGACCTCATCGGGCCATTAGAGCGGTCAGCACGCGGGCATCGCTTTGCATTAGTTATGGTAGACTATGCAACGCGATACCCGGAAGCAGTCCCGCTCCGCACTATTTCGGCGAAAAGTGTTGCGAGCGCACTGTTTTCATTCATCTCCCGGGTGGGAATCCCGAAAGAGATTCTCACTGATCAAGGCACGGCGTTCATGTCACGAACGATTCGCGAACTTTACGAGTTGTTGGGCGTTAAATCGGTTTGCACAAGCGTCTATCACCCACAAACAGATGGCTTGGTGGAACGGTTTAATCGCACGTTGAAATCCATGATTCGTAAGTTCGTTCACGAGGATGCTAAAAATTGGGATAAATGGCTAGAACCTCTGATGTTTGCTGTTCGCGAGGTCCCGCAAGCCTCCACGGGGTTTTCCCCCTTCGAGCTTCTCTATGGGCGCCAGCCCCGGGGGGTGCTGGATGTCCTTAGGGAGGCTTGGGAGGAAGGACCTTCAGCGAGTAAAAATGAAATTCAGTATGTCCTGGACCTGAGAACAAAACTCCACACTTTGGGGCGGCTGTCAATGGAGAATTTGTTACAGGCTCAGGACAAACAGAGACAGCTATACAACAGAGACGCTAGGCTTCGTCAATTCACTCCGGGAGATAAGGTACTTGTATTACTCCCTACATCAAGCTCGAAATTACTCGCAAAGTGGCAAGGACCCTTTGAGGTCACACGGCGAGTTAGCGATCTCAACTATGAGGTGATTCGATCAGATAGGGACGGGGCACGTCAAATTTACCACCTCAACCTGCTAAAGAAATGGTCTGAGGCAGAGTCAGTGATGCTCGCGATGGTGGTGAGCGGAGAGGAGGATCTCGGGCCGGAGGCGGTTCAAAAACCTCAATCTCTCGCTCTGGCCCCGGGGGGAGACCACCTCTCGCCCTCGCAGCTCACTGACATAAAACATTTACAAGCGGAGTTCGCTGACGTGTTCTCGCCCCTACCTGGTCGCACCGATCTCATCCAGCACCACGTTGAGACTGAGCCGGGAGTTGTGGTTCGCAGCCGGCCGTACCGCTTGCCTGAACATAAGAAAAAAGTGGTTCAGGAAGAATTAGAGGCTATGCTTGACATGGGTGTGATAGAAGAATCCAACAGTGACTGGGCGAGCCCGATTGTTTTAGTGCCTAAACCTGACGGCTCGGTCCGTTTCTGTGTGGATTATCGTAAGGTGAACGCGGTGTCGAAATTTGATGCTTATCCAATGCCAAGGATTGACGAATTGCTTGATCGGCTAGGGACTGCTCGTTTTTATTCGACGCTGGACTTGACTAAGGGTTATTGGCAGATCCCCTTGTCTCCAATGACCAAAGAAAAGACCGCTTTCACCACGCCGTTTGGATTACACCAATTCGTCACCCTTCCTTTCGGCCTGTTCGGGGCTCCCGCAACCTTCCAGCGTCTGATGGACAGAATTCTCCGGCCGCATGCTGCATATGCCGCTGCCTATCTGGATGATATCATCATCTACAGTGCAGACTGGCAGCGTCATATGCAGCACTTGCGAGCTGTCCTGAAGTCGCTGAGAAGGGCGGGGCTTACCGCCAACCCGAAGAAGTGTGCAATTGGGCGGGTGGAAGTAAAGTATCTGGGCTTCCACTTGGGTCATGGGCAGGTGCGTCCCCAAATTGACAAGACCGCAGCTGTTGCGGCCTGTCCGAGACCCAAGACCAAAAAGGAGGTTAGACAGTTCCTGGGGCTAGCGGGATATTACAGGAGGTTTGTACCTAATTATTCGGACCTCGCTAGCCCGCTGACTGATCTAACTAAAAAAGAGGTACCAGATACGGTTCAGTGGACGGAGCGGTGCCAGCAGGCTTTTACTCAGATAAAGGCTGCTCTGTGTGGTGGACCGCTCTTGCAGGCTCCTAACTTTTCTCTCCCTTTTCTTCTACAGACTGACGCCTCGGACAGAGGGTTGGGCGCGGTCCTGTCCCAGGAGGTGGAGGGTGAGGAGCGGCCGGTGCTGTACATCAGTCGCAAGCTCTCTAAGAGAGAGACGATGTACAGCACCATTGAGAAGGAGTGTTTGGCCATCAGGTGGGCCGTTCTCACCCTTCGCTATTACCTCCTGGGGCGGGAGTTCACCCTCTGTTCGGACCACGCCCCCTTGCAGTGGCTCCACCGCATGAAGGATACCAACGCGCGGATCACCCGTTGGTATCTAGCTTTACAGCCATTTAAGTTCAAGGTGGTCCACAGGCCGGGTGCTCAGATGGCTGTGGCTGATTTCCTCTCCAGGAGGGGGGGGGGGGGAGGCTGCAGGCCGGATGGCTCCCCGGCCTGAGTCGGGCGGTGGGGGTATGTGGAGGAGGGGGCGTGGTTTTGCGAGGTCTGTAGCGGGAGAGAGAGAGCAGGGCCGAGCGGTTGGTAAGTGGGTCAAGTGCAAATGAGTAACACCTGTCTCTGATTGCAGTAATTGGCTGGAGAGACTGCTTATAAGCTGCAGCAGAGAGAGAGATGAGAGAGGGAGAGAGACTCACTGGGACTCGTATGCACACAGCCACGCAGAGAGGAACTGCTGACAAAACCGACGAAGTGAAAAGAGAGTTTGATTATTGTTTTATGTTTTTGTGCGATGTGCACACAGTTTATTGAGTGAACGAAGGAGAAAATAAAAAGAGCACTTACGAGTCCCAGAAAGCCGACCCTGGTCTTCTTCCTTCCCACACCCACAAGAACCAAAAAACTACTACAACTATAAATATAACTAGTAATATAAATATGAATAACAATATAATATAAATATATAGCTATAAAAACACACACAATTTGCAAATGTAAAAAAAAAACATTTACTGGCCGATTCAGGTCTACAACAGCAAGTGCAGATCTTGAAGAATCTGAAAGCGTTCTTCTCTTTTCTGCTGGTTGGCTGGTGCTTGGATGCCATTCCTCATCTGAAGACTCAACCTGATGCATGTAGAATGGCAAGGAAAGGAAAGAGAATTAGCACTGCATGTAATGCTTCTGTATAGTTTGCCCATTCAATCAACAATCACACTGTCATCATTCACTCTAATTACAGGCCATCCCATGAACAATGAAACTGATGGGCAGTCGGTTAGACAGCATTCATATTGATGGCCACCTATACATTCTCACACAGCCCAAGCATCAATCTAACGGCCGGCTATACAGTGAGCATTCATATTGATGGCCACCTATACATTCACACACAGTCCTACAATCAATATAATGGCCGGTGATACAGTGAGCATTCATATTGATGGCCAGACATAAAATCAACAATCAAACACATGGTCGGCCGTCCAGAACTTTTTTTTTTCTTTTTTCGTCAATTTGTTTTTTGTAGCACAGGGGAAAAAATGCATTTGTTGCAAATGCATAAATGGTTATGTATTTACTGGTGTTCCACTTTCCAACTTTCCTACTTTGGACTCACAGTCTTTGTGCAACATTGTCTCAAGTATGAAAGCAAGCACTTCTGTTGTTGACCCCATACCAACTAGTTTGTTTAAGTCATGTTTTGAATCTCTCTGTCCTGCTGTACTGAGTATAGTCAATGATTCTCTGACTACTGGTGTGGTACCAGCTGCACTTAAAATTGCTGCTGTTACCCCAGTACCAAAGACAAATAATGCTGATTTTGAGAACCTTACAAATTTTCGACCCATCTCTAACCTTCCTTTTCTTTCTAAAATCTTAGAACAAGTTGTGGCTTCTCAATTAAGAGCTCACATGACTGTTAACGGACTATTTGAGCCCCTTCAGTCTGGTTTCCGTAAGCTGCACAGTGCTGAAACAGCACTGGTAAGGGTTTTAAATGATTTGTTAATTGCCTCAGATTCTGGTCATATATCTATATTGATTCTACTTGATCTCAGTGCGGCATTCAACACCATTGATCATTGTACTTTACTCTCACGTCTTGAGCATGTTTTTGGTGTCTCTGAGATTGCTTTGAATTGGTTCAAGTCTTATCTCTCCGACCGTAAACAATTTGTTGTATTGGGGGGTTCAAGATCTGAAGTCGGGGTTGTGAAATCGGGTGTTCCTCAAGGATCAATACTTGGTCCATTACTCTTTAGTCTGTATATATTTCCCCTAGGTCAGCTTTTAAGGTCGCTTGGTCTTAACTTTCATTTTTATGCTGATGATACGCAGATATGTGTACACTCAAAATCTGATGTAAATGTTGAGATTTCAACTCTGTCTCAAAGTATCTCTGAGGTAAAGAAGTGGATGTCTGAGAACTTTCTTTGCCTAAACAGTGATAAGACCGAAGTCATGCTGATTGGTTCACCACATCAGTTACGTAGAATGGAGCTGCCATCCTTACAGGTGGATGACTCCATTGTACAGTTTAAAGACAAATTAAAAAATCTGGGGGTGATACTTGATCCCAACCTAACATTCGACTTACAGGTTAGAAACACTATTAAAGTATCTTTCTTTCACCTCAGAAATATCGCCAGATTGCGCCCAATGTTAACTTTTACTGTGGCAGAAAAGCTAATTAACACATTTGTCTTTTCTCGCATTGATTATTGTAACTCCTTGCTGGCTGGAATTTCAAAGACAAATCTCAACAAATTACAGTTGGTACAAAATTCCGCTGCACGCATCTTAACTGGAGCTAGTGTAAGAGAGCATATTACACCTATTCTTAAATCACTGCACTGGCTGCCAGTTAAATTCCGTATTGATTTTAAAGTATTACTTCTGACCTACAAAGCACTAAACAATTTGGCACCACAATATTTGACTGACCTTTTGACACCATACACCCCAGTTCGAAATCTTAGATCCATCAATGCAGGTCTTTTATCGGTCCCTGTAACTCGCCTAAAATCTATGGGAGATAGGGCTTTTTCGAATCTTGCGCCTAAACTCTGGAATTCCTTGCCTGTAGAGTTACGAAATGCAAATTCCTTGCACATTTTTAAATCCAGCTTAAAAACATTCTTGTTTAGGGAAGCGTTTGTGTAATTGTATTTTAAGTTGTTTTTAGTTGTATTATATTTTCTTTTTGTACTATTTATTTTTCATATATATGTGTGTGTGTTTATGTATGTATGTGTATGTACATGTATGTGTATGTGTGCATGTATGTATATGTATATATATATATGCACATATTGTTATATTCTGTTGTGATTTTATGTTCTTATGTACAGCGCTTTGAGAAGTTGCCTTTAAAGGCGCTATATAAAATAAAGTTATTATTATTATTATTTTATATATATATATATATATATATATATATATATATATATATATATATATATATATATATATATATATATATATATATATATATATATATATATATATATATATATATATACATTTTTCCTGTGTGTGCTAGAAAAAATGCAAAATAATAGTATATGTATAAATAGTATATGTATAATCTATACTGGTATATTGCATTTTTTCTAGCACACAGAAAAACATTAAATAAATACAGTCTCAATATATATATATATATATATATATATATATATATATATATATATATATATATATATATATATATATATATATATATATATAAACAATTACATGTAGGGCTGCTCGATTATGGAAAAAATCATAATCACGATTATTTTGGTCAATATTGAAATCACGATTATGTAACACGATTATTTCACATGACTTTGGGAATGTGTTGTATTTATTAAAAATACACCTTTCAACAATTCAATTGAAATTGTAACATTTGTTGTACTTTTTGAACTATTAAAATAAATAATATAACATATATTCAAATCAAAGTATAAAAGTATTCACGTAAAAATGATAACCACAAATAAATAAGATAAACAATTTGGTTCGGCTAGATATGCTTTTCAGGTACGTCTAACATTAGTTTTTAGGTACAGAAATGTATCAAATGTAAAATAACATTGCATATTTGAGTGCATAAATGAAAGATTAATCCTATTAAACTTACAAAAGCTATTCAATCAAGTGCAGTGAATGATGTCCTTGTCTTTTGTTGTTTGACATAAAGAGGCAGTAGCCTTTACTGCTGTCTGTTTAAAGACCTAATGATCGGATATGCGTCGTCTTTATCGACTGTATAAAGTTCACTTAAGGCATATACAGACTATGTCTGCTAGGATACTCATCAAGTTGGACATGTTGACATACGTTTTGTGTGAGTTTGTCCGTTCAAGAGCAAGACTTGAAAGAGGACTCAATATTTGCGCGCTGAGAGACATGTGCGCGCTCTCGGATGAGCGCACAGAGATACATTTTCTGACAGCGCGTGCGGCTTCTCATTCGCGTCTTCTGGCACTAAACCCGGGTGATGACGGCGAAAACGACTAGTCATATTCGAAAATATGGCAGCACTCGCATGCATTGAACAAAGTTTACAAAGAGAGAATTATTTGAAAAATATTAGGGGAAAAAAGGACGTTTACACGGCATCCCTGCTCTCGTCAGTTTTTGTTTCTTTATTAGATTGTCATAGGTCACTCTGTTTAATTTTCAAGTGGTTAAACAAATTCGTGGTGTTCCCTTGCGTTGCAGCCACTGCCATGTAGCAAATCTTGCACGTAGCATGTTTCTGCTCGTCGTCTGATTCCTCGAAGCCAAACTGTTCCCAGACAACGGAGTTGGTTTTGCCTTTTTTGTTCACCAAACGCTGCTGTAACTGCTCTCCTTCTGCCATCTTTACTCGCGCCGAGTTTTTAAATTCCAGCGGATGATATGCACACGAGACTCACAACCTGAGAGAGATTTGTGGCTTCGGGAGGGGCGGATGAGCGCGTGCGCGTTTCATTCAGAACGCAAGACAAAATAAGAGTGTTCTAGCAAAACTGAACATGGCAAAATAATCGTTTTTTCTCGATTGTATTATTTTGGTGATCGTTGGGAGGCAAAATCGAAATCGAAATCGAAATTCGATTAATTGCACAGCCCTAATTACATGTGTTATATATATGTTTTATTTACACACACAATATATAATTTTTCCCCATGTGTGCTAGGAAAACTGCAAAATATCACCATATGTATAATGCATACTGGTATATTGCATTTTTTCTAGCACACAGAAAAAATAAAATAAATACATTCTCACACACCTTCTAAATATACATAAACAACTACACATAGCAACTCACCGGTATAAAATTGGATCAACTTCTCTGTCAACAAGCATATCACCGTCATCGCTGTCTTCACTCTCCTCAATGTTTTCCACATCGCTGCTTTGAGTGAGCTCAAATAAACATCTACAGCAGAAAAAAAACTTCTTTTGACGATCCATTGGATAATAAATTCCGTCCAATTAGTAAGACTAGCAAACAGTTACTACAAAGAAACCATCTGTTTACTAGCCTGTTAGCTGTTAGCTGTCAAATGACAGGGGAGGTGTGTCACAGACTACGTCGCAGCTACTCGTGGAGAGAGAGAGAGAGAGCGCCAGATTCAAATGAATAAATAATCACGCCCATGTTACGAATATAAACATGCCAGGTCTCGTTGGAATCGTGTGTTCATTGGCTACATTTTCTGTCAGTCATGACGATTCAATGCTTTTATTGGCTCCAGATAAATAGACAATATCATTGGATGAGCACATCATGACATCAGCTAAACCGAGTGCTATGGTTGGACATTTTGGACTAGATCCCGGCTATCTTTGCATGTTTTTGAGTTCGAGTGGTTTTATTATGTTCGTAACATTCTAAGCTATAAACCCATGTCACTTTATGCTACCGGGAGACTGTTTTTGGTGCATTATTTTATTGCATAACAGTCTAGTATGATACTTCGCTCCGCAGAAATGCGATGTAAACAAAGGATTAACCATCAATATTACACCGTTATTGTTTCGTTGGATTAAAAATGCTCTATGGGATGTTATTCAGTGGACCCTCACCTTTCCATTAATTCTGGAACTTTTAGCAGTGGATGCGTGTGTGGCTGGTAATTAGGACACTACTGGTATGTGCTCTGTTTTTCTTTATGCTTGTTTTGATGTGTATTGCTTACATTAATGCAAAAATACAGCCGTTATAAGCTTTTCATTGAAAAACAGTGGTCTGTCCTCGATGCTTGGGGTTTAGACCTTTAGAATGATATATAGTTTGTCAAGATTAATGTTATGGCAAAAATTTATTCATTGACATCACTAATAAGAGACAAACCATAATCCAATTGTCTTTATAAAGATTTATTTTTCTTGCAAGAAAGAGCCACGATCAGTGCAGCCATTCGAGGCTGCCTTGAGTGTGAACTGGAGAAACAATAAAACCACAAGCTTCTTATACCCGCAATGTCGAAACGTCTCGGTTACGGATGTAACCCTCGTTCCCTGAGGAGGGAACGGAGACGTAACGTTAGTGACTAACGAATGGGGGTTTCGCTTAGAAGCCTATCATCTTCGAGCTTAGAGAAAACGCCCAATGGCGTGCCAATGCCATAGGGCATGCGGATTTTGCAGACGTAACTCCGCCTCACCGCGTGAGTATATAAGGAAGTACGTGGCAATATCGCATTATGTTACCTGCTTGAGGAGCCAAGACTGAACTCCTGCGTTCCAGGTAGCACAGCTGATGTGGCAACGGGACGTTACGTCTCCGTTCCCTCCTCAGGGAACGAGGGTTACATCCGTAACCGAGACGTTCCCTTTCGTTCAGTCACTACGACGTAACGTTAATGACTAACGAATGGGGGTCCCAATATAATCCCGCCACTCAGCTGTCTTCCAGTGCCCTGCGTAAGTGTGAGTACCCTGTCGTAAGACTAGTACGGACGAAGGACTCCCACTTATCACAGGAATACCAAGGTACACTGGGAAGCATATCCCAGTGAGGGAATGCCAAGGATGCCTACCCGTGGGGAGGACTTAAGAGACACATATGACCCAGCTAGGGGCTGCATATGGAGATCTCTAGGGTACCAGCCGAAGGTGGATTTTTAACCCTAGGGTTGGCGGGGGACACGCCAAGGGAATAAACCCGCTCACTGCGGAGACTTACGGTGAAATACTCGTGTGGGGGTCGCCGGAGGGGAACCATGCACACGGGGCACCTGGCCGGAGACGAGGGTCTGGGCTCGCTAGAGGGCAGACACACAGGTATCGGCGTAAGCAGTGCTGGAGGAGCTCAGGGCTCTCGGGGAGCTCACCTGAGGAAAATATCGCACGTATCCAGTCCGTGGAGTGGAGTGGCGAGCAAGCGAAGACACCAAAGCCTGGTCCATTACCGGCCCCTCGGGGGGGCGAGTACATAGTCGGACACTGGCTCCACTCGGAGATTGGAGAATCTGGCGAATGTGTTCGGTGTCGCCCAGCCTGCAGCTCTGCAGATGTCTGTCAGCGAGGCGCCATGCGCTAGAGCCCAAGAGGAGGGCCCACTCCACTCACACCAAGGGGACATGGTCGACCTTGCTGCTGGTAAGCCAAAACAATGGTGTCCACTATTCAGTGAGACAGCCTTTGCTTTGAGAGAGCACTTCCCTTCCGCTCTCCACCATAACAGACAAAGAGCTGGTCTGAGGTCCTGAAACACTGCGTCATGTCTACGTAGGCGCGGAGCGCGCGTACTGGACAGAGCAATGCCAAGGCTGGGTCTGCCTCCTCCAAAGGCAGCGCTTGCAGGTTCACTACCTGATCTCTGAAGGGAGTGGTAGGAACCTTGGGCACATATCCAGGCCGGAGTCTCAGGATCACGTGAGAGTTAGCCGGCCCGAATTCCAGGCACGCTTCGTCAACCCAAAATGCCTGCAGGTCCCCGACCCTCTTAAGAGAGGCCAATGCGGACAGCAGAGCCGTCTTCATCGACAGGAACTTAATATCAACCGACCGCAAAGGCTCAAAGGGAGGCCTCTGCAGAGCACTTAGAACTACTGAGAGGTCCCAAGAGGGTACGAGAGGAGAGCGAGGAGGATTCAGTCTCCTCGCTCCCCTCAGGAACCTGATGATCAGGTCGTGCTGACTTACCTTTTTGTCCTCCAAGAGATCGTGGTGGGCAGATATAGCGGCCACATAAACTTTGAGGGTGGAGGGAGACAGCCTTCGCTCCAGCCCCTCTTGGAGAAACTCAAGCACGGACCCGATCGGGCATTTCCAGGGGTCTTCTTGGTGGGAAGAGCACCAGGTGACGAAGAGGTTCCACTTCAACGCATAGGCATGCCGAGTGGACTCTGCCCTAGCGGAAGTGATGGTGGCGACCACCGTAGGTGGTAGGCCACTCAAACCTGCCGCGTCCCGTCTAGGAGCCACACGTGGAGGTTCCAGAGGTCGGGACGCGGGTGCCATAGGGTGCCCCGTCTCTGAGTGAGGAGGTCCGGTCTCAGAGAAATAGGCCAGGGAGGGGCTGTCGCAAGGAGAAAGAGTTCGGGGAACCAGGTCCGGCCGTGCCAGTACAGGGCAACCAAAAGGACCTGCTCCTTGTCCTCCCTGATCTTGCACAGGAGTTGTGCGAGTAGGCTCACTGGGGGGAACGCATATTTGCGTAGGCCCCGCGGCCAGCTGTGCGCCAGTGCATCCGAGCCGAGCGTGCCCTCGGTAGGGAATAAAACAGGCTGCAGTGGGAAGAGTTGCGGGAGGCAAAAAGATCTACCTGTGCGTCACCGAACTGTTCCCAAATCAGCTGGACCGCCTGGGGATGGAGTCTCCATTCTCCCGGGAGAGGCTGAAACCGCGAGAGCTCGTCGGCTGCGTGGTTCAGGACTCCCGGAATATAGACAGCACGAAGGGACCTCAGGTGCTTCTGACTCCATAGGACGAGATGGCGGGCGAGTTGAGACATACGGCGGGAGCGTAGACCGCCCTGGTGGTTGATGTACGCTACTACGGCCGTGTTGTCTGTCCGGACAAGCACGTGTTGACCCTTCAGCAACGCTCGGAAGCGGTGCAGGGCGAACCGTACTGCCAGCAACTCGAGGCAATTGACATGCAGGCGGCTGCTTGTCCATTGCACATGGCCCCCAACCCGTGGCAGAGGCATCCGTCGATACGACAACATGCCTGGAAACTCGTTCTAAGGGGACACCTGCCCGTAGAAAACTGAGGTTCGGCCACGGGGTGAGCGTCTGTAGGCAGGGCCGGGTCACTTGAACCCGGAGCGTGCCAGACTGCCATGCCCATCTCGGGACTCGATCGCGAAGCCAGTGCTGAAGCGGTCTCATATGACGCAATCCGAGCGGCGTTACCGCGGCTGCAGATGCCATATGCCCCAGGAGCCTCTGAAACCGCACTCTTGCTCTTGATTTGACGGAGGCAAGTCAGCAGAGACTGCGCGCACATGGCGACCGAGTCGATGTCCCAACCGAGAAAAGAGATCCTCTGCGCTGGGTAGAGTTTGCTCTTCTCCCAGTTGACCCGAAGGCCCAGGCGGGCTAGGTGTTGGAGCACCCGATCTCTGTGTCCGCAAACCTGCTCCCGAGAGTGGCCCAGTATGAGCCAGTCGTCGAGATAGTTCAGGATGCGAACCCCGTGCTGCCGAAGGGGCGCAAGGGCTGCCTCGACAATCTTCGTAAAGACGCGAGGGGACAGAGATAGCCCGAATGGGAGGACCGCGTACTGACATGCCCGCCCCTCGAAGCAAACCGTAGGAATGGTCTGGGTCGAGGTAGGATGGAGACATGGAAGTAGGCGTCCTTCAGGTCGATCGCTGCAAACCAATTGACCGGACGAACGCATTCGAAAAGGCGTTTCGCTGTCAACATCTTGAACGGAAGCCTGTGTAGGTAACGGTTCAAGATGCGCAGGTCCAGGATTGGTCTTAACCCACTGGTCTTTTGGGTACAATGAAGTAGGGCCTGTAGAACCCGGACTTCATCTCGGCTGGAGGGACAGGCTCGATCGCACCCTTCGCCAGTAGGGTGGCAACCTCTGCTCGCATGACAGGGGCATTGGCCCTGACCATAGTAAAGCGGACTCCCCGGAAGCAGGGAGGAGCCTGTGCGAACTGAATCGCGTAGCCACGCCTGATTGTCTTCGCGACCCAGCAGGACAGCCCTGGAATCTGAAGCCAGGCTCCCAGGAACTGCACCAGCGGGGTCATTCGGACTACAGACGTACCCGGTGGGGGGCGATGCAGCGTTACCGACCCGGACAAGGGAGGCTGTTGGGCGTCCCCGTGTGGAGGTGCGGTTAACGGCTGCGTCCTGACAGAGGAGACCAGGGAAGGACGCACGTTCCACTGGGGTCTGCTCTGCCAGGAGGCTGGCGACAGAGAGGGATGCGGGACCCGTGGGTGGGTCCTCAGAGACAGGAACATGAGTTCTTCCCAAGCGCTGCTAGCCCGGGGGCCAGCAGCGGAGGATTTTTCCCCCGGCCCTCCACCGGGGGAAGGAGAGGCCCTGCTACCATCCCCTGGGAAGAACTGGAACCCATCTCTGAGTTGTCCACCTCCAGCCTGGCGTTTAACCAGGCTGGGGAGCAGACTGGGCGTCATCCTCAACCACCTCCACGGCGCGGCCCCGGAGAAGGCTGCTGTTGGGGCCGGGCGGGAGGAGGGAGGGTGCCCTCGGCGGCGAGCGGACTGAGGCGACTGAGCCGGCGGCTGGGTGCAGCAGCTGGCCGCCGGGGCAGTACGTGTTACAGCCTCAGTCTGCTCTGGGGCGGCCGAGAACCGTTGGGCGCAGTTCTCAGCCGCGCCGCAAAAGAGGCCAGCCTGGGATATGGGCGAGTTGAGGAGGCGGCCCGCTCAACGTCCTCCACATCACCAGGTAAGGCCAGGTGTTCTCCCGGACCACAGCTGTGGACATCGCCCGACCCAGGGAGCGTGTGGCAACCTTCACCGCCCGGGGGGCGGGATCAGTTGCGGCACGCAGCTCATTGAAGAGCCCTGGGTCGGCTCCACCTTTGTGGATGAGCAAAGGGGCGGCGGCCTGCCCGTAGCTCTGCAGGCCCACGCCACCGAAGTAGACGAGCCCACAGGCTTTGGGAGGGTGCTTAGGACAGCCACCCACGCCACGTCAAAGCCCTCTGTGGACACCGTAGTGCGCAACAGAGAGTTCAACAGTGGGAGGGAGGGGGCCCCAGTGTACCCTTAGGCCGCGGCCCCATCAAGGGCAGAGAAGGCGGAGGAGGCCACCAAACGGTCGCGGGAAGCACGGGGACTTCCGGGACCGCGTGATCTCCTCATGCACCTCGGGAGCGAAAGGCATTGGGGGCGGGGCCCAACGGCTGTCGGGTGCCGCCCCCAAAAACCAATCGCGCAACCACGAGCACTCGCGACTGGGCGGAGTTCCACACCAGCGCGAGATCGCGGCTGCCCGAGATAACATGGCTGTCAACTTTAGGTCAGATCAGGAACCGCTGACACACCTAATCGTCATCCCCAAAGGACTCCAGCCCATCTTGGGATGCGGCGATCGACATCTCACTGCTATCTGGAGCGTGAACGAAACGAACAAGGCGTCAGAGACGGGCCGCTGTTTCAGTCCAACACTCGCGGGAAGCGATGTGCGAGAGGGGGGCGTGGCCCGAGGACCACGCACCGCCCTCAGGTCACCCTGGCCACCAGCCAAAGTACCATCTCACTCGGGGACGGTAGATTGGGGTGCGGCAGAGGGGACTCTCTCTCCTCACGGAGATCATAGAGTCTCGACCGCGACAACGCGATGGTCACATTCCCGCAATGGAAACGTGACACATCCACAAACACTGCCCGAGCGTGCTGAAGCCCAAACACGCTGAGCAGTGAATGCGCCCATAGACAGCAGCGGAGATCGATCGCACCCGGAAGTGCACGGGCGAGCCGTCTTGAAAAAGACGTGCCACGTGCAAGCTCTTTTTGTGAGAGGAAGCCTCGCAGTCGATGCCGAAGCGCCCAGGGAAACACACACCAGCCGTCTAGCAGACCACTGCGCAGATCAGCAGGCAGGAAGTATGCGATCACTGGAACGCGCCGTCACACCAACACCGACTGGAAAGCCGCTCGTCTCGAAGAGGCTGACAGAGTCTCAGAAGGCTTGTGAGGAGTGAAGAGGTAGGTACTCTTGGCTCCGAAATCAGAAACATAATGTGATATTGCCACGTACTTCCTTATATACTCACGCGGTGAGGCGGAGTTACGTATGCAAAATCCGCATGCCCTATGGCATTGGCACGCCATTGGGCGTTTTCTCTAAGCTCGAAGATGATAGGCTTCTAAGCGAAACCCCCATTCGTTAGTCACTAATGTTACGTCGTAGTGACTGAACGAAAGGGAACAACCCCTTCTCAGTAGTTTTCCATACATCTGTGGAAACCCATTGAAGGTTTCGCCTTGATCAGGTTTCGCCTTGATCAAGAGGTGAGACACAATACACAAATGGTCCCCTTTCTGTCTTGGAACTAATTAAATTATCTGACACCTTTAGATATCCCACTGTTTCCCCCCCTGGGTCTTAGTGGGACTCAAACTCAAACATAAATCTTCTGTGATTAAATTTTTCACCAACAATTCCCCCTTTTATCATTCTTTGATAACTTGCAAGAAAGAAAAATTTAAAATGTGTATATATGAATATAAAAAAATAGAAGTAGTAATAATAAAACAATAAGAACAAATTATAATAAAAAGTAGTAATAAAACAATAATGATAATAAAGTAATAATAAAACAGGCACATTTAAGTCGCTCATCACACACTCTTCATCTTTGATTTTTGTATAAATGATCACGCTCTTAAATTTGTAAATGAAGAAAATAAAAATCCCCTAATTTGTTTTAGGCGTCTCCTCGCTAGTCATCTCATCAAATTCATTTATCCACGCATTGTAGTTATCATAAACATAAGCAAACTCCCCCTTTTTTTCTGCTGTTAACATGTCTAAAATCAGTCTGTTCTGAATAACTGCATCTCTGATTTGTCTCATTCCCTCATTCACCATTGTCATATCATATTCAGTGCTATTGGCTAAAGTTAACACACTCAATGCCAACCCATTAAATTTGTTTATCGTTACTGCTGTTCCCACCCCCAGAAAAATAGAGCAGCCCGCATTTGCCCCAGGTGTTGTCCATGGATCTGACAAGACATAACCACTGTAACGGTCTGGAAAATACACAGATTCACATTCATTAAAGCTGGGTAACAGCAACCTGTCCAGTCTTTCTGTGGCATGAAATGGTTTCTGTCACCACAAACCCAAACTACCGCATGCAAAGTGTCACTTGGTTTGCTAAACGTACAGGTAAAACCTGTTGTGATACCGCCTCTCACCGCTGTGCACTTCCCTGTGGTCGAATTCTTGATGTCAATTCTGACTCTGCAGTCAGATCACCCTGCTTTCACATTCAGCTTCAGTCTCGTGAGCACACGCACACATCTCCTTGAACATGCATCACTCTCAATGATGGAATTAACATGTCTGTGTTGTTGTACCGCTGCGTTCTCTTGCGAGCAGACGTTGGATGTGTTGTTGGAATCTTCCCTTGCTCGATGTCCGCTGCAGCTCTAAGCACAATCTACTGGATTCTGTAGGCTTGAAATAGGGTTTAACTTGAAAACTGGTTGGCTCAGCACCACGTTGTGCCAGTGTCTCTACTCCTGAGATGATAACGGCAAATGATGTTTATATCTCTGCCCGCACAGACGTTTGCCTCCTGCTTCTCTCTCCTCTCGGCTCCTCCTCCCCGATCACTGTTGGGACCTTTCTACAATGGCTCGCATGCACTCACACCGCTCTCTCCGCTACCTTGACGGCGGTGTGTCGTCAGAAGCATGACAAAAGGCCCTAGCCACCTTTCCGCCTTCCAGCTCTTCGTACCTGTTTTACCACGTAATCTCCTGGCTTGATGTTGTTCAAGGGAGTCTCAGCCGGTTTCCCCTGAGCAGTTTTCACCTGCACACAGACACCAGACAACAGAGAAGACATTTCTTTGCAATAATTCACAATTCTATTGATGCAAGCTATTGTTTACCCCCTTCCATTCCCATGAATGGTGGTCTTCCAAAAAATGTCTCAAACGGGCTCAGATTTACTTAAGGCCTTTTCTTGTTTTCATGTATTTCAATATGCATCAAAATGCGAAATTTTCAGCAAATATTGTAACCCCCTTATAAACTTCATTCATTTCAGTACCATTACCATAACCATTCCCCCTTTGGCTGCAGGCTCGCCCATGCAGCCATTTATCATAATCGTTGAAAATATTGTTGGGGTAAACAAGGCTTGCCATCACTTCTTGTCTAGACGCCATTTTGCACATTCACACATCATTCATAAGTTTCCAGCCACGTCTCCACAGGTGCTTCTCCGCTGCTGTGGCAAATGCCTGCATACTCTGTAAGGAAATCAAAGCATTTGTGTTAGTTTCAGATAATAAAATACATTCTGGTTCCTTTGACTGCTGTGCTGCCGCGGCCTTCGCAGCCGCATCTGCTCTCACGGTTTCCTGTTGAAATAAACTCTTTGTTGTTAGTTACGCTGCGCATTTAAGTCTTAACTTGAAAGTTTCCCATAAACATACTGAAAATATCCAATAAAATGAAAGACAAATCCGTATTTCATCTCTGTAAGCCCGGCTAAGTCAGTAATCACTGTCACTGCTCTCCCATCATGTTAGGGGTGTGTGATACCTCCAAAATCCAAACATGCCAACTTTCTGCTATCAACCATTTGACTACACACATCCCTAGGCCAGACCCACAGTCACTCCTCAGAGACTAACATAAATGAAAAAAACAAAACAATCAGTGGCTCTCTTGATTAATCAAAATCATAACAGACCTTTTTGGCATTCACTCAAACTCATAAACAAACTCATAAACAATACAATACAAATACAATACAATATATCAATACTAAACAATACAAATAAGTAAGATATATAATAATCCATCTTAGCGCTTTAAATCTCTACATAAAACATCCTTCAGTTTACATTTTGTGCTTTGCCCACAGTTTCTCACTGTGCATCACATTCTTATCAACCTTCCTTCAGTCAGTCATTTCAACACAATTCTTCACAAACTACCCTACTTACTATTTCCAACAGACCCATTTTCACTCATCATAGCCCACATCATATTTAACCATTAACGAATATAAATCTAAATTTGTTAATGTTAAATATACTTCATCAAAATGACAAAATTATCAATTCGTATTACGTTCAATCAGCTCGTTCACTCATCTTTATCTCGTGACATCCTACTTAATCATACTCAATACCCAATTCTTTATCAAAAATTTTTCAGCTCCTGTTATCAGTAAACAAAATTAATTAATTAATCAATTAGGATTTCTTTTAAAGTACCCTTTTCTCCATGCCCTGTCCATTAAAACTCCTCTTATATCATGTCATTTGGCAGTGATTCTTATCATCAAACTTGCCACATCAATTTCTTTAACGCTGGTTAAAACCAATCTGTATTTTAAAAAGCATTCATATTTCAATATCCATTTTAGCCTAATTTGACTTTGGTTGTTCATAATCCCTGTCAGAAATCCTAATTTTTATTTTTATTTTTATTTATTTTTTGTTTCCTGTATGAATCAAAATATGTCAAGAAGTTATCTAGATATTCTTTTAGAAGTTATCTTTTTGGTTCGCCCTCCGGCCTTTCGTAAATATGAGTGAGTCTCTAGATCATTTGGATAGTGACTTCAGTTAAATTGTCACTTTGTCTCTTAATTAATCCAGAGATTAATTCAAATAGTCTTCATCCATGACAAATTTGGTCATAATTACTAGTGACAGACAAAGCTGGATGTCCAATCCACTTAAAGCTCGTCCAATGTTCTGATCATCTTTTCATCAGTTTCACTCAGAATAATCAACTTTCTCTAAAGTTTTTTTTTATTTTATTTTTTTTAACTTAAAGCTACACTATGTAACTTTTCCGTCCACTAGAGGTCGCCTGTTCAAAACAAAGGCGTAGTTTGATGACGCCACGTTTGAGCGCAGAATCTCGGGACATGTGGTCTTCACCTCACAGCCGGTGGGAAACAGTCAGGATAGGACTCGGGCAGAAATCATGTTCATGGATGCGATTATTAACATTACTGTAGTCTGAAGCAGAGCAGGAGCGAGTGTTGTGGAGCTGAGCAAGGCCGCAGGAGCGATTGAAGAGCGGGACTGTTATTATGGCATAGTCGCTGGCGGGACTTTTATTATGACACGGTTGCCGGCGGCACTTCCTCTTCTCCAGTGCTGAGTGTGAGGTAACGCAGCTCTGTTTATCGTATTAGATATATCTGAGTGTGTTGAAAAGGAAGTTATGACGTTCGCTCCGCGGCTGCTATGACACTTGTTCACACTGTAGTGAGAGTAAAGTGTTTCACTGAATAAAACCGGAGACCGAGGGTGACGCAGATATGACGCAATCGACAGGCGACTCCCTCACACGCATAGCTCACACGTCCCGGCTCCTTGGTTAAAATAGCAATTTTCTCACGATTTACAAATAGTTGAAAACATTTGGGATATTCTAAGTACTCAACTGAACAAAATATATAACACTGGCCTAGTGGTTTCTGGATGTTTTACTGCAAAAATCCTACATAGTTCACCTTTAACCCATCTGTAATGATAAAGACACTAATTCCAGAGGTTATTGACACACTACACTCAATCAGGACACATAAATATGAACTGCTCATTCTCAAAATGTGCTTTTACATGGTCTCTTAACCAGTTTCAAATCTGTTCATTACTAATCTATTTATAGAAAAGTCAGCTGGGTTGTTTTGTTCTGATATCATTGTTTTTGTGTAGTCTCAGCTTTAACTGAGCGATAACAGATAGAGTACAGTCCCTGCTTCCAGCCTCTCTCTCTCTCTCCCAGATAATCTTTTCAACAGTCTTCTAAGACTTTAACTATAATGTTAAATTCATTAACCCTTAAATCATTAATCCTTCACAAAGTTTAGAAATTTCGTAGTATAACTTATTGTTTCAAGTTATCTTTAGTTTAGATTTCTCTGTTATTCAGACCTTCTCTTTAAACTTCAAAAGCCGTCCTCATCTTAAAGCCATCACCATGTCTCCAAATTATCCTCTGCCATCCTAATGACCTGCAGGATTTAGACTATGATAGAGACATATTAGTTCAATATCATACAGTTTTACTGATCCAAATAAATTTTGTTCTGTTCCACAAAGTTATCAATCACAATCACAGCATGGTCTCAGCTGGCTCTTGAATGCCAATCTCATTCATAGCTCTTTTTTTCTTCAGGGTGTTTCCTGGCTCTCAATTTATGCGGTATTTGGTGAGCGGTATAGAGGGGCCATTATTAGGGCAGGGGCTGCAGTGTCCAGTCTTGACCTTGGCCCCTACGAAACACAGCTTCTCCTCCCAACACCAGTGATGCTGCTGGCCTCACAGACATCTGCCTCACCTCTCAAACACACCTCACATAAACCCCCCCCCTCCTCCTCCTCCTCCTCTTTTTTTTTTTTTTTTTTTTTTTTTTTTTAGATGACTTATCGTGATTTCCCTGGCTTGGGTTGCCCCCCGTCAGGCCATAGGAAGTCTTACCCGTCTTTGGGAAACCACCTCGTGCTCATTTGGTCCTCGTTTAAGATCTTTGACCCTCAGCAGGATCAGATATTTTCTGGAGCCTTTTGGAAAGTGCATTCAAGAGTCACCCAAAGCCATCTAGTCTGCTTTCAAATTAGTAAAAATATGGAGACAGGTTAATTATAACACAACTTAATCACTAAAATCCATCATACTTCTTCAAAGACAGTGCGTCTTGCGTAACAGTGCGTGGATTACACTCAGTGAATTTAGCCAAAACACCTGTCCATTCATTTTAATGTTCTGCTACATCTGTGACTAAGGCCATCAGTCCTGTACATGGTGAAGGCTAAGAGCAGACAGAAGTTACTGGTCGTATCATACATTAATCAAAATTTCAGTACATTAAAAGTCTGTATTTTTTAAAACATGTCTTATTGCCCTCTTGATGGCATCTTTTTTATATCTTAACAAATAACTGTCTATTATGTTCACATGATGCCCTGTGCTTTTACTCATCAATATCTTCTATCATCTGTGGCACAGGCTCAGATATCAGCTTTGAGCTGGTCTGGGATGAGAGAGACTCTGAGGCCTTCAGGGCTGGTACACTGCATTTTCATAAACATTTCACTCTTCACACTAGCTCAGTGTAAGATCTGGCTTTGTTTTCAAATAAACATCAGACATTTTCCTTTTAACTCTATCCTTAGACAGAAATCACATTTTCAAATGATCATAACTTTATATTTGTCTTTCGCCCCCATAATGAATTTAGAAACTATATTTCCACTCAGATTGAGTCTCTGTTACTCAAGTTAGGCCACGTGGTGGCCGGATTGAGATAACAAATTGTTTATTAGCTCAGCACAAGCTTATCTTTTGAAAACAAAACATCAGCTTCTAGGGTTTTCAACATTTTAACACCTATAGTTATTTCAACAACCCAATATTCAGTCAAATCATCATTATCAGAGTTTTGCAAAGGTGAGAAGAGCAAGAACATATTTATTATATCTTTTTCATTTAAAACTCGGTTAATAAGGATTTATATATTTTTGCAACATGTTTTATCATCTTTATCTTTAATTTTAACCTCATATTAAAATTATCTCAAGTCCTTCAAAAGTAATCACTAAAGACTTTATTAAGCCTATTATTTTCTAATTTTCTTAGAGTGTAAATCTCTGTTTTATTCTTTTTACTGAGTTTCGTTTACAGAATTTAGTCTGGTGGCCTGATTTGCCACACTTTCTACTCTTCTTTTCACCAACATCATTTTTAGTTACTCAATTTTATATCTCAGTGACTTCTGGGATTTTCCCTTTTAGTATGATACCTCACCTATTTTATAAATTAATGAATAAGCACAAACGTCTCGGTTACGTATGGTAACCCACGTTCCCTGAAGGAGGAAACGGAGACGTACATCGGACATACCGACGAATTGGGATCACTTCAGGGACCCCTATCAGCTTCGAGATATAGAGAACAGGCCAATGGGCCATTGGCGTGCGAGATTTGCATCTCGCGCTCCGCCCCGCGCCGCGGGTATAAACAGGAAGCGAGAGCGAATGCACGCTGTTTTTCACTGAGGAGCCGAACTTAGTGGCTCAACCTGCAGTGATGGTACAGCAACTGTGGCGACGGGACGTACGTCTCCGTTCCCTCCTTCAGGGAACGTGGGTTACCATACGTAACCGAGACATTCCCGTCGGACGTACCGACGAATTGGGATCCCTTATGGAAAACGCCATAGTTACTACCACTTTCAGCGCCCAGCGATGAGCCCCTCAGACCCCGATCTGATGTGGGCGGGGAAATTCACGCAGGGAGAGTCCAAGCTGTTGTTCCGCAAGACCCATTCAGCTGACTGTATTGGATAACGCTGGGAAAGCGTGCCTGTGAAGGCCGCTGCGGAAGCCACATCATGCCCAGAGGGAGTTACCATGTGGAGAATACACGTATGGGCTGGCCGTGGGCAGCACAACATAGGGAAGTCCCAGGGGTGGCCCCGGCCAATTAGTGGAGGGGGACAACACGTACCTGGGACGGCAGAGGAGACTCTGCCGAGGGAAAGACAAGGGCTCGCCGTAGGGAGCCGTACCGTGGAAGAATACACATATGGGACCGCCGTGGGGGTCACTACATATGGAACCCAGCCTAACACAAGTTCCACCAATGCATACGAGTGTTAGACCTGGCGTCGAACGCTCCGCCGCGTCCGACTGCCGTGGGTTGCGGAGGACTCAACAGGGTTCGCCGATCCGGGGAACTCGACTGGAGCAGAATAAGCGCACGCATCCGTCTACCATAGGGGAGGGAATGGCGCAGCAAGCCGACACTAGAACAGGCATTTCGGTGTTACTGACTATGGAAAGTGAGCACACAGGAAGATACCGGCTCTACACGGAGGCTATAGAATCTAGCGAACGTGTTAGGTGTCGCCCAGCCCGCAGCTCTACAAATATCTGTCATCGAGGCGCCACGAGCCAGCGCCCAGGAAGAGCCAACACCCCTAGTGGAGTGGGCTCTTAACCCGAGCGGGCAGGGCACGTCTTGGGACTCATAAGCCAAGACGATGGCATCCACTATCCAGTGGGCCATCCTCTGCTTGGAGACAGCCTTTCCCTTCCGCTGTCCTCCGTAACAGACAAAGAGCTGCTCTGAGGTCCTGAAGCTTTGCGTTCTGTCCACGTAAGTCCGGAGAGCACGGACGGGACAGAGAAAAGCTAGGGCTGGGTCTGCCTCCTCCGAAGGCAGCGCTTGCAGGCTCACCACTTGGTCCCGGAAGGGAGTAGTGGGAACCTTGGGCACATATCCAGGCCGGGGTCTCATGATCACATGAGAGTTACCGGGCCCGAATTCCAGGCTCGATTCGTCGACCGAAAATGCCTGCAGGTCCCCTACCCTCTTGATGGAGGCCAACGCAGTCAGGAGTATTGTCTTTAACGACAGAATTTTCAACTCAGCTGACTGCAGAGGCTCAAAGGGTTCTCTCTGTAGTGCAGTTAGCACCAGAGTTAAGTCCCAAGAGGGTATGGAGGGAGGACGAGGCGGATTTAACCTCCTCGCCCCCCTAAGGAACCTGTCGACCAGATCGTGCTTACCTAGAGATTTTCCATCTACTAGCTCATGATTAGCGGCGATAGCGGCAACATAGACTTTGAGGGTGGAGGGAGACAGCCTTCGCTCCAACCCATCTTGGAGAAAGGCAAGCACAGATCCGATCGAACATCTTCGGGGGTCTTCTCGGCAAGAAGAGCACCAATCGACGAACAGGTTCCACTTCAACGCATAGAGGCGCCTCGTAGAGGGGGCTCTAGCGGAAGTGATGGTGTCAACTACCGCTTGCGGTAGGTCACCTAGAACCTCCGCGTCCCGTCCAGGGACCAGACATGGAGTTTCCAGAGGTCTGGACGCGGGTGCCATAGGGTGCCCCGTCTCTAAGTCAGGAGGTCCTTCCTCAGAGGAATGGGCCAGGGAGGTGCTGTCGCAAGGAGCACTAGTTCCGGGAACCAAGTCCGGTTGGGCCAATATAGAGCGACCAACAGGACTTGCTCCTCATCCTCCCTGACTTTGCACAGTGTCTGCGCAAGAAGGCTCACTGGGGGAAACGCATACTTGTGTTCTTCCCGGGGCCAGCTGTGGGCCAGGGCATCCGACCCGAGGGTTCCCTCGGTCAAGGAATAAAACCACTGACAGTGGGTCGTCTCTGGGGAGGCAAACAGGTCTACCTGTGCGGCCCCGAAACGACTCCAGATTAGCTGGACCGCCTGGGGATGGAGTCGCCATTCTCCCGGAAGCACCGGCTGACGTGACAGCTCGTCGGCTGCACGCTTGAGCAGGCCCGGAATTTGAATGGCTCGAAGCGACCGCAGATGCTTCTGACTCCATAAGGGGAGATGGCGGGCGAGTTGTGACATGCGACGGGAGCGTAGACCACCCTGTTTTTTGACGTACGCAACGGTCGCAGTGTTGTCCGTACGGACCAGAACGTGCTTGCCTCTGAGAGGAACTTTGAAACGGCTGAGTGCAAGACGAACTGCTAACAACTCGAGGCAATTTATATGCCATTGCAGCTGAGGCCCCGTCCACAGACCCGAAACTGCAAGCCCGTTGTACGTGGCACCCCAACCCGTGGATGAGGCATCCGTGGAGACAACGGAGTGCCTGGACACTTGTTCTAGGGGAACTCCCACCCGTAGAAACAAAGGGTCCGACCATGGGCCGAAGGTTTGGCGGCACCTCGGAGTCACTTGGACACGGAGGGAACCGCTGTGCCACGCCCATCTCGGGACTCGATCGTGTAGCCAGCGCTGAAGCGGTCTCATATGAAGCAATCCGAGCGGCGTTACTGCGGCTGCGGATGCCATATGCCCCAGGAGCCTCTGAAAATGTTTCAGTGGTACCGCTGTCCTGCCTTTGAACGAATTCAAGCAGTTCAACACTGACTGGACGCGCTCCTCGGTGAGGCGCGCTGTCATGGCGACCGAGTCTATCTCCATACCGAGAAAAGAGATCCTCTGTGTGGGAGAGAGTTTGCTCTTCTCCCAGTTGACCCGAAGTCCCAACTGGCTGAGGTGACTGAGAACCTTGTCCCTGTGTTCGCACAACTGCTCTCACGACTGGGCAAGGATCAGCCAGTCGTCGAGGTAGTTTAGAATGCGAACACCATGCTCTCTCTCATGGGGGCAATGGCCACCTCCGCAACCTTCGTAAAGACGCGGGCGACAGGGACAGGCCGAAGGGCAAGACGCGGTACTGACATGCCCGTCCCTCGAACGCGAAGCGCAGAAAGGGCCGGTCGAGGGGAATCGAGAATGAAAGTACGCGTCCTTCAGGTCGATCGCTGCAAACCAATCTCGGGGACGGACGCACCTGAAGATGCGCTTCTGCGTTAGCATTCTGAACGGCAGCCTGTGAAGGGACCGGTTCAGGAATCGCAGGTCCAAGACCGGCCATAACCCGCCGCCTTTCTTGGGTACAATGAAGTACGGGCTGTAGAACACGGACCTCATATCGGCTGGAGGGACCGGCTCCATCGCGTCCTTCGCCAGTAGGACTGCGATCTCCGCCCGGAGCACGGGGGCGTTCTCCTTCGCTACTGGGAAGTGAATGCCCCCAAACTTAGGGGGACGCCGGGCGAACTGAATCGCATAGCCGAGTCTGTAGCCAGGCTTCCAGACACCGAGCAAGGGGATTAACCACAGACGTACCCGCAGCGATGCAGCGACGCGGAATGCAGGGATCCGACTCGGACGGCATGGAAGCGGCCCGAAGTGGGATCTGAGTGTGCTGTTCAACACTTACCTGCGTCCGCGGAGGGGGCGTGCGAGTGTGGGGAGGCCGCTTGAGTGCGTTCCCACAGCCGGCGCCCCCTGCTGGCGAAGGGAGAGGCGTCTGAGGGTGGCGAGGCATGGGAGCGTCGACCACCGCCAAGCGCGCTCCCAAATGAAGGAGGGGCTGAGCGTGGCAAGGCTTTGTGGCGTTGCGCACGGTCTGCCTCACCTCCTTCCTCAGCGGGGAACAAGAGTGGCGAGGCATAGCGTCGCACACTGTTGTCCACGCACCGCTGAGAAGAGGGGAATGAGAGTGGCGAGGCTTTGTAGCGTCACACACTGCCATTCTCGCCTTCTTGTGGGGAGGGGAATGAAAGCGGCGAGGCTTTGTAGCGTCACACGCTGCCATTCCTGAACTCCCGAGACCCAGAGGTATTGGAACTGCTCTTTTTTTTTTTTATTTGGGTACCACTGGCTGTTTTTATCATCAGTGGCGGAACAGAAATACTAATGGTTTTCCACCCGGCCCTCCTCCGGGGAAGAACAGTTCCAGACCAAATCCGGGTCAATGGTGTTTCTGGACCAGGGTGGACATCGTCTAGCCAAGGGCCAGCGCTGTGCGCAGCTCAACCTCAGCTCACAACTACCCTCGTGCACTAAGCAGGGCGGAAGTGGCCTGCCAGTGGCACTGCTGAAGGGTCAAGGGTCAAGCCAAACATCACTTGTCTCTTCATCAGACACATATCCTTCAAGAATGATTTTATGTTCAATATTAAAATAAGAATGAATGATAATCAAGTTATAACAGTGTCCTACATTTGATAAATCAGTTCTCTATATTCAAGGAGTGATTTTGAATATTGTAGTGTTTTAGTTGCTCTGTGCTTTTGAATCCAGCTCTGATGTCTGTGTCAAGATGTGCTAACAGGCAAATGTCCTTGGTGTTTGAAGTGAGAAGAGCTCAGCATGTGTTAACTGTATGTCTTCCTAAAGCGACCCCCGGGGTCATCTATGTTACAGCTATGTGACTCTTTTGGGGACTCAAAATGTAACAGAAATGTACCTCTCTGATATACTTTTCTTTCTTTATAGAATAGAATAAAGTCACTTCTGTACTAAATGTAGTATCAGCATGTTTTGCAGATTCAGCTTTGTTGATAGTTAGTTAAGATGTCCCGACCTTGATGGAAACTGGTATTCTCTGGAGTATTGTGTGTGTGCGTTGTATGATTTGTGCAGATCCAGTATTGGAGATGGTCCTTTCGGCAGACGATTCTAGACTTGGAGGCGTCTTTTCTATGACCTCCGAGGTCACTGGAGACTAATCTGGGCCTGGGCGACATCAAGTCTACGCATTTTTAGAGATATATGCTCCTATCTGTCTACGTGTGGAAAGTTGCTTACAGTGCATGTTGTTAGAACCAATCAGAATCATTCCACATGGCAATAATGACGTGTCTAGACCTTGAAAACAGTATAACTGTTCAGAAAATTGTATGTACGTTAGACGGAGGCGGGGAGACTGTTAGAGGGAGCGCGGCCTACGAACTCCTCTTGAGCTGGCTTCTGCTGATGAAACTGCAAACTATTCTTCAGTAAAAATTTTCTTTAATTAATCTGACTCCTGGTCTTCATTTTTCACTACTGGTCCTGGGTCCAAAGCTGTTACCCCAACACTGCCACCCCACCGATGAGGGTAGTGAGAGAGAGGAAAACTTTATACAGATTATGGCCCTATTGGTGTTCCATATTTTGGCACCAATAGTTCCACAATGCCAAAGCCTTCCAATGCACATCCGAGAAAAGGCAAGGGGCAGGCAAGGCGATTTACGCGTTGCACTATGCCTCAGCCATCCGGGAAAGCATGGCTGTCAAGTATGAATCTGATTCAGCACGAGCGCCCACTATTACGGTGGGAATCTCATAGGGCTGTGCAATTAATCGAATTTCGATTTCGATTTCGATTTTGCCTCCCAACGATCACCAAAATAGTACAATCGAGAAAAAACGATTATTTTGCCATGTTCAGTTTTGCAAGAACACTCTTATTTTGTCTTGCGTTCTGAATGAAACGCGCACGCGCTCATCCGCCCCTCCCGAAGCCACAAACTTTCTCAGTTCGTGAGTCTCGTGTGCATATCATCCGCTGGAATTTAAAAACTCGGCGCGAGTAAAGATGGCAGAAGGAGGGCAGTTACAGCAGCGTTTGGTGAGCAAAAAAGGCAAAACCAACTCCGTTGTCTGGGAACAGTTTGGCTTCGAGGAATCAGACGACGAGCAGAAACATGCGACGTGCAAGATTTGCTACATGGTAGTGGCTGCAACGCAAGCGGGAACACCACGAATTTGTTTAACCACTTGGAAATTAAACAGAGTGACCTATGACAATCAAATAAAGAAACAAAAACTGACGAGAGCAGGGGTGCCGTGTAAACGTCCTTTTTTCCCCTCATATTTTTCAAATAATTCTCTCTTTGTAAAGTAACTTTGTTTAATGCATGCGAGTGCTGCCGTATGTTTGAATATGACCAGTCGTTTTCACCGTCATCACCCGGGTTTAGTGCCAGAAGACGCGAATGAGAAGCCGCGCGCGCTGTGAGGAAATGTGTCTCTGTGCACTCATCCGAGAGCGCGCAAATATTGAGTTCTCTTTCAAGTCTTGCTCTTGAACGGACAAACTCACACAAAACGTATGTCAACGTCCATCTTGATGAGTATTCTAGCAGACATAGTCTGTATATGCCTTAAGTGAACTTTATACAGTCGATAAAGACGACGCATATCCGATCCGGATTGAATAGCTTTTGTAAGTTTAATAGGATTCATCTTTAATTTATGCACTCAACTATGCAATGTTATTTTACATTTGATACATTTCTGTACCTGAAAACTAATGTTAGACGTACCTGAAAAGCATATCTAGCCGAACCATATTGTTGATCTTATTTATTTGTGGTTATCATTTTTACGTGAATACTTTTATACTTTGATTTGAATATTTGTTATATTATTTATTTTAATAGTTCAAAAAGTACAACAAATGTTACAATTTCAATTGAATTGTTGAAAGGTGTATTTTTAATAAATACAACACATTCCCAAAGTCATGTGAAATAATCGTGTTACATAATCGTGATTTCAATATTGACCAAAATAATCGTGATTATGATTTTTTCCATAATCGAGCAGCCCTAGAATCTCAGCATCATCTTCATTTTCAACACATAACAGCCCTCTCTCCGATGCAGCGATTGACATCTGTCCTCTGCTAGAGCCCCAAATGAAACGCTAGGTCCCCTTTTAAGGACCAGCAATCCCATCTGTAAGCTACCAGCAGACACGTGAGACAGTGGGCGTGGCCGTGAGACGGCACACGGCGCGCTGAACGCTCAAGCCCTTATGAAAAAGGCAAGACGAACAGCGCGCCGACGTGGTGATGCGATAGAGGAGTGAGGGGCCCACAGAGATGTACGCGGCGGGGAAGCCTCACTGTAATCCTCAGGCCACCCAGGCTTATCAGCCAAAATAGTCCCCCCTCTGGTGCACCAGAAAAGAGACTAGATCGGGGTATAAGCGAAGGGGACTCAACCCCGTTTGAGGCATCATAGTCTCGACCGCGCATCGGAGGCGCCGAGTAACGCGCGCAGAGTTGCCGTTGTAACCCGCGCTGTCACCCGGCAGCCAGACGGCACACGGCGCGCTGAACACTCAAACCCTCATGCGGAAGGCGAGATGACCAGTGCGTCGACGTGATCCCGTTCCCCTGAGAGAACACGGATCACCCACGAACACAGTCTCAACATGTTTATGCATGGCCGTCAGGACAGGAAACAACCGCATCCAGAAACGCACGAGTGGAATGACGTCTTGAAAAAGACGCAGTGTCACACCCGTGTTGCTCTTTTGTGAGGAAACGCTCTTTAAACAGTGCTGAAGCACCCAGGGGAAGACCGCGGCAACACACAGGGGTAAGTGCAGTCCTGTGGTTGCGCTCACTGAAACAAACGCCCTCACCAGACCGACAGTTGCTGTGAGAACAGCAGTTTGTTATGCTGATGCAGCGGTGAACATGCGGTCGCGCTGATTGTGCCTTTTCGCCAACACAGAGCGTCCTTCTTGTTCTCTGGAGCATCTCTCTTGCAGATAGGCTCTCTTTTAGAAAAGCAGTCTTGCTTCATCAACGCCGTTCGGCTCCGAAGTGAATGACAGCGTGCATTCGCTCTCGCTTCCTGTTTATACCCGCGGCGCGGGGCGGAGCGCGAGATGCAAATCTCGGACGCCAATGGCCCATTGGCCTGTTCTCTATATCTCGAAGCTGATAGGGGCTCCCTGAAGTGATCCCAACTCGTCGGTACGTCCGACGTACGTCGAACTTGACCGACTGAATGGGAACATCTAGAAATTTGAATTTTCTTGTTCTCTCTTTTGTTTGTAGCCAGTCAAGTTGCTGATCAACTTTCTAATTACAATAAAAACATTTCTGCCCATTTCCTTCATCAGTTCAGCAAATTTCTTTGAAGTCAGGGCTTCAGAGCGGAGCTGCTTACAGCATTTGCTCTCTTTCTTCTCAAAATCTTTATCCCGTCTAAACAAATTACTGATCATATCACTCAAATTGTTAGCTAAAATTTTGTCAAAGTTCATACTCACCGGCGATCTTTAAACAGCTGTGGCTTCTGCGTGATGAGACAACATTTTAATTTCTCCACAGTCAATACCTCTCACACCCAGCATTTCAGTGTCTGCTCACATTTCTCACAACAACCCATCGATTTATCCTTTTCCTTCAACTGACTCTTTCACAGTCCCAGTCTGGCCACTCAGCAGTGACACTCAAATCATGACATTTAATGAACTTCGTATACATTGCATGCATTTCTGGCCATATAATTTTCTCATTTGATAAAATACCGGTGTCTCTTATTCAGCTAGCTTGCTTTGGGATTTCCCCATATTGGCAGTCTGATTCTGTGGCTTTTCGCGCGCGCGCGCTATTAATCTGTTGGACGTCTCCGTACAGATCTGATCTCTTCACCCAAGATCAGCCGGGCGGACGCTCGCAATAGCGCCCGATTTTTTTTTTTTTTTTTTTTTCCTGGTTACCTGGCGGAACCAATCCAATCTAGGTATTATGGTCCCCAGACCAATCTAGGTCTTATTTATTCTCAGACCAATCTAGGTCTTATTTATACCAATCTAGGTATTTAATC
The DNA here is from genome assembly GCF_949357685.1 of Gobio gobio. Taxonomy (NCBI): domain Eukaryota; kingdom Metazoa; phylum Chordata; class Actinopteri; order Cypriniformes; family Gobionidae; genus Gobio; species Gobio gobio. The sequence continues at coordinate 49,784,602 of NC_137106.1, forward strand.
GCCCACGTGATTTCAGTTCTTTTTTCTACAGTCAGAGTCAGACTCGCCTAATGGTTTATCCGTATTAGTTACATTTTCAATTTAACCAAATTCTATTTAAAAAAATAAAAAAAATTCTCCCCCAGAATTTTAAAAGTTTGTCTCTTACCAGAAGCGCCCCGTTGCCATCGGATTCGTTTTCTCTGATTCCAGTGTCTTGACCCTCAGGACACCCCAGAGCAGTCAGCCCTTCTTCCTCAATTCTTCGGGGTAAGGCTGTGACTCTTAGTCCAGGATGATCGGTCACTGTCTGCTCTCGGGGTCCAGAAGGCACATCCAAGGAATCCCAAACTTCTGACACCAATTGTTACGGCAAAAATTAATTCATTGACATCACTAATAAGAGACAAACCATAATCCAATTGTCTTTATAAAGATTTATTTTTCTTGCAAGAAAGAGCCACGGTCAGTGCAGCCATTCGAGGCTGCCTTGAGTGTGAACTGGAGACACAATAAAACCACAAGCTTCTTAAAGAGCCATACAGGCACCTACAGTGGGTAATGGCATTACAAATGAACATTATTATTTTTCTAGCCACAAAATGACTCTAATTTGCCTATTTGAATTGGAATTCTCTATTTTAACCTTACTTACAAATACACTAATTGTAATTTAATAAAGATATATGCGTCTAGTTGCTCAAAAGTATTGCAGATCATAACTGCTTAATTCTTCGTAGGTTTTGCATTTTAATAAGTATTTAGATATGATCAAACTAGATTTATTTAAATGTGAAATTTTAAAATGTTAATAACTTACATCCTATGATACTTATACAAGCACACACACGTGAATATCAATGAATGCGAGAACATATAATTTAACCCAAGAAGCATTTAAAATAGTGCTAAGGCAAACTTATTTTCCCTTATTTGTACAAATGCAAAACATAATTTCACCTCCAAGCCTAAACCTGAAATAACCCTACCCTTTGCCATGTCTAATTTCACCATAAATGGAAATGTTGAGTTTAACATCCATTAGTAACATCCAACGACGAGTAAAACAATCCCCAAACGAAACTTCCAACTGTTTGATTTTTGGTGTTGTTGTTTATTTTATTTAATGCATTTCAATAAATGTAATGTGTCTTTATATTTTAGTAGCCTAAACTGTGGTTAGAGACGCCGGTTTTATTTCACACTCTACATAATTCATTTAAATAAATATTAGTTCGAATAAAGCTTGCCTTGTCACTGTTAAGTGTTGCCTGTCGTTCATAAATAATTGTAATAAATCCATTAAAGAATCATTAAGTAAGCCTATATTAGCTATATGCTTAAGCAACAAGGGGACTTCAGACTGTAGACTTTAAAGGGATAGTTATATTTATGCATTTGCATTTGGCAGACGCTTTTATCCAAAGCGACTTACTGCCCTTATTACAGGGACAATCCCCCTGGAGCAACATGGTGTAACGGAGGGATTCCACTGGAGGCAAGTAGTTGGACCCAAATGCAGCTTTATTCCAAATTAAACATAAATCTCAACATAAATCAAAACAAGGACTTGGCATTTAACTATAATAAAACTCACCAACAGCGGGTTACAACATTCAATACTTGACAAAGACACATGGCAAACATGAGGGCTTATATACACGCAGACTAATGACAAGACAAGTGACACCTGTGAACAGTGATGAGACAATGAACCAATGACAAGACAACACATGAGGGCATGGGAATCACATGACAAGACCAGGAAGTGCATGACAAGACTGTGAACATGACAAACTCAAACATAACCATGAACATGATAAACTAAAAACAGAACCAAGAACAATGAACATGAACCAACACCAAAACACCCTGTGACACATGGAGTAAAGTGCCTCGCTCAAGGACACACTGGTGTTGACCGCTGGGATCGAACCAGCAACCTTCTGCGTATCAGTTCCATGGTTTAACCCACTGGACCACAAATCTCACCCAAAAATGAAAATTTGACATTTATCTGCTAACCCCCAGGCCATCAAAGGTGTAGGTGTCTTTGTTTCTTCATTTAGAACACAAATGGAGATTTTTAACTTCAACCGCTGCTGTGTCACTCATAGAATGCATGTCAATGGTGACTAAATCTATTAGGGTAAAAAAAAACATGCACAGACAACTTCATATTAATCCATGCGGCTCGTGACGACACATTAATGTCTTAAGACACGAAATGATCGGTTTGTGCGATAAACCGAACAGTATTTATATAATTTTTTACCTCAAATACAACACCATGTCCAACAGCCCTGAAAGCGCAGCACTTCATTTTTGTTTTCATTTTTGGGTGAACTATCCCTTTAAAGAAGAGCTGCAGTGCAGGTGACTTGCGCACGCATCTCTCTCTCTGATCTTTCTCTTTCAGTTCTCTGTCTCTCTTTTAATAAAGAATTTAAATAAATGTGATTATTTTTATTTGAACAAATTATCCGATGACTCTACTTTACCGTAACTAAGAAAATAAGAAAATAACCGTCATTTTAACCTGTGTTAAAAATGTCACTGTAAACATCAGTTACAGCTTTAACTTGTTTTTAACTTGGCAAATAACCAAAGTATAAGCGGGATAAGCCACGGCCATGCATTAAAGGCTTTGTGTCGGGTGGTTCTTCACCTCTACGTCGTGCATTCAAATCCTTTAATGAATGGCTAGCCATGGATTATCCCTTACATATAACGTGGAGCGTGTCAACACAACGGCCAATCAGATGTTTAACAATCTTCCCAACGCTAGAAGGAAAAGCTGGTCTCACCACATTTGTAATATCAGTACAGACTTTGTACTTTTGACAACTCTACTTTTATGGAAACTGAGCCAACCCTTTTTGGACAACCTTTGGGTGATTGGGACAGCACATCTTATTGATTTAGGCTAGTGTAAGCAGATTTATTACACCAGTTAATATAATTTCATATGCAAGACTTTTCTGTTCATCTTTTTTGGTAACATTTGGTTGAAAGGTTGTGTGGCCTCATCCCCAATAAACTGGCAAACACAATTTGCCGGCACAAACCTTATGGAAACATGAATATATGGTGCAAAACTGCAAAAGGAAGTAATAAGAAAACCATGAGGTTTCTATTTTCAGAATGAAGCGTTTCCTGCTAGTTCATGACCATTTTTGTGGTTTATTAGGGGTTTCACAAATGAAAAGGTTGGGAAACACCAATTTAGAGCATACAATGATTGTTTAATGCAAGGTTGATCATTTTCTTAATTAGCGAAGCCTTAAAGCACTGTCCCAAGCCATAGATATACATAATAAAGGCTAGAGGTCTTGCGTCTAACGTCATTACCGGCGGCCATCTTGTCACAGGCAAGCTTTCTGGCGGGCTCTGTGGTACCTGATGTAAGGCCAGTGATCTGGGTAGGGTTGCACAAGTCGTTCGTAAGTTCTTTCTTAAATTGGAACGTAAAGTCCACACTAGAGGCTTAGTAACTACTAGATAGTTTGTAACTAGCTCTATACTTTTCGGTTGCACCATTTGTTCTTAAGGCAGAACGTAACTAGTAGGTCGTAAGCTCTCCGTAAAGTAATCGCATATGACGTTTACTCTCAATGATCCATAGCAGCCTTCAAATACGGGAGCAAAAGTTGTGTTGAAATACCGTGAATTTCAGTGTATCCTTCATTATTATAACTTATTTTGCCTCACGTAGCCTTACCAACGGTAAAAATAGGTTTCCATTAAATATACTTAATCATGAATAACATAAGGTCTTTTTATATATAAATAACATTCAGAAGCATTCAGTAGGCTATATGAAACGACATTAACAGGATAAATAAATAAATACTGAAACAAACAAAAAACAAGAAATTACATTTATTGATTATGACGGATTTTATTTGACATCATGACATGCACAACACAGACCGATGGGACAGATTGACACAGTTTTGGATGGTTTCGCGTTGAAGAGCGTCAAATAAAGTAATCTGTTCACATAATGTTTTCTCTCTTAAAATGTGTCAGCATTATCATATATGTGTAAAGAATTGAAGTCTGTCATGTAAAACAAGAGCTTATTATGCAGTTCAGTCAGTCTGCTTTATTATTCCAGCCATTCCTCCTGAGGAGGCTTACGTAAATATTTGTGACCCCGTCTGTGAAACCCCGGCTAAAGTCGCATAATCTAATTAGGAGATATTGAGCGTCAAAGTAGTCATAGCTAGCCTGACGTCGTCATACTCAATTCTAGTCAGAATATGAGTCTGATACTGCTCCGTTGGGCTGTGATTATGGGGCGTGTTTCAACCGAACCAGGAAAGACCTCAATTGGATAGACCTACAACCAATCAGAGCAACGGAGCGACGCATAACGTTACGTTAGTTGTCAAATGTCAACAGAACTCAACTGCACTGTGTTGCCATGTCCGCGGGTTGAAGCGACCCAAATTATGTGATATACAGACCCAGGAATGCGATTTTTAGCTGCCAGCCCTGCCAAAATAACACTTATTTTACCCCCCAAATGCCTTTTTTTCCCGGAGAACCCCCCCTGGAAAGCTATTGGGCTTGTTTTTGGCTAGTTTTGAGGAACGTTAGCAATTGGGCGGGTTTTGTTGTAAAAACTTGGCAACCCTGTCCCTGCACCAAGCCTGTAGTGCTCCAGTCAGAAATAGAAGCTTTCGGGCCTCGATCGCCCCCCGGTGGCCGGTCCCAGTATAGCTCCTAAACCCCGCCTCTCCATGTATTTGAATGGGCGCGAGACACACTAAACAATTTAATTACACTTCAAATAATTGTTTCCTAAAGATGGTTTCTGTCATTTTGGGCAGTTTTTATTACAATAATTTCATTTCAAGTGTTCGTTTTTTAAATAAGTTTAGTTTTAGTGAGTTATTTGATGCTATAAAAACGGGGGGTGTGACGTCATGATTGACAGCTGAGATTGACGGCTTCTCTGAGTGAACTTGTCACTGAGGCACTAACAGACTTTTTTCTGGATTTTTGGGAGGAGATTGGAGCTTTAGCTTTAATTTCTACACTTCCATAACTGTTTATTTCACACCAACATAATTAATTGTTCTGCATCTGCGAGAGTGTGGGCGGGCTTTTGATAATCGCGCCTCTACTTCCTGTTCTCTACTGCGCAACTCCGGTCCCGAGATCACCACTGCGCAGACTCGGTCCCAAGATGTCAGCCCCGTGAGCGGGCCTATGAAAGCTTCAACTTTGGTCAGCGGAAGTCAATGAAGTCGCGTCGTCCATATTTTTTTACGGTCTATGCCCTGCACGCACGCTGGAAGAAGTAGCCTAACGTTAGAAGAACATGATTAGTGTAAACGATCTTTGCCGGTGTTGTAAAAAAATTATTTAAGGATACACAGAGTACTTACCAACACGATCATCATTTCTGAGAAATAGTAAAGGTGAACGCATATACGAACAAGTTCTCCTTTTAGGATTAGAACAAATTCAACCCAAGCGCCTTTGATGACGTGGATGATTACGTTACCGTTTATCATCTGTCCATCATCGTCTAAAGGCAAGTCCGCCCTGACAATTTCATTGGTCCGAACAGTTTCTGTTCGGGCATAATTACTTCTCTACCGATCAATTCCAGACCGAACTGCCCGAGTAAAAATGTTGTGGGCGGGGCTAAGTTCGGCTGGCATCCAGGCTAAGTCATAGGCTGCGTCCCAATTCGCCTACTTATACTACGTCCTAAAAGTATGTACTCTTTTTGTGAAGAAAAAGTACATACTTTTGAGTGTGTAGCAGAAGAGTATGCAAGCTTTGGGACATACTACTTCGTCATCTTTAACGGACTCTGTTACGTGCGTCCCGTCACCGTTTAAACTGTCAATCATCGTCACAGTTCAAATCCCCCACTTTAAATTTAATTTCCTACCGTATCAGAGAGAAATGTAGTCGCTCGTTGATCTGCCTTTCGTGGGTCTTTAGACTCCTCTCATGTGTTTGCAAAGTTAATGGCCAAACGTATCATTACAAAAGTTCTCAATGCTGCTGCAGGTGAAATATAATGTGGATAATATTGAATAAATATCTTTTCGTCCGGTTAAATACTGATAATTGCTCACTCAAACCACTTTATCTAATCCTCTCCACTTAACCGTCAGACTCGCGTAACCGTCATGTTTGTAGTTTTTTAAACACTTTTTATCCGCGTTTGTAGTTCTAATCGAATCCTCGTCCATCTCGCAATGGGTTGTGGGCAATATCAGCCGTTAGAGTGCGCATCGATCTGCACTTCGGATTCTGACCGGAAATAGTAAACCATCCGGGAATCTTTGGAATACTTTTTTCAACATACTAAGATTTGGGACATACTAATTCTTTTTTCGAATACTATTTAGTACGGATAGTATGCGAATTGGGACGCAGCAAGAGCCATAAAAATGACCAAAACAGGCCATTTGTGTTTATTGCTGTAAATGATAGATTATACCAAGGGCTTTGAGATGCAGTACTCAATTTTTAATTTATAATAGTATAAATACTGAAATTAATGATTTTATTGACGCTACGTTTTATTATTTTGCACCAAGAAATACCGGACGTGGGCTTCTTAAATATTGATTTAATGCTTACTTTCAACGCAGAAACAACTGCTGATTCTTATTTCATTCGGTTCAGAAACGTATTTTTTACAATTACAAAGTGCAAACAGACCATAATATCAATCCGCACGACCAAGGATCAGATCAGTGTCGGGAAAGGCAAGAAAACGGCGACTTAAGCCGGGTTCCGATTTCTGTGTGGATTTCTTTGTGCCATCACCGACATTTAAGGAACAGTTTATTTGTTTCCTAACTCCACCTTCTGCCTATACATCCATCTTATTTTAAAGACATTTAATGGCTGCTAAGAGTCTAAATAGTTTGTTTTTTTGATGCTGAGGCTGAGTTTATGAATTCGCTCTCTGACAGGCGGCCGCGGCAGGCGAAGCGCAAGGAACAGAACAGCTGATAGTTTAATTAATAATGATTAATATAGGCCTACTGTTTTTTTGTAGGCTAAATAAAGAACCCGTATTATATATTAATATAAAAAAGTTGCGTGTGTCCTTCGGAAGCAAAGCTCTTGCGTCTGATGTTTTGGTTTCGGTTTGTAAACCTATACGAATAGAACATGCATGAATGAGAACATAAAGTGCAGGACGTGCTTTATGTAGGTGTAACACTTCCCAGTGTGCAGTCAATAAAACACACCGGATGGTTGCACATTTAAAGTAGATTTATTCTGTAACACAGAGATTAGAGGGTTTCAGTTGCAGCGCAAACCACCACACCAGAGCCATAGAGAGAGAGAGTTGCGACAACTCCATAGACTCCAATGGAACGTTTTTTTTTTACAGCAATGACGGCTCGCGTCATAAAATATATTTTTTAAAAACAACATCGCTGTAACTACATACTCATGCTACATACACATGTCGATGTGTAATAAAATTATTGAAAATCAATGCATTTATTGACTATTAATTACCAAAAAGCGCAGTTCTGTCACTGTGACTATCAATTTGAATAGCCCGTCAAAGCACTTCCTGGAACTATTCGAGGTCTACATGAATCACGTGACTATCAAGCGTTTTGAACTTCCGTTGTCGCAACTCTCTCTCTCTATGGCTCTGCACCACACTATAATTCGCGAGGAAATCTCACTTTCAAACTCACGCGAGACTCACGCGAGAGCACAGTGTCATCACCCCTCCATGCAGCATTGCCGCCACCTACTGGCGTTCTATGAGACTAACATTTTAACACTACAGTTAACTATAGAGCTATGGTATGGTCTTTCAAGTATGGGGGTAGATTTGTTGCATTATTCCAAACAAATAGATTGTTATCCACAAATAAATGTAAAGAGATTCACAAAAATGAAATAAATTCACAAATAAATAGAATGAGATCCACAAATATATGCAGGAGTTTCACAAAAATGAATTAGATTCACAAATAAATACAATGACATTTGTGAATAAAAAAAATATCCACACATATGTTTTTATGTCACGAACACGACTCTGCCTTGCATTCATTTGTGAATCTCTTCCTGTGCATTTGTGAATCGCTTCCTCTGCATTTGTGGATCGCTTCTTGCACATTTGTAAATCGCAGCACAGCGCGTGGATTTTGAAACATTTCTAGCGTCTACACTCAAACAAATCCACAAATAGGTAGACTCCACCCACCGTCTACTTGAGCCAATCAGATAACGGCCATATTGTGCTGACCAATCGTAGCACATTCTCGCTCCAACCAATCACGTTTTGTCCAGAGCCGTTAGTTACCACTCCCATAGACTTAAAGAGTGTCATGGAGTGACCAATAATAGTTCCAGCATTGAACCCTGAACCCCATTCATTTCAGTGTAGGTTATCTCAAGCACACTCCTGGCAAACTGATGAAATTACTGCATATTTTGAGATTTTATGACATTAGTTGACCTCTCAGGAATTTTGATAGAAGATGTATTTTGTGAAGCACGTTAGAGGTAATGTTTAGTGTTATATAATATATCGTTAGACTTCAGTTAGATAACGTGAGCACCACTGCAACAGCTACTATATCCAGATGCTACCTGTCATTTCAACAGTTTTTAGATTCTCTGAGATCTTTCAGTCAAAAGCGTCTGAGAGCTCCATGAACCACGTGACCGCTGGGAGATGAGAGCAGGTAGTTTTTCAACGCCTCTGACTTTACTCATTAGTGCCACACCACTTTTTATTGTTTGAATTTCGTTTTAAAACTTAAAAAAATGTAAACGCTTAGACTTTGTTTCATATCAAAAGCAGGTTTGGCAATTTGAGAGCGAGAGACGCGCGTGAGATCACTCAAAAAAAGATTAACGTTGTCTTTTCTTTATCTCTCCCCAGAATAAAATGCTACTGTAAAGCCTAATCGAAGTCAATGCACATATTGTGTTAATATTTCACAGAAATCGCTGCAAATACAGTGAAAATGCTGTCTATCCTGCTAAATCCTATTAAAACAGACTGACAGCGCGGAGATGTTTAGAACTATTGAGAGCTCTATGGCAGTCAGCACTATGGCCGTTATCTGATTGGCTCAAGTAGACGGTGGGTGGAGTCTACCTATTTGTGGATTTGTTTGAGTGTAGACGCTAGAAATGTTTCAAAATCCACGCGCTGTGCTGCGATTTACAAATGTGCAAGAAGCGATCCACAAATGCAGAGGAAGCGATTCACAAATGCACAGGAAGAGATTCACAAATGAATGCAAGGCAGAGTCGTGTTCGTGACATAAAAACATATGTGTGGATATTTTTTTTATTCACAAATGTCATTGTATTTATTTGTGAATCTAATTCATTTTTGTGAAACTCCTGCATATATTTGTGGATCTCATTCTATTTATTTGTGAATTTATTTCATTTTTGTGAATCTCTTTACATTTATTTGTGGATAACAATCTATTTGTTTGGAATAATGCAACAAATCTACCCCCATATTCAAGGCTCATATCACTGGAGTGCAATATTCAATATATCAATTTATCATTGCGCTACATAGGCTAAAAGAGTTAAGCACAATGAGCCATGGAAAAATCCTAATGAATAATCTAATCGAATTGTGAGACAAGTGAAGATTCACGGTTATGACGAACTATCTACACAAAGTTTGAGACTGACCTGTTAACTTGTTAGGGCATTAGGCCTAGTCCTGGATTTACTCCAAATGTTACACAGTGAGATTTTCTATGGATGTTTTATATATTAATGGGTATATATAGGCCTATTAATGACATTTTCTACTGATATTTCATTTTACTAATAAAGTTATAGCCTACAAATCATTAGAGTGAACTGACTTGGTAAATAAAGCTCTTGTGGTGCCCCCATTCGTTTCAATGTTTCACGCTTTTTGGACATGCACATCATAATAAATAGACTAGTTTTACAAAACTAAGAATTTTCCCATAAATGTGTCCTATATCACTGAAAATGGGAGAATCTTAGCTTTAATGTGGTATATGGCACATTATCAGAATAATAATAATAATGGTTAAAATGTTTTACAATTTCAAAAATAAGCTTGATTTTAAAATTGGAATTTCTCAAAATTATGATTTTCTGAGGCCGAAATTCAGCTAACTTTTGACATGATCTTACTCAGTCAATATTAAAGATATCAAGGTTATATTTTCACAGAATGTTCTTTACATTATGTAGGATGATTTTATGTATAAAACAGCGAATGACAAAAAAAATGACTTTAGCTGGGTTTTCACAGACAGGGTCACATTTAGTTTATACGTAGGAGTTACGCTTCAACTAAGTTTAATGGTGCAATGTAAAAATATTTAGTAGTGCGTAAGTTGTAACTTAGTTCCCATTTACATCAAAACTAGGCTTAGTTGTAACTCACGCACAACTGGTGCAACCGGCCCCTGAACACAAATACTCTTATCTCGCTGAAATCTTGACGGATTTACAAATGGTTTGGCTTCTTACAAACGTTAACTTGGCTATAATTCTGGATGCTTGAACAAATTATGAATAATTATTTATAAGTGTGCAGTGCACTACATCTCTGATGTTTATAACAAATCAAACAGTTTGAAAATCGGTAGAAAATTGAGCAAGTTATGGTTATTTAAAAAGTGCATGCACCATTAAAACACATTGTTATGAGTGAGCGAGCTGACTGTGACAAGATGGCCGCCAGGCGCGGACGTCGACCTCCATTGGCCAGCAGCGCGGACGAGACATCTAGCCTTTAGTATGTACTTCAGTGATTTATAATCTGCTCCCCATTCTAGTCCTGTTAAACATCTCATTATATTTATTACTTTCTTACACTTGTCCTCCACATTCCTGACATGCTCTACCCATGTTAACCTTGCATCAAAGTGTACTCCTAAAAATCGAAATGTTTTAACTTTCTCCAAATTACTTCCATATAGTTTTAAATGAATATTGTCCTTGATTTTCTTCCCTGTAAAAAACCCCACTTTATTCCCCACTTCTCAACCTGCTGGATCCCTTCTTGTACTTTTTTAACTATATGTTCTACATTTCTTCCTTTTTTCCAGATTGCCCCATCATCCGCAAACAGTGATCTTCCCATCCCTACTGGTATATTTCCATATATGTCATTTATCATTACTGAAAACAATGTGGGAGTTACTACACTTCCCTGAGGTGTTCCGTTCTCTGCTATATATTCACTTGATAAGTCTGCCCCTATCTTGACCTGAATTTTCCTCCCTTCCAGGAAATCCTTTACCCAGTTAAAGAGTTTCCCCCTAATTCCCATACTATGCAATTTAATCAATAATCCCTCTCTCCATAGCATATCATATGCTTTCCTTATGTCATCTTCCAAGCTTAATACTGCATCCATAGTATTCCTCCCTCTTCTAAATCCACTCTGACACTCAGCCACCATGCCTCTTTTTTCTATAATGTACATTAGTCTCTCATTTATCATTCTTTCCATTAACTTACATACATGGGATGTTAAGGCAATAGGTCTATAGCTTGTTGGTTTACCAGAATCTTTCCCTGGTTTTCTTATAGGGACAATTATCGCTTCCTTCCAATTCTTTGGTAGTTTCCCTTCCTCCCACACTTTATTGTATAACATCAACAACTTCTTCTTTCCCTCTTCGCTTAACTTTTTCAACATGCTATAGCAAATGTCATCTTTTCCTAGGGCAGTCTTCCCAGCTTTGTCCATTGCTCTATTTAGCTCTCCCATATTAAATATTTCATTTTGTTCATCCTCAACATTTCTCACCTTCCTTAGTGCCTCTATATTTTCAGATTTAGTTTTCTCTCTTCCTTTCTTCCCTTCTTCAGATAAATGATTAGAGCTGTGCACATTGACAAATGTATTTACTAACATTTCATCCTTTTCCTTATTCGTCACTGCAATTTCATTTCCAGTACTCAAAACTGGATAATTCCATTCTCTCCTCTCTACACTCATCTTTTTAATCATTGTCCACACCTCTCCAATCTGAGTTGTATTCCCAATTGAGCTACAGTAATTCCTCCAATATGTTCTTTTTGCCTGTCTTACAGTTTTTCTTACTATTGCCTGGTCATGCTTATATTGAATCATGTGCGTAAAATTATGAGTTATTTTCATTATTTGAAATGCTTTATTCCTATTTCTGACTGCTTCTTTACATTCTTCATCCCACCAAGGTACTGTTTTCCTTTTAACATTACCTTTACTTTTTGGAATGGACTCTATTGCTGCTGTTATTATACCTTGCTTTATTTTATTTTCAATTGTTTCAATATCCTCATTATAATCAACATGATTCATACATTTATCACTTTCTTTCTGAAATTTTTCCCAATCAGCCTTCTCAAATATCCATCTTCCTCCTCTTCTTTCTGTACTTTGAGATAAAGAGATAATTATTTTACATAATACTGGATAATGATCACTTCCTACTGTTCCATCTTTATATACACTCCAATTACATATAGCTGCCATACTACTGGAAACCAGTGTAAGGTCAAGTACAGACTCCTTCCCAGTAGTAACCTCTATCCTTGTTTTACTTCCATCATTTAAACATACTAAGTTGTTCTCCTCCAATAAATCTTCTATTACTTGTCCATTAGCATCACTCTTCTCACTACCCCACAATGTATTATGTGCATTAAAATCCCCACACCACACAATATTACTTCTATCTTGCCCCTCTATTTCCTCAATCTTGCTTATCTCTAATTTCCTACAAGGATTGTAATAATTTATTACTACAATCTTTTTTCCTTCACCCCATGCTTCTATTACAACATATTCTTGCCCATTTCCTACACCTAACACCCTGTGCGGTATCCCCTGTCTTATAAACGTAACACATCCTCCTCCACTACTATTTTTCCTATCTTGTCTAACTGATACATATCCAGATATGATAAAATCCAAATTAGGCTTTAACCATGATTCCTGGACGCAAATAATATCTGGCTTTTCTCTTCTACTTTTAACAAATTGTTTAAAATCCTGTCCATTTGCAATCAAGCTTCTTGCATTCCATTGAAGGATTAGCATTACTATTATTAACCTACACATGTTGTCTCTTGACTCGACTGTACACTGAGTTCATCCCTCACTTCTTCCCATTTCAATCCTGTCATACCCACACTGTAAACCCTAATGTTGTCTTTTTCTTAAACAATCAAGTAATCTTGACTAAATATTTCTAGTTTAGTCAAGAAACTCATAAATATAAGTTAGTATAACTTGTTAACCTACAAAATACATACACTTAAGATTTCAAGTTTAATTAACTCAAAATCATAATTAATTAAAATAGCTCACTCTGTTCTTGCTTTGATGTGATTGGCCATGCAAGGAGTTCTGCCTGGCAATAACTAAACTAATGCACTGATTGGAGGATATTTTAAAAAGGCAGTCCTTTTCGCCTCGTCTGTTGCTTGCTGCTGATTCAAATCAAGATGGAGACCTTTTCATCGGGTGCAATCTTACATTTGGTAAGTAAAAATATTTAAAGTTATTTTTTGTTTGATTTTTAATGGCAAGAAGAAGTCAATATTGTTTGGTTAAATCGTACGTGTTTTTGAGGTGGGGCAATTTTTTATAGACTTATCACTCATTTCCTCCACTTCCTCTCACCATAATTGTGATTAGTGTTCCCTTTGGTTGGACACTTGGAACTTCATTCATATTATAGTAATTAACTTCCTATTAAACAGCAATGCAACAAGAAATCATTGTTGTATGATTTCAAAAGAAGGGAAGTAATATATACATATATATATATAGCAATTGATTTATTCATGCCACAATGCACTCTGGGAGTACACTTCCTCAGATCCCAGATAGAATTAAGTTGACTAAACTTAAATGGTTTAAGTAAGAACAACTTAACACCAAGTTTAGTGGACTGAATTGTTTAAGTACATTTTATAAACACCAAGTTTGGTGAACTTAACAATTTAAGTACAGTCAACATGAGCACCAAGTTGAGTGAACTTAAATATACAAGTTTTGAGAGACTCCATTACTCAAATAAATTGAGGCAACGAGTTTACTCAAATCAAATGAGTTCAATCAACTTATTAGGGTTTTCAGTGAATGATGTATTGCTGCTTTAACAATAATCTGAATTCTTTCAGTTTTAGATCTGACTTCAGCTGTAGCATTTATCACCCCTGCTATGAATATCACTATTTTCTTTCTTTCCTCCTCCCATTGTTCCTTCTTTTCTTGTTGGCATTCCCTTACCTCCCGTACATGTCCTCTGCTCTGCTCTTTTTCCTGCTCAGTTCTCTTAACAGCCTCAACATAAGACATTTTTTCCTTTGTTTTTATCTGTTGTATTTTAACTTCCTTTCTCATTACTTCACATCCCCAAAATGCCACACTATGACTCCCTCCACAATTACAACACTTTGGCCTTACTTCCTCACCACACTTTCCATACTCATGATCACCACTGCACCTAGCACACCTTCTCTTTCCTTTACATACCTTAGACATGTGCCCAAACTCCTGGCAGTTATAGCATCTCATTGGTTTAGGTACATATTCCCTTATGTTGTATACCATAAATCCATAATACAGCTCTTTTGGTACATCCTTTGTTTCAAACTCAACCAACACAGACTCCGTTTCTATTTTTTCAATTCCTCTTGTCATTCTTACTGCATTTTTAACTGACCTATTCTGCTTTTTCAAGTTCTCTACCATCTCTTTCATACTTACTGTACGTGGAATTCCATATACCACTCCCTTACTACCACCTATTCTTTTTTCCCCCACTCTTGCTACTTTTACTACTTTAATTTTTCCAATGCAACTCATCTTCTTTGCTTTTTCCATCTGCCTTTCATTACAACATCCTATCAGTAAATTTCCATCTCCCAAAATCCTTGCATATTTCACTTCTCCTACCTGTTCTTTTATTATTTTGGTTAACTTAATCGGATCAATTTTCTTAACTCCTCCTTCTCCCTCAAATCGTACCACTACATTAAATAGCATGCTTTTGGGATCCTTCCTGTCATCTTCTCTTTCCTCACTTTCTGTCCCATTTGAGCAAGCATCTCCTTTTTTTTTCTTTTACGACTAGCTCCCTTCTTATCCCTGCGCACTTTCCCTACCTCCTCTCAATCACTTTCCCTCCTCTCATCACTGCCATTCCCCTCTATTTCACTATACTCCATACCATCTACTTGCCTCCCTGCCATCCCAGCAAAATTATTAGCTTAATGACCGACTAGAAGCTGTGAGAGAGCACCGCTAACGGACCTATACAGGCCGTCGGCCGATGCACTCCCACACCACTCCCCAATCGACTCACCAGCCAACAAGATCGCACTTCGCATTCCAGATAGAGGGTAGAAAGAGAAAAACAAAAACAAAAAACAAACAAATTTGTGTCCTCTCTCCGTCCACTAACAGTTTCTGCTGCTCTATTCCTGCGTGCGAATCGCTTCACTACCACACTCACACTCACTCTCCGCCACCACACTCCTGTTTGCGTATCCTGTGCACTTTGGTCATTTGATCTTTGATCAATTTTTTGAATTTGATCATTGTTGGAGCAGTCGGTCAATCCCACCTCTGCAGTAAATACGACTTGTGATTGGACTGTACGTCAGCAGACAGCAAAGCACTGGCCAAGAGCAGAAAGGCCCTCCCTCCAGGCTTTTTTTTTTAAAGTTAAGGTTGCGAAGCTTCATTTTCGCTCAGTCTGACGATACAGATCCACTTTCGCGGCACGACTGAAGCGCGGTGTTGTGACGCTTCCCCTCATGTGTACGTTGATGGGCGTTCCTCAAATTTGCCGCTATGGGCGTGCTTTTAAGCCATGTTTTTCTTTTCTTTTTTAATTGCAATATTAACAAACAGAACAAGTCGACACATTCAAGAAATATAAACAATCTTTGAAAATAAAAAGAAAATTATGGTTGAATACTTTTACAGAGGAAATGTAAGACAACTTAATTTAAATGTAAAATCTATTGAACAATAATCCTAAAAAAAAATAAACAGATAGAAGAAGAAAAGAACAGAAGAGGGCTCAAAAATAAAGAAAAACATATTAAGGAAGAGTATTAAACATGGAACAAATTATGGATGTTTTCATTGCTTTCTTGTTAACGTTGTTAAGAAGTTGAAATTATATTTAAATACATCTTCAATTCTTGTTTGAAAAAGTTAAAGTGGGGTTTACTTTACATTTATTTAGATTTATGGATATAAAACGTTTATAGAAAAACTTGCATTGGATTCTTGTCTTTGAGATAAACCCATAAAGAATATCTATTTGAGCCGTGATTTTAAACCATTTACTCTAAACCAACCATCTTCTTCCCTCTCCAATTTATCAATTTGGAGGGATAAGGGATATGTGTATAAATATGGATTCCGTTGAGCACTGATCAGCCATGAATCGACAACAGAGAAGGGTCATTGTAGCTGCTCTGCTATACCTCCGGAGGAAGAAGGCACGACGACGCCACGGGGGTCAGGGTATATTCTGGCAAACCGTTTGCCAATCGCGTCTAGCAATGGGCAAAGCAAACTGTTGTACACGCCATATACGAACACGTGATGGATAACTCGCCAAGCAAATCATTCGTTTACCTTTTCCCAGCGCGATATTGATGAAGGAATTAAGTATAAGAGAATGAAGCAGCAGGAGGCGTGTCAACAGTTAATAATTTCAAAGTTAAAGTTCCTGCAAATTAGGTTTTAAATAAATGTGTAAGCACTATTAAAATAATAGAATTTAGTTTTAATCCACATTCAACACTCACTGGCAGATAAACTGCCCTCTACTTTAAAAATGACTTGATTATTCCATAATCTTAAGCATCCAAATCGTCCTTATGTTATGTCTCAATTTAAATAAATAAAATATAAACAAAATAAGTAGCCTACCTGACTGTGCTGGTGGTAAATATTACATAGGCTACAGTGCACATTTTATTTCTTGTAATTTAATTGAAACGTTTTCTACGGTGGCCCAGTAGTGCACAACACAACAAAATTTAAAAAGCATACATAAGTTCACAACACAACGAAATAAATCCACAACACAACGGAATGAAACCACAACACAACGAAATCAAGCCACAACACAAAGAAAAATCCACAACACAACGAAATCAAGCCACAACACAACGAAAAATCCACAACACAACGAAAAGTCCACAACACAACGAAATAGCCACAACACAACGGAAATGCTCCCGACCACTAGAGGACTCTCGGAGCGCTGTAAAGTTAGTTTTCCTTGCATTGTTCTATATAGATTCGCCAATCTTACAAATATTTAAACACTACGATCAGTTTTAAGTGTGCAGTTGTATATCGACATGAAATATCAATTAAAAATCCCTTACGTGCATAATAGCTGCATATTTATACTCGAGAACGCTTTGACCCGCTGCCTCGGCGCTAAGGGAGCGTCTGCCAATTCCACCAAGTTGAAACATAATTTGTATTAATTAAATTAACTTTTTTTTATTATTTTCAAATTCCAATGTTGTGTTGTGCATTATTAAGTCAATTTTACCAATACAATCAAGCTGTGGAATTTTAACATGTCTGTTTTTAAATGTTAAAAGTAATTTTAATTCATACAAATTATACGTTTCAACCAATTGTTGGAATTGGTAGACGTTCCCTTAGCGCCGTGGTATCGGGTCAAAGCATTCTCGAGCATAAATATGCAGCTATAATGCATGTAGGTGATTTTAAATTAATATTTCATAAAGATAAACAATGGTTAGCCTACATACTGTTAAAACTAATTGTGGTATTGATTTATTTGTAAGATTGCCGACTCTATAGAACAGTGGCAACTTTACAGCGCTCCGAGTGCCCCCGAGTGGTCGGGAGCATTTCCGTTGTGTTGTGGCTATTTCGTTGTGTTGTGGACTTTTCGTTGTGTTGTGGCTTGATTTCGTTGTGTTGTGGCTTGATTTCGTTGTGTTGTGGATTTTTCTTTGTGTTGTGTCTTGATTTCGTTGTGTTGTGGTTTCATTCCGTTGTGTTGTGGATTTATTTCGTTGTGTTGTGAACTTATGTATGCTTTTTAAATTTCGTTGTGTTGTGCACTACTGGGCCACCGTAGTTTTCATATACATACTTATATACTTTCATATACAAAACACTTTTTTCTTTATTTAGTTATGGTATCATAACACATAGGAAAACTCCTAATTATTAGTAAATATTTTTTTTAAAGCAATGCAAAAATGTATACATTTAACTATTAATAAATACAAAAAAATCCTGTTGACTTTTTAATTTTATTTTAGTGCATAACTATTTGAAATAACGTAAACATTATTTCAGTTCTATCTATCTATCTATCTATCTATCTATCTATCTATCTATCTATCTATCTATCTATCTATCTATCTATCTATCTATCTATCTATCTATCCCTCCATCCATCATTCCATCACTTCATCCATCACTCTATCACTCCCTCCCTCCCTCCCTCCATCAATCACTCCATCCATCCATCACTCACATCACACATTTTTTCTTTTGACCATAGATGAAACAAAATCTCATATAATTTAAAGGTGCAGTGTGTAGTATTTATGAGGATCTATTGACAGAAATTCAGTTTAATATACATAAACCAAGTTTTCAATATATAAAGGCAATTGTTTCTATTACAGTTTTTTTTTATTCGCTTTGGTACTATTTTCACTAGTAAGGTGTACATTTTCAAAACTCTTAGTACAAAAATCCAAACTGATCACACTTGTAACACAGCTCGTCATTCTTTCACAACCTGATCTCATGCTTTCATTCAGTTGCACATATTTTCAGTCCACATAATCATTGCTTCAATCACAAGATTATTATAATATGTAATGAGAACATTTGGTTTAATCACCGAAACACAACAGTGTGATCTTCTTTCAGTTTAGTACTTTTAACAATCAGTTCATCCAACAGCAAACAATGCAAGATACATGTTTCAAATCACCCTTTTTGCTGAATTATCTACAGTAACACAGGCTATATATGCCTAATTAGAAAATACACTTACGTTACCTAACTTATGTAATTGAATCCATAATGTTTGTGATAGTATTCCGTGTGTTATCAAAAGGTGTGATAAAGTTATGACACAGCCATGAGGTTCTGTGCTAAAACAGAGTTTGCTGCCAATAAATGTTCTCACTTCTCACTGTACCATATGACTGAATCTACTGTAGTTGAGCTTTATAAGGGTGAGTTACAATAATGTGACAGTCTATACAATGGTAATCTGTTTACAGTATCACATGGCATACTGTAATGTAAAATGCTATATTTGTCTCCCTTCTGATGTCTGATCAGTCTGATGTTACTCTCCCTTATACAAATTGAAAATCTCTCTCACACACAGAGAGAGAGAGAGGCAGGCAGTTACTGTAAATGAAACACTTATTTTGTGTAGTGAAAAGGATACTTTGTGGTTTTGTGTATGGTACTAACGCAATTGAAAATATGCTGAAATGTTTGAAAAAAAGTTCACTTTTGTTGACCTGTTGTGATATTAGTACTGAGTTTTGAAAATGTACACCTTGCTTGTGAAAATAGTACCAAAGCGAATAAAAAAAAATATATATATATATATATATATATATAAAATCTTAAGAGCCATTTCTATCTACATCACCCTTACAGTGAAGTCGCCATTTTGTGCCGCAATGTTTCTACAGTAGCCCTAAACGGACAAACTTCTCTACAGAGTGCTAGCTACTCTCTGCTGTCTCAGACGACCACATCTTTGTCCTGTGTTGGCCACCGTAAAGAGGGGTGAGCGGAGGGCAGTTGCAATTCACAACCTCACCACTAGATGCTGCTAAAAACACACTCCACCTTTAATGAATGGCTGTGCTCTTTTTAATTTTGTAATTTCATCTGAATATCAGCATTTGTGAGATTTAGTCATTCGAAACGGTTTTGTTCATTTATCAAATTTGTGTCTCTGGAAAATAGCAATTTAAGACATTGTAATATGCTGAATAGGTTTTTGGTAATGAGGGATTTGTGGACACATTAATGTTTTTGGATTTGATTTGTGGAAAATGCCAAGAACTGGCAGAAGACAAAGTGGCATGTTAATACTTGTTTTTATTTTAAAATGTATAATACTTACAGAGTGCATTATAGTGACCACCCCCTTTTTCAGAAATGCTGGTTTCTGGAAGTATTTTTTCCACTCATTTAAAAAAAAGCCATGAACCAAGCTAACAGCTACGATGTGAATCACAATACAAACTACAAAAAACATCTTTGAAAGACAAAATACATTTATATATTGCAAAATATGCACATACATACAAACATTTACAGTATTTATTTTGTGAGCGTAGGCAGATCAACTCAATTACGTCATTTGCAGTGCTTTATGGGAGAGGGCAGAGCTAAAGAGCTATTTTGTTACCTTTTTATACTCTCTGATTGATGGAATTTTCTGCTAATTTTACTGTTGTAATGTGAGCGGATGGCTTCCGGAACTCACTCTGTTGTAGTTCATGGGGTTATTTAAATAATTCAATAAGAAAGTTGAACATTACAGATATCTAGCTACATATTCATTAAAACCTCTAGGCTACTTGAGTAAAATCATTCAATTTAAATCACTGTTGCTGTTATTACATATCTCCAATTAAAGTATGGGTATTAAAAATGGGCATAAATGGAGTAAACAGAATAGCTCTTCATTGTTATTTATTATTTTAATGAATACTTTCACTTAATACATTGGCTGATGATGCAGCATCACCATCTACATGCTAAACTTAAAACTTAAATGTAAATGGGAGGAGGGGATGAGCTCAAGGAATTTGTTGTGGTTTTCAGGAGCTCAGTGTACATATGCATACATGAATGACACAATAGAACAGAAAGATTTGATAGATATATATATATATATATATATATATATATATATATATATATATATATATATATATATATATATACACACACACACACACACACACACACACACACACACACACACACATCTGTATCAGAACGTATGGTCGCCTAAGTTATGTAGCCTACATATTTGCACATAATGTACAGTTTACAGGCTACAGCTGCACACTCTCGTGGCATAAAGGATATACAAGTGCTGAGTTACGAACTTTAACTTTGAAATTGTTAACTGTTGACACGCCTCCTGCTGCTTCATTCTCTTATACTTAATTCCTTCATCAATATCGCGCTGGGAAAAGGTAAACGAATGATTTGCTTGGCGAGTTATCCATCACGTGTTCGTATATGGCGTGTACAACAGTTTGCTTTGCCCATTGCTAGACGCGATTGGCAAACGGTTTGCCAGAATATACCCTGACCCCCGGGTTCCCCCTATCCGGAGTGCAGTTGTTCGGCGGCAGTGTGGGGAACCACCGCCTTGTGATGGAGCTCCGGCTGGACGATGACATGTTCAGGGAACATTTCAGGCTGTCCAAGGAGCTGTTCGACGAGCTGCTGGCGCGAGTGGGACCCCGGATTGCCAAGACGAACACCTTTTTTCGTCAGGCTCAGCGCCTTGCTATTTGTCTACGGTAGGCTACGGCACCTACACATATAGGACGAATACATTTAGGATTATGCAAGGTTTATTTACTATCGGAATACATCACTTTATTTTCCATATTACTTTAATTGAGTTGTGGACATTCATTCAATATGATTTTAAAGCAACTTTGTTTCAATAATAGCTACTAATTTTGATTATGGTATTTCAATTAATAGTATGATAATGTTAGGACCACTACGTTTTTTTCTCTCTAATGTTCTTATGACTGCAATACGCTACCATGTGATATCTAAACCAGTGATTACATATACTGGTTAATGTGTAGGCCTACTACCTGAATATACACTACCAGTCAACTTTTGCATGTTTGTTATAAAAATTATATATATATATATATATATATGTGTATATATGTGTGTGTTAGGGCTGTCAAAAGATTAATCGCATCCAAAATAAAAGTTTGTGTTTACATAATATATGTGTGTGTACTCTTTTAATTATTATTTATATATAAATACACACACATTCATGTGTATATTTAAGAAATATTTGCATGTATATACATTTATATAATCTATATACATGTTTTATATATAAAAAAATTATATATTTTTCTTAAATATATACATGCTTGTGTGTGTATTTATATATAAATAATAATTAACAGAGTACACACACATATATTATGTAAACACAAACTTTTATTTTGGATGCGATTAATCTTTTGACAGCTGTAATATATATATATATATATATATTTCACAATAAAATGTAAAATAACTATTTAACATATGAAATAAATGTTTTCTATGTCAATATATTTTAAAATGTAATTTATTCCTGTCATGCTAGCTTTATATTTCAGATAAATGCTGTTCTTTTGGACTTTCTATTCATTAAATAATCCTTTAAAAAGAATTGTACACAATTGTGTTCAACACTGTTAACAATAAATGTTTGATTGAGCAATATCATATTAGAATTATTTCTGAAGGATAATGTGACATTGAAGACTGGAGTAATGATGATAAATTCAGCTTTGAATAACAGAAATAAACTGCATTTTAGAAAATATATTAAAAAAAAATATATTTTTTAAAGTGAAAGAGTAGGCTACTTCAAAATAATTTTGTTGTTGCTGTATTTTGGATCAAATAAATGCAGCCTTGGTGAGCAGAAGACAAAACAATCAAAATAGTACAGTTTCCAAACTTTTGACTGGTAGTGTACTACATGCAAATGTAGCTTAATATATCTTCATATCTTCACAGATACCTCTCAAAAGGGGATTCGTTCAGGACAATTGCAAGCCACTACAGGGTGGGCCACTGCACTGTGGGAAGAGTGGTGAAAGAGGTGTCAGCTGCCATCTGGGATGCCCTGCTGCCTGAGTACCTGCCTGCACCATGCATGGAGGACTGGCGGGCCATTGCACAAGTGTTCAGCCATCGCTGGAACTTCCCCAACTGTCTTGGTTCGGTGGATGGGAAGCACGTGGTCATCCAGGCCCCAGACAACTCCGGCTCCCTGTATTATAATTACAAGGGCTCATATTCCATCGTGCTGTTGGCAGTGGTCGACGCCGACTACCTCTTCAGGATAGTTGACGTTGGTGGGTACGGCAGGACAAGTGACGGCGGATCCCTGCACAACTCTGCCTTTGGTGAGGGCCTCCGAGATGGCACCCTGGACCTCCCTGAATCTGCGGTCATCCATGGGTCTGAGCATCGTGGTAAAATGCCCTTTGTGTTTGTGGGAGATGAGGCATTTCCCCTCCGCCGTAACCTCATGCGCCCTTTCCCTGGCCCCCATGTCCCAGGAGAGCAGAGGGTATATAACTACCGCCTCAGTCGTGCCAGGCTTGTAGTTGAGTGTGCTTTTGGCATTCTGTCTTCACAGTGGAGAATGTACAGAATAGTGATGGCTGTCAGCCCCACTACTGCTGAGACATGTGTCAGAGCCACTTGCGTTCTCCACAACTACCTGCGTGTCATGACCCTGAGGAGAAGGCACAGGGCAGTTAGCTACCGTAGGCCTGGTGATGGTAGTTGTCTCCTAGAAGTTTCCAGGATGTCCTCTAACAATGCCACACGGGAGGCCTTGAGAGTGAGGGCCAACTTCGCCTCATATTTCAGTGAAGAGGGCGCTTTGCCTTGGCAGGTCCAGCCATAAACAGATCCAGCAGTTTTCAAGAGCCCCCCACCTCCCCTGACCCCTTAAGTCACCTGTTCTAACCCATCCTGGTCATTAAACTGTTCATTCCGTATATATATATATAATATTGTCAGTTATCTTTTTTCCACTTACTTTTGTTTACTTATTAGTTTTACCTCTGAAATTTCTTGTTCATGTGGGTATCAACAGGATTCAGCCAAACATCTATCTATGTAGCTATCTTATCTATCTATCTATCATCTTGGCTTAGCAAATGTGCACAGCAAGCATAAACCCTACAGAACTGTGCTGGGAATGATAGTCATGCACATCATTGAAACAACTAAATAATTTATTGCACTTTTGGAACAAAATAAAGAAATCAAACAGGATCATAAATATGTATAACATAAAACACCAACATGAACATGCCATTTTAAAGAAATGTATTCCCTTTCTTCAAATTCCGCGGAGGAGGAGGAGGTGGTGGAGGAGGAGGAGGAGGTGGAGGAGGAGGTGGTGGAGGAGGAGGTGGAGGAGGTGGTGGTGGCTCCACATTACCTGCCTCCTGGAGCGTATTTAATAGCTCTCGCTCAAATACAGACATGGCTGCCCCTCTCTTCAGGTGGTGGGGTGGGTGTAGCTGGGGGTGTGGGTGCAGGTGGTGGGGTGGGTGCAGGTGGTGGGGTGGGTGTAGCTGGGGGTGTGGGTGCAGGTGGTGGGGTGGGTGTAGCTGGGGGTGTGGGTGCAGGTGGTGGGGTGGGGTGGGTGTAGCTGTGGGTGCAGGTGGTGGGGTGGGTGCAGCTGGGGGTGTGGGTGTGGGTGCAGGTGGTGGGGTGGGTGCAGCTGGGGGGGTGGGTGCAGCTAGGGGGGGTGGGTGCAGCTGGGGGGGGGTGGGTGCAGCTAGGGGGGGTGGGTGCAGCTGGGGGGGGTGGGTGCAGCTGTGGGAGTGGGTGCAGCTGTGGGGGTGGGTGCAGCTGTGGGAGTGGGTGCAGCTGTGGGGGTGGGTGCAGCTGTGGGGGTGGGTGCAGCTGTGGGGGGGTGGGTGCAGCTGTGGGGGGGTGGGTGCAGCTGGGGGGGTGGGTGCAGCTGTGGGGGTGGGTGTAGCTTTGGGGGTGGGTGTAGCTGTGGGGGTGGGTGCAGCTTTGGGGGTGGGTGTAGCTTTGGGGGTGGGTGTAGCTTTAGCTGTGGGGGTGGGTGTAGCTTTGGGGGTGGGTGTAGCTGTGGGGGTGGGTGTAGCTGTGGGGGTGGGTGTAGCTGTGGGGGTGGGTGCAGCTGTGGGGGTGGGTGTAGCTGTGGGGGTGGGTGCAGCTGTGGGGGTGGGTGTAGCTTTGGGGGTGGGTGTAGCTTTGGGGGTGGGTGTAGCTGTGGGGGTGGGTGTAGCTTTGGGGGTGGGTGTAGCTGTGGGGGTGGGTGCAGCTTTGGGGGTGGGTGTAGCTGTGGGGGTGGGTGTAGCTGTGGGGGTGGGTGTAGCTGTGGGGGTGGGTGTAGCTGTGGGGGTGGGTGTAGCTGTGGGGGTGGGTGTAGCTGAGTAGCTGTGCCACTCCTGTTCCTTTAATCGTGGCGGTTCTGGTACTGAATGATTCTTCTCTTGCATCCCTTTGCTGTAGAACACATGAATAGTCAGTGATCTTAAGAGACAGAACTGTACAGAAGACATCAGTGAGTCTTTTTGTCTATGTAAATGTATGTGTGTATTTACCAAATCTCTTAAATTACACGATAATCTGAACATCTTATCCTCTTGTGCTGCTACCCTCCACTGGGAATGTGTGTTCTTGGAAGTAATTTCATTGAGGACAGACATCATTTCCTCCAACTCCTTCTGCATTTCATTCTGCCGATTTAAAATATTCTTCTCTATGCTACTAAAAACTGCACTCCTTGGAACCTTTCTTTTAGGCACATTGATGTTCTCTTCTTCTCTGCCCTTTTTTTTTCTGTCCTTTTCTTTTCGGCCCTCTTCTTCTCTGTCCTTTTCTTCTGTCCTTTTTTTCTGTCCTCTTCTTCTCTGCCCTCTTCCTCTTCTTTCACTTTCATACCCGGTAAATACATCTGAGAAACAACAAGTGAGAAAGGTTAGAAGAGAACATATGCTACACACAAATGAAAAACCTAATGCACACAATTTACAAGCAGTAGATATATTTCATATGTGACCCCGGAGCATAACACCAGTCCTGCGTCTCACGGGGATATTTGTGGCAATAGCCAACACTTCATTGAATGGGTCAAAAAAAAAAATTTATTTTACGCCAAAAAATCATTAAGATATTAAGATCATGTTCCATGAAGATATTTTGTACATTTCCTACCGTAAATATATCACAAATGTATTATTAGTAGTAATATGCATTGCTAAGGACTTCATTTGAACAACTTTAAAGGAGATTTTCTCAATTTTTAAATTATTTTACACCCTCAGATTTTCAAGTGGTTGTATCTCGGCCAAATATTTTCTTATCCTAACAAACCATACATCAGTTGAAAGATTATTATTTTTAAAAATTTCATTATGACTGGTTTTATGGTCCAGGGGTGACATTAGGGCTGAAACAATTCCTCAAACTTTCAGATTCAGCTCATCTCAAAATCAGAGACTGCATGATTATTGCTCGGTAGCGCGACCCGTTTAGCTCCACGAGTCGGTGGGCGGGGCTTGAGGCGGCGCTTCTGCATTCTAGGAAGTCAATGGTCGACATATTCTGAGATCTCTCGTTTTCTAGGCCTGGTGTCAATAAAAGCTTTTCTTCGACTAACAAGGACGTTTTCAGCTCTGAAACTTACAGGATATTCTTATATCACGATGAACTTTTATATATCAAAGGCTCAAGGGAAAGTTGATTTCTCAATTCATCACCCCTTTAAAATGTTCTCAAAGCTAAGACTTTATGATTACACTTTAATCATATTAATATCTCCTAACTTAATAAAACAAGCTGTGTTACTATGATGAATGATTAAAATGTAGATCTGTATGTGCGATGTACTTTATCTGAATTAAACACAAACACATCTCTCGTGTTTCCTCACGCTCCAGCGGTTACTCCTCCGTGTGCTGTATAGGTTGTCGACCCTGGTTTAAGTTATTTAAATGAATGTAATTTCGCCAAAGAAGATTTTTTTAAAGAAACCCACATCAGTTTAGCGATAGCATCACGCTTACCACGGACAATTTGAATAATTGTAATGTGACAATCGGGTGCGGATCTAGAGAAAATCATGTGCGGGTGGATGGTTTGTTTTTAACAGCGGATTCAGTGACGTTAGAGCTGATCCGCGCATCTCTACTCTTATTCTTGTTCCAAGTTTCCTTCCTGTCCAATCATTTTTGCTTCTTACAAAAGCCACAAAGCCTTCAGAAGACAGTAAAGGCTTGTGTCATACCTGAGCTGAAGCTGAGACTTGAAAGTTAAGTTCACAACATAAATGCCTGTTTAGCCATTATTATCATCTATATTACTATTATATTGATTTATAGGTTGAAGGTTGTTTTAGGTTCTACTATGTTTTCCTTTTTAAAGTAATTTGAAATTGATTTTTATTTATTTTTTATTCATATATTTGTATTTGCATTTTGAATATAATATGGCAATTGAATGCACTAAATCGGTTTGTTTTTCACAGATATTAATGTATGCAATTTCAGCAATAAAACTTAAACTTTTTCTACTTCTAAGGAAACAAATTAGTTGTTCATTTTAAGATGCACGTCTTATTTTCTCTTGTATATTTAGTATTAAATATAGAGACACTGAAGGAAATAATACATATTATCATTACATTTTACATAATAATGATTGTTGGTTGAAAAAACACATTCAATACACCCTTTTCACAGACTGTGATGACGCGTTTTTAACGGTCATCAATATCGTAAATCCTGCAGCGGTTTTTGTATTTTCTTTTCTTTTATAAGGTAAACGTACCTATCAGGCTCACCAAAATCTACACTGTTATAATTTTATATAGCCGATATGACAGCCAAACTTTTTTTTTTTTTTAAGTGATTCCAATCATATTTCAAGCGACTCATAACGGCGCATCTGAAGTGTCTCAGCTGAAGGAAATAATACATATTATCATTACATTTTACATAATAATACAATTTACATATTATCGGTTTTAATATATCAGACAAATGTTATTGTCGGGCCGATGACGATATCATTAAAAATACGCATATATCGTCCGATACCGATATGGTGGCTGATAATTTGCGCATAAAATGTATCTTGATTTAAACTTGTTTAGATATTTGTATTGGAAAACAGGACATAAACACTAAGGAAGACATTTTTTTTTTGCAATGTATGCAGCCATGACTTTATGAATGAGACTTTCTGCTCTGATTTAAGATCATTTTAAGGTCATTTTAAGACTCAGAGAAGCCCTGGACATATGAACGCAGGCTTAATGTTAATAATGACCCATGATGGTTGAAAAACATATTGAATAGTATGATAGGCTTCTTACCTTCTTCGCCAAAACCTTCTCTTGCGTGTTTCTATGCGGTGGTTCTGTCCGCAGTCCAGGTGTACCTGTGGGGCCAATCGGTGGTCTGACACCTAAAACCTGAATATATGAACACAGGATTAATATTAATAATGTCTCATGATGGTTGAAAAAACACATTCAATACACCCTTTTCACAGACTGTGATGACGCGTTTTTAACGGTCATCAATATCGTAAATCCTGCAACGTTTTTTGTATTTTCTTTTCTTTTATAGGGTAAACGTACCTATCAGACTCACCAAAATTCTACACTGAGACATTTTAGTGCACAGGGTATTGGTTTGAGTACAAGAAGTTATGTTAAAATAAAATATTAATCTCACACAATCATATTTAATGTTATTTCAGATGGCAAAAGCATTTCGATTAAGATGTACATCTTTGCCTCTGATTGGCTGTGGTCCAGATATTCCTGCTCCGTGCTGTGTGTGTGATTGAAATTGCGCCCTGAGCAGTACCAGAGAATTTCAACTCACAATAAATAAACACACACGAGTGTTGTTAAACTATATTCTACTGCTGTCACATACAATAGTCCATTAACCAAATCATGTCTTCATAACCCATGAGTAAACACTAGGGATGGGCATTTTTGTCAATTTCTCATTTCGATCATCGATAGGTCTCAAAAACGAGTACTCGAGTACTCGGGGGCGGGGCATGTCCGTCATTGAGATAATGAAAATACTGTTATGAAAATGGTTCTTGACAAATACAAACGTGACATGAAAACAGGTATATGAAAACATGAACATATAAAACAAAAAATAACTGCTAGATTATGATGCATAAATGTCTTTGAAAAAGAAACATCTTTATAAAATGACCGTCTCAAATAATCAAGTCAGTAATATCGAGCATTGCCTTTAAGCTGAAACTGTGAAATAACACCACCCTGCAGAGCTTGCTAGCTGGTTAATAAACTCAACCAAACGCACCCTATAGCAATATTAATATGAAGATTATTATGAACCTATTACGACATAAATCAACACAAAAGGACGTGAATGCGAACGTGAACTTCAGCGTGCTAGATTTTACAGGCTATGGTTTGAAACGGAACATTTTGAATGCGCTCTTCCCTTAACAACGCTGATACACGGACAACGTTTACAGACATCACTGCGCGTTTTCGAACTCATAACGAAAAACAACTTTAAAATATAGCTGCAAGCAGCAATACCGGGGCCAAGCGCAAAGAAGAAGACAAGACATGCCAAAATGGCTGGCAGTGTCAGATCAACTGGAGCAATAAGCAATTAATCACGTTTTAAGATGATTTTAGGCAAAATGGCTGATATATTATATAAAGATTCACTGATAATATAAGTTAATGGTTTATCACTTTTGACCAATAGGTGGCACAGTTACAAAATTGATGTGGTGTGGTCAAAATAAGGGAACAATGACACATGCAAAGTTTGATGCCAATATGTCAAAGCACTGCAGAGATACAGCCTCAAGAGTCATTTTGGCATCATGCCTCAACTTCGTCGCTGCGGTTTACAAAAACGGTTTCATCTATTGATGCAAAATCCCTAACTTTTTGTTGACACAGTCTGAAGATGATACGATTCGATTTTGGTGGAAATTGGACAACCGGTCTAGGATGAGTTTGAAAGAGTAGATTTTGATCAAATAAGAACATTGAGGACAGTATGTTTGACCAAATATGGCAAAATTAGTATCTATATTCTTGGCATGAGCCAATAAATGTATTTTGACCCGTTTCATTAAACTAGGCTAATTTAATCAAAAGTTATTCGCATTTTTGTAAATTTTGTTATAACCTTTGACCACAAGGTGGCACTACCCCAAAACTTTTTGAGTACCTTCAAAGCATGGTGCGGAAGACCCATACCAAGTTTCGTAACGATAGACTAATGCGTTTGTAAAATATAGTATTTTAGCACATAATTCAAAATGGCCGAGAGCCAAAATGGCCGATATGGTAAAATTGAAAATCAGACAACTCTGAATACCGTCCTGAATCTAACGAGACAACTTTTATGATTTTTGGACAAACGGTTCAAAAGTTATAAGCAAAAATAGCCATTTTTTTGTATCTCCGGACCAGTAGGTGGCGCTGCACCGAAACGCTGCAAGTTGCCTCAAGTCATGCTTGTGATGACATGTACCAAGTTTGGATTGAACACGATAAAGCGTTGCGGAGATAGAGCCTTATGAGTGTTTTTGCAACCGCTACGTAAAATTTGTGTGCACGTTTATCAAAAACGATTTGACGAATCAACTTGATTTGCAAGATTTTTTGTCAGCATGGTCTGAAGATGATCTGGTTCAATTTTCGTGCAAATCGGACAAACCGTCTAGGACGAGTTCGCAAAAGTAGGTTTTTTGGAAAATTAAATATGGCGGGGAAATTATCATGACCGAAAATGACGTCATAGGGTGCAATTGAATCGGCATGAGCCAATGAATGTATTATGACCAGTTTCATTATACTAAACTAATTAAATCAAAA
Organism: Gobio gobio; assembly: GCF_949357685.1. Taxonomy (NCBI): domain Eukaryota; kingdom Metazoa; phylum Chordata; class Actinopteri; order Cypriniformes; family Gobionidae; genus Gobio; species Gobio gobio. The sequence continues at coordinate 49,815,288 of NC_137106.1, forward strand.
GTTATTAGCATTTTTGTCAAGTTTGTTATAACTTTTGACCACAAGGTGGCACTGCCCCAAAACTTTTTGAGTACCTTCAGGGCATGGAGTGGAAGTCACATACCGAGTTTAGTAACAATACACTAATGCATTTGTAAAATATAGCATTTTAGCACATAATTCAAAATGGCCGACAGCCAAAATGGCTGACAAGGTAAAATTGAATATCAGACGACTCGGCATGTCGTCCTGAATCTAACGAGACCACTTTTATGATTTTTGGACAAACGGTTCAAAAGTTATAAGCAAAAACAGCCATTTTTTGTATCTCCGGACCAGTAGGTGGCGCTGCGCCGACACACTGCATGTTGCCTCAAGTCATGCTTGTGATGACATGTACCAAGTTTGGTTTGAATACGATAAAGCATTGCGGAGATATAGCCTTAAGAGTGCTTTTGCAACCGCTACGTAAAATTTGTTTGCGCGTTTATCGCAAATGATTTGACGAATCAACTTGATTTGCAAGATTTTTTGTCAGCATGGTCTGAAGATGATCTGGTTCAATTTTCGTGCAAATCGGATGAACCGTCTAGGACGAGTTCGCAAAAGTAGGTTTTTCAGTTAATTAAAAATGGCGGGAAAATTATTATGACGGAAAATGACGTCATACGGTGCAATCGAATTGTCTTGAGCCAAGGAATCAGAGGAAAAAAGAATTTCGTTTCTAGCCCTTATGGTTCAAAAGTTATTAGCATAAACATGAGTCTAATTTTGGACTGATGGTGGCGCTAGAGGGATTGAGTTAGAGACTCAAAATTTGCTATGGTGACATTTCAGACTGTCCTCTATTAGTGTGCCAAATTTCACAAGTTTTTACCATACGGTTCTATGGGCTGCCATAGACTTCGTGGCGGAAGAATCGGAGGAATAATAATAATAGGAACGGGAACGGTTTCAATAGGTGCCTTCGCACCTTCGGTGCTTGGCCCCTAATAAACTAGGTCTACTGTTAAAAAATATGAGAACAGTAGCACTGCTGCATTTCTAATATCAATGATTCTGAGAAAGAAATAGCCTATCTAAAAGAATATGACTGTCTCTAAACCATCATGTCAAGCATGAAATATGCATTTGAGCTGAAACTGAAGAGAATGAACAACAGCCGGTATAACGGCAGCGCTTTGCTAGCTTATTAAGCTCAACCAAATGCTTCTTATATTAGATTAATCAGATAGACAATATAAAAGTAATCTTACAATGTGCATCTGCAGAAAAGGACGCGAATGCGCACATGAACTTCACGCGCTAGTCTGAGTTTTCTCGCTAGTCTGAGTGTTCTCGCTAGTTTCTCTGTGGATCAGCTGATACACGGGGAACTAAGCACAGATCATTTACAGCATTCCATTTCCATCGTGTTCTCATTATAATGCTATGATTGGCGCTGCACATCTTGCACCAACCATTTAATGATCACAGTGATTCCAGACATCACTGCAGTGCACGTTTCACTTTATTTCGCCGCGGTCAGGAGGCGTGCTGTATAACGCTAACCAATCAGACCTCCGGTACCGCGCAAAACGACGAAATAACCAAAAAAAGAGACAAATATTTTTTTTTCAGGGTTCGAAAAACGTTTTTGTCACGTTCGAGTACTCGATTACTCGACCACTGTTGCCCATCCCTAGTAAACACACATGAGTGTTGTAAACTATATTCCACTGCCGTCACATACAATAGTCCATTAACTGTTGATCACCAGGTGGCACCATTAAGCCTTTAGATAGGCCTGTGCTAAAAAAAGCTTAGTTTCTGGCTCTTATATGGAGTTATACAGCAAATAAACGAAGGAGAAAAAATTAAAATCTGATGCTGCACAAAAACTAACAATGCATCAAAGCCAATGTTTTTACTAATCTTTCACAGGTCCAAGACAAAGAAATCCAGTGCACAAACACTTCAGACATGCAAACTCCTCAAAATAAAAAAGGTCACAGTGTCGCGCGGGGGGGTGGAGGTATGCAAATGACACATTTCTGAGCGTGACTTAAAGAGAGTGACACATTTAATAATTAAAAAATTATTTTATTTACAACACGGAAACACCTGGAACTCAAGGAAGTGTTGTAGCGCATGACAAAAAATAAAAGACTGACAGCAGAGGTGTTACACAAAACTGACGGTTCGGTACGTACCTCAGTTTTGAAATCATGGAGTTCGGTACAGCAGTTTTACAAAATTGCTTTTTAGATTTAACAGTTGTTTACTGAAGAAGAAAAAAAGTGTCTGTCCTTGAATTAATTAAATTATATCTAAAAGTGTATTGAAGATATTGCTGTAAACTATATAGGGAGCCCTTACTTGCACATTAATATTAAAGGTTAACAAAATAGAGCCCAAACTATTCAGTTGCTATTTATTTTTAGGTATAATAATCAACACTCAAATAACACATTGTATGCAAACATGTAAACTTCACATAAGGCAGTTTTTGCATTAACTTCTAAATCTAATTATAAAATAGTTTTCTTCTCCAATTTGTTGTTAAAATATAATAATTTATACACAGTGTCTGTCATTTTCATGACAGGTTTATTTAACATGCATGAAATAATCAAGACATCCCTAACAAGTTAAGTAGAATATAATGAATATATAGGCTAATATAGAGCTTGTATTTAGTGAAAGTTGATTTCTCTAGTGTATAAAATTCTGTGCACACTGAATGACTGCCTGAGGTAATTATGTGATGCTAACGTTATGGTTTAGTTTACAAGCAGTTATATTGACGTCATTGAAACACTGATTTAGCGATTACACCACATATATACATGACAGTAAGTTGTAATGTATCCTCAGCATACCTTCATTCATGTTTATTCTTTAGTAAGAGATGATCGATCGCCTTCACAGATGATCGCGTTCACGCGCGGCCGCTTGAACTGTGATCATGAAGTGACCAGTCACGCCATATATAGAGCGTCAAAACGGCATTCATCGTTTGAATCTCGTGATAAAATGGACTGAATACTTAATATGTTCGTGTGGGAACTTGGATTGAAGTGTGTTCCGCGCTTCAAACAAGCCGACTGTGAACTGTTAAAGATTCGGTACCGGACCGTTCGGTAACGTTATACGCGTGCACTGTACAGGTAGTACAGGTAGCCTACATTTAGCACAATTTCCAAGTGAATAGATCTTGTTGATCTAAACTGATTGTTGATTCTCAGTCAAATGGTTGTTCGCTCCAAAACGTGTCAGCTTCATTTCATCGTACAAGTCTTCACATGCACAATAGTCTGTTCAATTGTCAAAATTAGTCAAGAACATAATACCATAAATACCATATATGAATCCCTTGAAACATTTGATAAATTTCTTACAGCAATTGACAGTCAGGTGAAACTAGAACTTGACTAACGAAGGAGGACTTTCACACATCTCAGATGACCAATCAAACGGTATGTTTAGTTACCTGACAGGTGGCATGGAGGCACCTGGCCAAGTAAATGAACAACTGCCTGCTCAAGGAAGAGGAAGAGTGAGGATGAGAGGGGAAGTGGGTAGAGAGGGGTAGAGAGGGGAAGAGAGGGGAAGAGAGGGGAAGGGGTAGGGCCCTATGATTTCCGCGATCACCGAATCGCGGACGGAATCGCGGAATTGGCATATTAACGCGGAATCTATTGTTAACGCGGAATTTCCCGGAATTTGACATATTTGGAATGAAATGCGGTTTTGTGTGGGAGAAGAACGTATGTCTGGGGAAAATGCAGACCGGGGGAAGCAAATCTGGGCGACTCAACCCCTCCCGTCATTTCAGCTCCGCCTTCAAAACAATGAAAGTATGGCTCACCACGGCTCTGCTTTCATCAGCGGAAAAGTTAAGAAACTCAACGCTAAAGCCCCGTTCACACCGCCCTCAGTACAGAGCCGAGCAGTTCCCTCAGGTAGTGCTTGCTGTATTTTGCCTTGTTTTTAATGCACTTCAATGTACTGTATGGAAAATAATGCCTTAAATGAACTTGAGAGAAAATGAGATGCGCGGATCAGCGCGTCTTATGCTGCCTTCACGTGCTCTCGGAATTATCGTAATATACGAGTTTCCTAGGTAAACATTGCACATGAACGCCCTCACATTTTGAAACTTGAATGCAATGCGCTCGTAATCACGACTTCAGAAGTCGGAATCATCAAATTTCCGATAGCACGTGAAGGCAGCATTATCCACATCATGTTCAGAAGCGGCTGTTCTTAAAGTGACAGGAGCACTGATAATGTCTGTCATTAATGTTCAAAGAACAACGGGAACAGAAGATTGTAGTTTTAATGATGATTCATCTATATTTCACTTATTATTTATGCAGTTAAGAAAGGTGTTGATAACTTTATTCAATTTCTGTGTAGACTATGTCTGACAGGGAAGGCCACAGGTAAATATAACATTTATTATAATGGGTTTATGTAAAGATTGTTTTAAGTTCAATTAAATTAAAAGTTATTTTTTAAAGCCTAATAAATGGTGAAATCGGTAGCTTTCAGTTATACTGTAATGTAACGTCATCAATGTTTCATATAGACATTAATATCAGTGATACTGGCCTTCATTCATAAAAAGATGCCATTACAACACACATTTAAAATATGCTGTCTTTAAATTGTTTCTAAATTAATTTGGAGAGTAACTGAAATTATTACAATATCAAAATATTAAAAACTCCAATGTTTTTAATTGCAATTAATCATGATTAATTACAGAAATTAATGCAATTAATTCTGGGTTTTTTTTAATTATCAATTCACAGCACTAATATCTAGTTGTGACTTGAAGTGCTTAGAGTGCAGTGTTATGTTGCAGTATTTGTCCTGAAAAGTAAATGTGATGTTTGTTACCTGTTTGATGTTTGTCATTCCTATTTTATGTTTTATGTTCTATTATATTAACATTAAAAACACTCTTTTTACGACTAAAATAACAGTTAAGGGTAAAAAAAACTGAATTTGCAAAAATTAAAACGGAAAAAACGGAATTTGGGAAAAAATAAAACGGAATTTGGGAAAAAATAAAACGGATTTCATAGGGCCCTAAAGGGAGTAGAGAGGGGTAGAGAGGGGAAGAGAGGGGAAGGGGGTAGAGAGGAAGAGAGGGGAAGGGGGAAGAGAGGGGAAGAGAGGGGAAGTGGGTAGAGAGGAAGAGAGGGGAAGGGGGAAGAGAGGGGAAGAGAGGGGAAGTGGGTAGAGAGGAAGAGAGGGGAAGGGGGAAGAGAGGGGAAGAGAGGGGAAGTGGGTAGAGGGGAAGAGAGGGGAAGTGGGTAGAGGGGAAGAGAGGGGTAGAGAGGTGAAGTGGGTAGAGGGGAAGAGAGGGGAAGGGGGTAGAGGGGAAGAGAGGGGAAGGGGGTAGAGAGGTGAAGTGGGTAGAGGGGAAGAGAGGGGTAGAGAGGTGAAGTGGGTAGAGGGGAAGAGAGGGGAAGTGGGTAGAGGGGAAGAGAGGGGAAGTGGGTAGAGGGGAAGAGAGGGGTAGAGAGGTGAAGTGGGTAGAGGGGAAGAGAGGGGAAGAGAGGGGTAGAGAGGTGAAGTGGGTAGAGGGGAAGAGAGGGGTAGAGAGGTGAAGTGGGTAGAGGGGAAGAGAGGGGAAGGGGGTAGAGGGGTGAAGTGGGTAGAGGGGAAGAGAGGGGAAGGGGGTAGAGGGGAAGAGAGGGGAAGGGGGAAGAGAGGGGAAGTGGGTAGAGGGGAAGAGAGGGGAAGAGAGGGGAAGTGGGTAGAGGGGAAGAGAGGGGTAGAGAGGGGAAGAGGGTAGAGGGGTAGAGAGGAGAAGTGGGTAGAGGGGTGAAGTGGGTAGAGGGGAAGAGAGGGGAAGGGGGTAGAGGGGAAGAGAGGGGAAGGGGGAAGAGAGGGGAAGTGGGTAGAGGGGAAGAGAGGGGAAGAGAGGGGAAGTGGGTAGAGGGGAAGAGAGGGGTAGAGAGGGGAAGAGAGGGGAAGTGGGTAGAGGGGTAGAGAGGGGAAGGGGGGATGAGAGGGGAAGTGGGTAGAGGTGTAGAGAGGGGAAGTGGGTAGAGAGGGGAAGGGGGGATGAGAGGGGAAGTGGGTAGAGGTGTAGAGAGGGGAAGTGGGTAGAGAGGGAAAGTGGGTAGAGGGGAAGGGGGTAGAGGGGAAGAGAGGGGAAGGGGGCAGAGAGGGGAAGGGGGTAGAGAGGGGTAGAGAGGGGAAGGGGGGAAAGTGGGTAGAGAGGTGAAGTGGGTAGAGGGGAAGAGAGGGGAAGTGGGTAGAGAGGGGAAGGGGGGATGAGAGGGGTAGAGAGGGGAAGGGGGGGAAGTTGGTAGAGAGGGGTAGAGAGGGGAAGGGGGGATGAGAGGGGAAGTGGGTAGAGGTGTAGAGAGGGGAAGTGGGTAGAGAGGGGAAGTGGGTAGAGGGGAAGAGAGGGGAAGGGGGGGGAAGTGGGTAGAGAGGTGAAGTGGGTAGAGGGGAAGAGAGGGGAAGTGGGTAGAGAGGGGAAGTGGGTAGAGAGGGGAAGTGGGTAGAGGTGTAGAGAGGGGAAGTGGGTAGAGAGGGGTAGAGAGGGGAAGGGGGGGAAGTTGGTAGAGAGGGGTAGAGAGGGGAAGGGGGGATGAGAGGGGCAGTGGGTAGAGGTGTAGAGAGGGGAAGTGGGTAGAGAGGGGAAGGGGGTAGAGAGGGGAAGGGGGTAGAGACGGGAAGTGGGTAGAGACGGGAAGAGAGGGGAAGAGAGGGGTAGAGAGGAGAAGTGGGTAGAGACGGGAAGAGAGGGGAAGAGAGGGGTAGAGAGGAGAAGTGGGTAGAGAGGGGAAGGGGGTAGAGAGGGGTAGAGAGGGGAAGTGGGTAGAGAGGGGAAGTGGGTAGAGACGGGAAGAGAGGGGAAGAGAGGGGTAGAGAGGAGAAGTGGGTAGAGACGGGAAGAGAGGGGAAGAGAGGGGTAGAGAGGAGAAGTGGGTAGAGAGGGGAAGGGGGTAGAGAGGGGTAGAGAGGGGAAGGGGGGGAAAGTGGGTAGAGAGGTGAAGTGGGTAGAGGGGAAGAGAGGGGAAGTGGGTAGAGAGGGGAAGGGGGGATGAGAGGGGAAGTGGGTAGAGGTGTAGAGAGGGGAAGTGGGTAGAGAGGGGTAGAGAGGGGAAGGGGGGGAAGTTGGTAGAGAGGGGTAGAGAGGGGAAGGGGGGATGAGAGGGGCAGTGGGTAGAGGTGTAGAGAGGGGAAGTGGGTAGAGAGGGGAAGGGGGTAGAGACGGGAAGTGGGTAGAGACGGGAAGAGAGGGGAAGAGAGGGGTAGAGAGGAGAAGTGGGTAGAGACGGGAAGAGAGGGGAAGAGAGGGGTAGAGAGGAGAAGTGGGTAGAGAGGGGAAGGGGGTAGAGAGGGGTAGAGAGGGGAAGTGGGTAGAGAGGGGAAGTGGGTAGAGACGGGAAGAGAGGGGAAGAGAGGGGTAGAGAGGAGAAGTGGGTAGAGACGGGAAGAGAGGGGAAGAGAGGGGTAGAGAGGAGAAGTGGGTAGAGAGGGGAAGGGGGTAGAGAGGGGTAGAGAGGGGAAGGGGGGGAAGTTGGTAGAGAGGGGAAGTGGGTAGAGACGGGAAGTGGGTAGAGACGGGAAGAGAGGGGAAGGGGGTAGAGACAGGAAGAGAGAGGAAGAGAGGGATAAGAGGGGAAGTGGATAGAGAGGGGTAGAGAGGGGAAGAGAGGGATGAGAGGGGAAGTGGATAGAGAGGGGTAGAGAGGAGAAGAGAGGGGAAGGGGGGATGAGAGGGGAAGTGGGTAGAGAGGGGTAGAGGGAAGAGAGGGGAAGAGATGGGTAGAGAGGGGAAGGGGGATGAGAGGGGAAGTGGGTAGAGAGGGGAAGTGGGTAGAGAGGGGTAGAGAGGGGAAGTGGGTAGAGACGGGAAGAGAGAGGAAGAGAGGGATAAGAGGGGAAGTGGATAGAGAGGGGTAGAGAGGGGAAGAGAGGGATGAGAGGGGAAGTGGATAGAGAGGGGTAGAGAGGAGAAGAGAGGGATGAGAGGGGAAGTGGATAGAGAGGGGTAGAGAGGAGAAGAGAGGGGAAGGGGGGATGAGAGGGGAAGTGGGTAGAGAGGGGTAGAGAGGGGAAGTGGGAAGAGAGGGGAAGAGATGGGTGGAGAGAGGTAGAGAGGGGAAGGGGGTAGAGAGAGGTAGAGAGGGGAAGGGGGATGAGAGGGGAAGTGGGTAAAGAGGGGAAGGGGGTAGAGAGGGGTAGAGGGGGGAAGGGGGATGAGAGGGGAAGTGAGTAGAGAGGGGAAGAGGGTAGAGAGGGGAAGAGAGGGGTAGAGAGGGGAAGAGAGGGATGAGAGGGGAAGGGGGTAGAGACGGGAAGAGAGGGGAAGGGGGTAGAGACGGGAAGAGAGAGGAAGAGAGGGATAAGAGGGGAAGTGGATAGAGAGGGGAAGAGAGGGGTAGAGAGGGGAAGAGAGGGATGAGAGGGGAAGTGGGTAGAGATGGGAAGAGAGGGGAAGGGGGTAGAGACGGGAAGAGAGAGGAAGAGAGGGATAAGAGGGGAAGTGGATAGAGAGGGGTAGAGAGGGGAAGAGAGGGATGAGAGGGGAAGTGGATAGAGAGGGGTAGAGAGGAGAAGAGAGGGGAAGGGGGGATGAGAGGGGAAGTGGGTAGAGAGGGGAAGTGGGTAGAGAGGGGTAGAGAGGGGAAGTGGGAAGAGAGGGGAAGAGATGGGTAAAGAGAGGAGAAGTGAGTAGAGAGGGGAAGAGAGGGGAAGGGGGTAGAGAGGGGTAGAGAGGGGAAGAGAGGGATGAGAGGGGAAGGGGGTAGAGAGGGGTAGAGAGGGTAGAGAGGGGAAGGGGGTAGAGAGGGGAAGAGAGGGATGAGAGGGGAAGGGGGTAGAGAGGGGTAAAGAGGGGAAGAGAGGGGAAGGGGGTAGAGAGGGGAAGAGAGGGATGAGAGGGGAAGTGGATAGAGAGGGGTAGAGAGGGGAAGGGGGGAAGTTGGTAGAGAGGGGAAGAGAGGGGTAGAGAGGGGAAGGGGGGTAGAGAGGGGAAGAGAGGGATGAGAGGGGAAGGGGGTAGAGAGGGGAAGAGAGGGGTAGAGAGGGGAAGGGGGGTAGAGAGGGATGAGAGGGGAAGGGGGTAGAGAGGGGTAAAGAGGGGAAGAGAGGGGAAGGGGGTAGAGAGGGGTAGAGAGGAGAAGTGAGTAGAGAGGGGAAGAGAGGGGAAGGGGGTAGAGAGGGGAAGAGAGGGATGAGAGGGGAAGTGGATAGAGAGGGGTAGAGAGGGGAAGGGGGGAAGTTGGTAGAGAGGGGAAGGGGGTAGAGAGGGGAAGAGAGGGGTAGAGAGGGGAAGTGGGTAGAGAGGGGAAGAGGGTAGAGAGGGGTAGAGAGGAGAAGTGGGTAGAGAGGGGTAGAGAGGGGAAGAGAGGGGAAGAGGGTAGAGAGGGGAAGTGGGTAGAGAGGGGAAGGGGGTAGAGAGGGGTAGAGGGGAAGGGAGGGGAAGGGGGTAGAGAGGGGTAGAGAGGGTAGAGAGGAGAAGTGAGTAGAGAGGGGTAGAGGGGAAGGGGGGAAGTTGGTAGAGAGGGGAAGGGGGGAAGTTGGTAGAGAGGGGAAGGGGGTAGAGAGGGGTAGAGAGGGTAGAGAGGAGAAGTGAGTAGAGAGGGGAAGGGGGTAGAGAGGGGAAGAGAGGGATGAGAGGGGAAGGGGGGAAGTTGGTAGAGAGGGGAAGGGGGGAAGTTGGTAGAGAGGGGAAGGGGGGAAGTTGGTAGAGAGGGGAAGAGAGGGGTAGAGAGGGGAAGGGGGGAAGTTGGTAGAGAGGGGAAGAGAGGGGTAGAGAGGGGAAGGGGGTAGAGACGGGAAGAGAGGGGAAGTGGGAAGAGAGGGGAAGTGGGAAGAGAGGGGTAGAGAGGGGTAGAGAGAGGTGTAAGTATCAATTCAGTATCGGTATTGAGGTATTTTAGTCTGGTATCAAAGTCATAATTTTGGTATTATGACAACACTATTCTATATAAAACGTATTTGCTGATATTCTCTTTTTTTGTTATATTGGTTTACAAATTTGTACCTTTTCACATTTTTTCTCTTTTAGTTTTACATTTTGTCAAAGGCTTGTTTATATTTATATGTTTTATAGGACACTACTGAAGGCCAACGGTGCAAGTTAAATTAAATGTTTTTAACTAAAATTGTTGAAAATTATTGTGATAAATTAGTCGATAGATGAATCGATAAATTAGTCGATAGATTAGTCAATATAAAAATAGTCGTTAGTGGCAGCCCTACTATCTATCCATCTATCTATCTATCTATCTATCTATCTATCTATCTATCTATCTATCTATCTATCTATATTTTATCTATCTATCTATCTATATTTTGTTCCATATGCATGAAGACTTACAAAAGGCAATGTTAGGAAGAATATCATGTCCGTTACTTTTTCATATTGAACATGTCTCATAAATAAACCCAAACTCAGTCCCCTTTAAATCTTTCAGAAAATGATGTAAGTGTATCGAATTATATCAAATCGAATCGTATCGTTGGCTGCATATCGTGATATATATCGTATCGTGAGCTGAATATCGAGTATCGTATCGTATCGTGAGATTAGTGTATCGCTACAGCCCTAATATATATATATATATATATATATATATATATATATATATATATATATATATATATATATATATATATATATATATATATATATATATTATTTCTGATTCAGGCATAGCTTTCTGCCCACCCAATTAGGCTAATAAAGTAATGATTAAAAAAACACAAATGCTTGATTAAGGCAGAGAACCTAAACTCTACTTTCTTATGATTAGATCTGTGACTGACTGCATTGATCATCTGAAGCGCACACACACTCCTCAAAGTGAAAGCGCAAACATCATTTAAATCACCAGATCACATCTAGTTTTAGTAATATGATTATTCGAAGAATTTGAGATGGTTTATTCTTATTTGTTAAGTGCATTAATAACAGGAGTGAGCGCGGATGAACGTTTCAGTGACATTACTACATTAACCACTATATGTAGTGTTGAATATAATACATAGTAATGCAATGGGGGAATATTTGTTTGTCCTGATAATAATATAATAACAATAATATAATTTAAATAATAATTTAAAAAAACATCTCTTCTTTATTTATACCGCGATAAATATTGCATCGTGAGTTTAGTCTCAGGCGTTTGCATGGAATCGTGACACGAGTGCATCGTTACAGAGTTATACATTTGCAAAACATCCATTGTGCACATTGGCATGACAGTGCTTACCTTTCCCACGCTTGTGCTGACCTTTCCCACGCTTTAAGCTCTTCCATTTCTTCTGATGTTCTTTCCGTTTCTCCTGGTCCAATCCTGATCTCTGAAACATGACGAAATAAAAAAAAACAATAAATCAGTGTCTGGCAACCAAAACTGAAACAAATTAACATGTAAAAGTACTTACATTATTTCGGCCTCCAGGTCAATCGTCTTGCTTTCAGTTTTTTTCTGAGACATACGATCATCCACTCGGGAGTCCTCACACTTTTGGGGGTGGGTGTAGCTGTGGGGGTGGGTGTAGCTGGGGGTGCAGCTGGGGGGGGGGGGGGGGTGCAGCTGGGGGTGTAGCTGGGGGGGGGTGCAGCTGTGGGGGTGGGTGTAGCTGGGGGGGGTGGGTGCAGCTGGGGGTGTAGCTGGGGGTGCAGCTGGGGGGGGGGGTGCAGCTGTGGGGGTGGGTGTAGCTGGGGGGGGTGGGTGCAGCTGGGGGTGTAGCTGGGGGTGCAGCTGGGGGGGGGGGTGCAGCTGTGGGGGTGGGTGTAGCTGGGGGGGTGGGTGCAGCTGGGGGTGTAGCTGGGGGGGTGGGTGCAGCTGGGGGTGTAGCTGGGGGGGGGGTGCAGCTGTGGGGGTGGGTGTAGCTGGGGGTGCAGCTGGGGGTGCAGCTGGGGGGTGTAGCTGGGGGGGGTGGGTGCAGCTGGGGGTGTAGCTGGGGGTGCAGGGTGCAGCTGGGGGTGTAGCTGGGGAAGAGAGGGGAAGTGGGAAGAGAGGGGTAGAGAGGGGAAGTGGGTAGAGAGGGGTAGAGAGGGGAAGGGAGGGATGAGAGGGGAAGTGGTTAGAGAGGAGAAGAGAGGGGAAGTGGGTAGAGAGGGGAAGAGAGGGATGAGAGGGGAAGTGGTTAGAGAGGAGAAGAGAGGGGAAGTGGGTAGAGAGGGATGAGAGGGGAAGTGGGTAGAGAGGGGTAGAGAGGGGAAGTGGGTAGAGAGGGGTAGAGAGGGGAAGGGAGGGATGAGAGGGGAAGTGGTTAGAGAGGAGAAGAGAGGGGAAGTGGGTAGAGAGGGGAAGAGAGGGATGAGAGGGGAAGTGGTTAGAGAGGAGAAGAGAGGGGAAGTGGGTAGAGAGGGATGAGAGGGGAAGTGGGTAGAGAGGGGTAGAGAGGGGAAGGGAGGGATGAGAGGGGAAGTGGTTAGAGAGGGATGAGAGGGGAAGTGGGTAGAGAGGGGTAGAGAGGGGAAGGGAGGGATGAGAGGGGAAGTGGTTAGAGAGGAGAAGAGAGGGGAAGTGGGTAGAGAGGGGAAGAGAGGGATGAGAGGGGAAGTGGTTAGAGAGGAGAAGAGAGGGGAAGTGGGTAGAGAGGGGAAGGGAGGGATGAGAGGGGAAGTGGGTAGAGAGGGGTAGAGAGGGGAAGGGAGGGATGAGAGGGGAAGTGGGAAGAGAGGGGAAGTGGGAAGAGAGGGGAAGAAAGGGGTAGAGAGAGGAAGAGAGGGGAAGTGGGAAGAGAGGGGAAGAAAGGGGTAGAGAGAGGAAGAGAGGGGAAGTGGGAAGAGAGGGGAAGTGGGAAGAGAGGGGTAGAGAGGGGAAGTGGGTAGAGACGGGAAGAGAGAGGAAGAGAGGGATAAGAGGGGAAGTGGATAGAGAGGGGTAGAGAGGGGAAGGGAGGATGAGAGGGGAAGTGGTTAGAGAGGAGACGAGAGGGGAAGGGAGGATGAGAGGGGAAGTGGTTAGAGAGGAGAAGAGAGGGGAAGAGAGGGGAAGTGGGTAGAGAGGAGAAGAGAGGGGAAGGGAGGATGAGAGGGGAAGTGGTTAGAGAGGAGAAGAGAGGGATGAGAGGGGAAGTGGGTAGAGAGGGGTAGAGAGGGGAAGGGAGGGATGAGAGGGGAAGTGGTTAGAGAGGAGAAGAGAGGGGAAGAGGGAAGAGAGGGGAAGAAAGGGGTAGAGAGAGGAAGAGAGGGGAAGTGGGAAGAGAGGGGAAGTGGGAAGAGAGGGGTAGAGAGGGGAAGTGGGTAGAGAGGGGTAGAGAGGGGAAGGGAGGGATGAGAGGGGAAGTGGTTAGAGAGGAGAAGAGAGGGGAAGTGGGTAGAGAGGGGAAGAGAGGGATGAGAGGGGAAGTGGTTAGAGAGGAGAAGAGAGGGGAAGTGGGTAGAGAGGGATGAGAGGGGAAGTGGGTAGAGAGGGGTAGAGAGGGGAAGTGGGTAGAGAGGGGTAGAGAGGGGAAGGGAGGGATGAGAGGGGAAGTGGTTAGAGAGGAGAAGAGAGGGGAAGTGGGTAGAGAGGGGAAGAGAGGGATGAGAGGGGAAGTGGTTAGAGAGGAGAAGAGAGGGGAAGTGGGTAGAGAGGGATGAGAGGGGAAGTGGGTAGAGAGGGGTAGAGAGGGGAAGGGAGGGATGAGAGGGGAAGTGGTTAGAGAGGGATGAGAGGGGAAGTGGGTAGAGAGGGGTAGAGAGGGGAAGGGAGGGATGAGAGGGGAAGTGGTTAGAGAGGAGAAGAGAGGGGAAGTGGGTAGAGAGGGGAAGAGAGGGATGAGAGGGGAAGTGGTTAGAGAGGAGAAGAGAGGGGAAGTGGGTAGAGAGGGGAAGGGAGGGATGAGAGGGGAAGTGGGTAGAGAGGGGTAGAGAGGGGAAGGGAGGGATGAGAGGGGAAGTGGGAAGAGAGGGGAAGTGGGAAGAGAGGGGAAGAAAGGGGTAGAGAGAGGAAGAGAGGGGAAGTGGGAAGAGAGGGGAAGAAAGGGGTAGAGAGAGGAAGAGAGGGGAAGTGGGAAGAGAGGGGAAGTGGGAAGAGAGGGGTAGAGAGGGGAAGTGGGTAGAGACGGGAAGAGAGAGGAAGAGAGGGATAAGAGGGGAAGTGGATAGAGAGGGGTAGAGAGGGGAAGGGAGGATGAGAGGGGAAGTGGTTAGAGAGGAGACGAGAGGGGAAGGGAGGATGAGAGGGGAAGTGGTTAGAGAGGAGAAGAGAGGGGAAGAGAGGGGAAGAGAGGGGAAGTGGGTAGAGAGGAGAAGAGAGGGGAAGGGAGGATGAGAGGGGAAGTGGTTAGAGAGGAGAAGAGAGGGGAAGGGAGGATGAGAGGGGAAGTGGTTAGAGAGGAGAAGAGAGGGATGAGAGGGGAAGTGGGTAGAGAGGGGTAGAGAGGGGAAGGGAGGGATGAGAGGGGAAGTGGTTAGAGAGGAGAAGAGAGGGGAAGAGGGAAGAGAGGGGAAGAAAGGGGTAGAGAGAGGAAGAGAGGGGAAGTGGGAAGAGAGGGGAAGTGGGTAGAGAGGGGAAGAAAGGGGTAGAGAGAGGAAGAGAGGGGAAGTGGGAAGAGAGGGGAAGAAAGGGGTAGAGAGAGGAAGAGAGGGGAAGTGGGAAGAGAGGGGAAGAGAGAGGAAGAGAGGGGAAGTGGGAAGAGAGGGGAAGTGGGAAGAGAGGGGAAGAAAGGGGTAGAGAGAGGAAGAGAGGGGAAGTGGGAAGAGAGGGGAAGAAAGGGGTAGAGAGAGGAAGAGAGGGGAAGTGGGAAGAGAGGGGAAGTGGGAAGAGAGGGGAAGTGGGTAGAGAGGGGAAGAGAGGGGTAGAGAGGGGAAGAGAGGGGTAGAGAGGGGAAGAGAGGGGAAGTGGGAAGAGAGGGGAAGAAAGGGGTAGAGAGAGGAAGAGAGGGGAAGTGGGAAGAGAGGGGAAGAGAGGGGTAGAGAGGGGAAGAGAGGGGTAGAGAGGGGAAGTGGGAAGAGAGGGGAAGAAAGGGGTAGAGAGAGGAAGAGAGGGGAAGTGGGAAGAGAGGGGAAGAGAGGGGTAGAGAGGGGTAGAGAGGGGAAGAAAGGGGTAGAGAGAGGAAGTGGGAAGAGAGGGGAAGTGGGAAGAGAGGGGAAGTGGGTAGAGACGGGTAGAGAGGGGAAGGGGGTAGAGACGGGAAGAGAGGGGAAGTGGGTAGAGAGGGGAAGTTGGTAGAGAGGGGAAGAGAGGGGAAGTGGGTAGAGAGGGGAAGTTGGTAGAGAGGGGAAGTGGGTAGAGAGGGGAAGAGAGGGGTAGAGAGGGGAAGGGGGTAGAGACGGGAAGAGAGGGGAAGTGGGTAGAGAGGGGAAGTTGGTAGAGAGGGGAAGAGAGGGGTAGAGAGGGGAAGAGAGGGGAAGAGAGGGGAAGAGAGGGGAAGTGGGAAGAGAGGGGAAGTGGGTAGAGAGGGGAAGGGGGTAGAGACGGGAAGAGAGGGGAAGTTGGTAGAGAGGGGAAGAGAGGGGAAGTTGGTAGAGAGGGGAAGAGAGGGGTAGAGAGGGGAAGGGGGTAGAGACGGGAAGAGAGGGGTAGAGAGGGGAAGGGGGTAGAGACGGGAAGAGAGGGGAAGTGGGTAGAGAGAGGAAGTGGGAAGAGAGGGGAAGTTGGTAGAGAGGGGAAGAGAGGGGTAGAGAGGGGAAGGGGGTAGAGACGGGAAGAGAGGGGAAGTGGGTAGAGAGGGGAAGTTGGTAGAGAGGGGAAGAGAGGGGAAGTGGGTAGAGAGGGGAAGAGAGGGGAAGTGGGTAGAGAGGGGAAGTGGGTAGAGAGGGGAAGAGAGGGGAAGTGGGTAGAGAGGAAGAGAGGGGAAGTGGGTAGAGAGGGGAAGAGAGGGGAAGTGGGTAGAGAGGGGAAGTGGGAAGAGAGGGGAAGTGGGTAGAGAGGGGAAGAGAGGGGTAGTGGGTAGAGAGGGGAAGGGAGGGATGAGAAGGGAAGTGGGTAGAGAGGGGTAGAGAGGGGAAGGGAGGGATGAGAGGGGAAGTGGGAAGAGAGGGGAAGTGGGAAGAGAGGGGAAGAAAGGGGTAGAGAGAGGAAGAGAGGGGAAGTGGGAAGAGAGGGGAAGAAAGGGGTAGAGAGAGGAAGAGAGGGGAAGTGGGAAGAGAGGGGAAGTGGGAAGAGAGGGGTAGAGAGGGGAAGTGGGTAGAGACGGGAAGAGAGAGGAAGAGAGGGATAAGAGGGGAAGTGGATAGAGAGGGGTAGAGAGGGGAAGGGAGGATGAGAGGGGAAGTGGTTAGAGAGGAGACGAGAGGGGAAGGGAGGATGAGAGGGGAAGTGGTTAGAGAGGAGAAGAGAGGGGAAGAGAGGGGAAGAGAGGGGAAGTGGGTAGAGAGGAGAAGAGAGGGGAAGGGAGGATGAGAGGGGAAGTGGTTAGAGAGGAGAAGAGAGGGATGAGAGGGGAAGTGGGTAGAGAGGGGTAGAGAGGGGAAGGGAGGGATGAGAGGGGAAGTGGTTAGAGAGGAGAAGAGAGGGGAAGAGGGAAGAGAGGGGAAGAAAGGGGTAGAGAGAGGAAGAGAGGGGAAGTGGGAAGAGAGGGGAAGTGGGAAGAGAGGGGTAGAGAGGGGAAGTGGGTAGAGACGGGAAGAGAGAGGAAGAGAGGGATAAGAGGGGAAGTGGATAGAGAGGGGTAGAGAGGGGAAGGGAGGATGAGAGGGGAAGTGGTTAGAGAGGAGACGAGAGGGGAAGGGAGGATGAGAGGGGAAGTGGTTAGAGAGGAGAAGAGAGGGGAAGAGAGGGGAAGAGAGGGGAAGTGGGTAGAGAGGAGAAGAGAGGGGAAGGGAGGATGAGAGGGGAAGTGGTTAGAGAGGAGAAGAGAGGGGAAGGGAGGATGAGAGGGGAAGTGGTTAGAGAGGAGAAGAGAGGGATGAGAGGGGAAGTGGGTAGAGAGGGGTAGAGAGGGGAAGGGAGGGATGAGAGGGGAAGTGGTTAGAGAGGAGAAGAGAGGGGAAGAGGGAAGAGAGGGGAAGAAAGGGGTAGAGAGAGGAAGAGAGGGGAAGTGGGAAGAGAGGGGAAGTGGGTAGAGAGGGGAAGAAAGGGGTAGAGAGAGGAAGAGAGGGGAAGTGGGAAGAGAGGGGAAGAAAGGGGTAGAGAGAGGAAGAGAGGGGAAGTGGGAAGAGAGGGGAAGAAAGGGGTAGAGAGAGGAAGAGAGGGGAAGTGGGAAGAGAGGGGAAGTGGGAAGAGAGGGGAAGAAAGGGGTAGAGAGAGGAAGAGAGGGGAAGTGGGAAGAGAGGGGAAGAAAGGGGTAGAGAGAGGAAGAGAGGGGAAGTGGGAAGAGAGGGGAAGTGGGAAGAGAGGGGAAGTGGGTGGGAGGGGAAGAGAGGGGTAGAGAGGGGAAGAGAGGGGTAGAGAGGGGAAGAGAGGGGAAGTGGGAAGAGAGGGGAAGAAAGGGGTAGAGAGAGGAAGAGAGGGGAAGTGGGAAGAGAGGGGAAGTGGGAAGAGAGGGGAAGAGAGGGGTAGAGAGGGGAAGAAAGGGGTAGAGAGAGGAAGTGGGAAGAGAGGGGAAGTGGGAAGAGAGGGGAAGTGGGTAGAGACGGGTAGAGAGGGGAAGGGGGTAGAGACGGGAAGAGAGGGGAAGTGGGTAGAGAGGGGAAGTTGGTAGAGAGGGGAAGAGAGGGGAAGTGGGTAGAGAGGGGAAGTTGGTAGAGAGGGGAAGTGGGTAGAGAGGGGAAGAGAGGGGTAGAGAGGGGAAGGGGGTAGAGACGGGAAGAGAGGGGAAGTGGGTAGAGAGGGGAAGTTGGTAGAGAGGGGAAGAGAGGGGTAGAGAGGGGAAGAGAGGGGAAGAGAGGGGAAGAGAGGGGAAGTGGGAAGAGAGGGGAAGTGGGTAGAGAGGGGAAGGGGGTAGAGACGGGAAGAGAGGGGAAGTTGGTAGAGAGGGGAAGAGAGGGGAAGTTGGTAGAGAGGGGAAGAGAGGGGAAGTTGGTAGAGAGGGGAAGAGAGGGGTAGAGAGGGGAAGGGGGTAGAGACGGGAAGAGAGGGGTAGAGAGGGGAAGGGGGTAGAGACGGGAAGAGAGGGGAAGTGGGTAGAGAGAGGAAGTGGGAAGAGAGGGGAAGTTGGTAGAGAGGGGAAGAGAGGGGTAGAGAGGGGAAGGGGGTAGAGACGGGAAGAGAGGGGAAGTGGGTAGAGAGGGGAAGTTGGTAGAGAGGGGAAGAGAGGGGAAGTGGGTAGAGAGGGGAAGAGAGGGGAAGTGGGTAGAGAGGGGAAGTGGGTAGAGAGGGGAAGAGAGGGGAAGTGGGTAGAGAGGAAGAGAGGGGAAGTGGGTAGAGAGGGGAAGAGAGGGGAAGTGGGTAGAGAGGGGAAGTGGGAAGAGAGGGGAAGTGGGTAGAGAGGGGAAGAGAGGGGTAGAGAGGGGAAGGGGGTAGAGACGGGAAGAGAGGGGAAGTGGGTAGAGAGGGGAAGAGAGGGGTAGAGAGGGGAAGAGAGGGGAAGTGGGTAGAGAGGGGAAGTTGGTAGAGAGGGGAAGAGAGGGTAGAGAGGGGAAGTGGGTAGAGAGGGGAAGGGGGTAGAGAGGGGAAGTGGGTAGAGAGGGGAAGTGGGAAGAGAGGGGAAGAGAGGGGTAGAGAGGGGAAGAGAGGGGTAGAGAGAGGAAGAGAGGGGAAGTGGGAAGAGAGGGGAAGTGGGAAGAGAGGGGAAGTGGGTAGAGAGGGGAAGGGGGTAGAGACGGGAAGAGAGGGGAAGTGGGTAGAGAGGGGAAGTTGGTAGAGAGGGGAAGGGGGTAGAGACGGGAAGTGGGAAGAGAGGGGAAGTTGGTAGAGAGGGGAAGAGAGGGGTAGAGAGGGGAAGGGGGTAGAGACGGGAAGAGAGGGGAAGTGGGAAGAGAGGGGAAGTGGGTAGAGAGGGGAAGTGGGAAGAGAGGGGTAGAGAGGGGAAGAGAGGGGAAGTGGGAAGAGAGGGGTAGAGAGGGGAAGTGGGTAGAGAGGGGAAGTGGGAAGAGAGGGGTAGAGAGGGGAAGAGAGGGGAAGTGGGAAGAGAGGGGTAGAGAGGGGTAGAGAGAGGTGTAAGTATCAATTCAGTATCGGTATTGAGGTATTTTAGTCTGGTATCAAAGTCATAATTTTGGTATTATGACAACACTATTCTATATAAAAAGTATTTGCTGATATTCTCTTTTTTTGTTATGTTGGTTTACAAATTTGTACCTTTTCACATTTTTTCTCTTTTAGTTTTACATTTTGTCAAATGCTTGTTTACATTTATATGTTTTATAGGACACTACTGAAGGCCAACGGTGCAAGTTAAATTAAATGTTTTTAACTAAAATTGTTGAAAATTATTGTGATAAATTAGTCGATAGATTAATCGATAAATTAGTCAATAGATTAGTTGATATAAAAATAGTCGTTAGTGGCAGCCCTACTATCTATCTATCTATCTATCTATCTATCTATCTATCTATCTATCTATCTATCTATCTATCTATCTATCTATCTATCTATCTATCTATCTATCTATCTATCTATCTATCTATCTATCTATCTATCTATCTATCTATCTATCTATCTATCTATCTATCTATCTATATTTTGTTCCATATGCATGAAGACTTACAAAAGGCAATGTTAGGAAGAATATCATGTCCGTTACTTTTTCATATTGAACATGTCTCATAAATAAACCCAAACTCAGTCCACTTTTAACAATTTAACACACGAAACAATTTGAAACGAAAATAAATCTTTAATGCTAGCGCAGTGTTCCCGCGAGCAGCTCATGACTGGCGTCTCAGAGCGGTTCTGTTCAGATGCTGCGCTTCATCACTGCATGAGCTGTGAGTTTAACACACATCTCTAATCCAGACTTGAGCAACTTTGTACACATTTGTTGTAGTGGTAACACTTTAACTAATGTTAACTAATACAACCTTATTGTAATGCATTAGTTAACATGAACTTACCATGAACACCACCTCTGTTCTGCATTAGTTAATCTTTGTTAACGTTAGTTAATAAAAATACAGCTGTTCATGTTAGTTCACAGTGCATTAACTAATGTTAGCAAGATTTTAATAATGCATTAGTAAATGTTGAAATTAACATTAACAAAGATAAATAAATGCTTTATAAGTGCAGTTTATTATTAGTTCATGTTAACTAATGTAGTTAACTAATGAACCTTATTGTAAAGTGTTACCGTTGTAGTATTAGTTCTTACTTTGCTAAATATATATATATATATATATATATATATTATTTCTGATTCAGGCATAGCTTTCTGCCCACCCAATTAGGCTAATAAAGTAATGATTAAAAAACACAAATGCTTGATTAAGGCAGAGAACCTAAACTCTACTTTCTTATGATTAGATCTGTGACTGACTGCATTGATCATCTGAAGCGCACACACACTCCTCAAAGTGAAAGCGCAAACATCATTTAAATCACCAGATCACATCTAGTTTTAGTAATATGATTATTCGAAGAATTTGAGATGGTTTATTCTTATATGTTAAGTGCATTAATAACAGGAGTGAGCGCGGATGAACGTTTCAGTGACATTACTACATTAACCACTATATGTAGTGTTGAATATAATACATAGTAATGCAATGGGGGAATATTTGTTTGTCCTGATAATAATATAATAACAATAATATCATTGTGGCGAGGTGGACGAGCGAGAGACATGGGAGGAGCGAGGGAGATCGGTGTGCGTGATTGAGAATGAGCGTCACCTGCGAGGCACACCGGTCTCGAGTCCTCTCATGAGGGAGCACGGAGACATAAAAGGACGAGCGACTCCAGTGAAGGACGAGAGAGGACCAGGCCTGGATTTTATGTCTCCGTGCTCCCTCATGAGAGGACTCGAGACCGGTGTGCCTCGCAGGTGACGCTCATTCTCAATCACGCACACCGATCTCCCTCGCTCCTCCCATGTCTCTCGCTCGTCCACCTCGCCACAATCATTTAAATAATAATTAAAAAAAACATCTCTTCTTTATTTATCCCGCGATAAATATTGCATCGTGAGTTTAGTCTCAGGCGTTTGCATGGAATCGTGACACGAGTGCATCGTTACAGAGTTATACATTTGCAAAACATCCATTGTGCACATTGGCATGACAGTGCTTACCTTTCCCACGCTTGTGCTGACCTTTCCCACGCTTTAAGCTCTTCCGTTTCTTCTGATGTTCGTTCCGTTTCTCCTGGTGTTCTGGTCCAATCCTGATCTCTGAAACATGACGAAATAAAAAAAAACAATAAATCAGTGTCTGGCAACCAAAACTGAAACAAATTAACATGTAAAAGTACTTACATTATTTCGGCCTCCAGGTCAATCGTCTTGCTTTCAGTTTTTTTCTGAGACATACGATCGTCCACTCGGGAGTCCTCACACTTTTCCGAGCTGATATGATGAAATTGCTTGGGAAGTGCGTAGCGTTTTCCTGTTTTAATTTCTAATCTTTCAATATGAAAAAAGTCCCGAATCTGGAGAGAGAATTACAAAAACATCAGCTCGCGTGTTGCATTTTATCACACATTGCTGTGTTCTGACTTTACTGAAAAAAAAATCATATCAAAAACAAATACAGTTTCTTTCAAGATTGGCAGAATTATTTGTGCATTATTCACCACTTCCAGCTGTTTCAGGGGGTCCTGAATTTCCGGGTGGCTACAGTCCATGATCTTATCAAACGTATCCTGAACCCAGGACTTGATAATATAATCATGGCGGTTCTGGTACTGAAGTTCACTAACATCCCTTTGCTGTAGAACACATGAATAGTCAGTGATCTTAAGAGACAGAACTGTACAGAAGACATCAGTGTGTCTTTTTGTCTATGTAAATGTATGTGTGTATTTACCAAATCTCTTAAATTACACGATAATCTGAACATCTTATCATCTTCTGCTGCTACCCTCCACTGTGAATGTGTGTTCTTGGAAGTAATTTCATTGAGGACAGACCTCATTTCCTCCAACTCCTTCTGCATTTCGTTCTGCCGATTTAAAATATTCTTCTCTATGCTACTAAAAACTGCACTCCTTGGAACCTTTCTTTTAGGCACATTGATGCTCTCTTCTTCTCTGTCCTTTTCTTCTCTGTCCTTTTTTTTCTGTCCTCTTCTTCTCTGCCCTCTTCCTCTTCTTTCACTTTCATACCCAGTAAATACATCTGAGAAACAACAAGTGAGAAAGGTTAGAAGAGAACATATGCTACACACAAATGAAAAACCTAATGCACACAATTTACAAGCAGTAGATATATTTCATATGTGACCCCGGAGCATAACACCAGTCCTGCGTCTCACGGGGATATTTGTGGCAATAGCCAACACTTCATTGAATGGGTCAAAAAAAAAAATTTATTTTACGCCAAAAAATCATTAAGATATTAAGATCATGCTCCATGAAGATATTTTGCACATTTCCTACCGTAAATATATCACAAATGTATTATTAGTAGTAATATGCATTGCTAAGGACTTCATTTGAACAACTTTAAAGGAGATTTTCTCAATTTTTAGATTATTTTACACCCTCAGATTTTCAAGTGGTTGTATCTCGGCCAAATATTGTCCTATCCTAACAAACTTCTAACAAACTGTCCTATCACGCCTCTTGTGGTCTGATTGGTTGAAGGACTATCCAATTGCGTACAGAGTCATTTAATTTATGCTTGTTTATCACGCCTCTTGTGGTCTGATTGGTTAAAGCACTATCCAATTGCATATAGAGTCATTTGAACCATGCCCAAAACAAAACTGACAAAATTCAAAGGGCTTTACATAGAAAATGAATTAAAATAGTGATAACATATGCATAAGAAATAAAAATACCATGTATAAGAATTCAAAATAAAAACAAGGACATTTAAAACAGTTGTAAAGAAAAAAAATGATGATGAATAGATCCCTAACTGCCTGATTCTCTAAATTCGGGAATCCCCTATCTGAGATAGAGCAGGTTCGCATGGCTCCTGGACCTTACAAGCCGGCCCAGGGAGGGCTCCTGTAGGGGACGTTACTATGCCCCGCAGGGCCTCCCCTTTCTTGAGTCCGCTTCTTTGCACTGTCTGCTACCGTTTTACCTATGCCTTTAGCACGTAACTACGCTATCAGCGACTTTTTATACCATTTACCCTCAGTATAATTATGCCTCACTCTTCACAAGCAGAATGAAGCGAAGCACACTGCTCTCCTTTTCTAATCTCTTCTCGTCAGACAGCCCTGACCAAAAATAATAATCAACAGAGGCATAAGAAATAGAAATATACAGATATAAAGATAACTTATTTTATTCAGATAAAATAACAAGTACCAAAGATAAGAACAAAAGGTAAACTAAAACAGTTACAAAAAGACAATACATAGTTGGACGTACAGGGGCACAGAGCACATTCAGTAAATGCACAGCTAAACAGATGTGTTTTGAGTCTGGATTTGAATGTAGCTACTGTTAGAGCACATCTGATCTGTTCAGGAAGCTGATTCAGCTGCGGCTGGCATAATAGCTAAAAGCAGACTCTCCTTGCTTTGAGTGTACCCGTGGTATTTCTAACTGACTTGATCCTGATGATTGGAGTGATCTGTTGGGTTTGTATTTAATCAGCATATCAGCAGTGTATTGAGGTCCTAGGCCATTGAGTGATTTATAAACAAGTAACAGTACTTTAAAATCGACCTTAAATCTAACTGGAAACCAGTGTAAAGACCTGAGGACTGGTGTGATACGGTCATATTTTCTGGTTCTGCTCTGTGTTCTGTAGGAGCTTCAGATGTCCAATGTTTTTTTTTTTTACAATAGTCCACCCTACTGGTGATGAATGCTAGCCTGGTCCTATCAGACTCTCGTACATTTCATTTGTACAGAGAGTCTGGCCACTCTCCATTGACAAGCGTTAACTTCCTTGAAGGCGGGAACTCTGTTGAAGTTTAAAACTATTGGATCTGTCCAGAGCCGCTCTGGATCTGCCATAACCAATCGCTAACGTTTGGTCGTGACGTATTGTCATCTCAAATTAGCGCACGACATCAACGTCATTGTCCTTGCAATATTTTTCAGATGATAGTATACCAGACGATACCAGACTTGCCAGATATCGCAGCATGGTAACTTAGCGCTAAAAAAACATTAGCGGATATCTTCGAAACTGCTAGTCTGACCAAGACGAAACCAGCGTCAGAAGTTCTGAAACATCGGTCGATAGCCAAGTGTTAATACCCAAATGTAAAAATATTGACATTAAGGGGAAGTAAAATCCAATCAAAGTCTGGTGTCAGTCATTTTTTATGTGTTTTTTCATATAAATGTCTAAAACTCAAAAACAAAATGAGATATTTTCACCAAAATCGACACACATATGTATGGGCTCACCCCGAGGACACATAAAAAAATGGTGGTATAATATCTCTTGGTGGCACAATAATAGAAAAAACATGAAATACAGGATTGTGAAAAAAAAAAAATTCTAGGCCTTTGTTTTAATAACGCTTTGGAGTATATTTACGAAACTCATTATGTGTCTTCTGCACCATGCCCTGAAGGTACTCAAAAGGTTTCAGGGCAGCGCCACCTTGTGGTCAAAATGTATAACAAGATATACAAAAAGGCTAATAACTTTTGAATAAATTTGTCTATAATAATGAAACTGGTCATAATACATTCCTTGCTACTGCTGAGAACATAGATATACATTTTGCCATATTTGGTCAAACTTCCTGTCCTCCATCTTGCTATTTGTTAAAAACCTACTTTTTCAAACTCTCCTAGGCCGTTTGTCCGATTTTCACCAAAATTTAATCGCATCATCTTCAGGCTGTGCCAATAAAATATTATAGATTTTGCGTTTACAGTTTACAAAACCGTTTTCCTATATCGCTGCGACGAATAGGGTTGGGCATCGTTTTGATTTGAACGATTCCGATTCCGATTCTTAGTTTCGATTACGGTTCTTTTCGATTCTCGATTCCGATTCTTTGAGGGGTGGAGTCACAACATGTCACAGGCTCATTTCACAGAGGAAAATTGTATTTTGATTCAATAATGAGTTTTAGTTTTGGGACTTTCTCCGCTGGCATTTTCACTTGCTTTGCTGCAAAGGTGAATGGAGTTTCACACGAGTCCCGGCTTAACAATAGCATTAACAGCAGTCATTAGGACTGCTACTAGCGTGGGCAATTTGCGTATAGCTACATTTATCTACGAGGGGGAAAAATAATTTCAGTAACGTTGTTGTTCACCACAATTCGCAATTTGGTCAAGGGGTTTACACTACAATCACTTAGCTGATTATGATGAGGTGGGATAATGTTAGTTCACCCTGAAATGAAAATAAAGCCATCTTTTACTCACCCAGCTGTTGTTCAAATGCGCGTGTTCCTGTGTGTGCGCACTCCAAGCCGCAGTAGCCTCGTGCAATATTGTCATGACAACCGGTACACAATATTCACTTAAGGAGGTTATATTATTAGTATTATTTCGTATCATATACGTTATAGAAAAGACGAGAATCACGTTTTTTTCTATTGAGCTTGATTTCTCAGAATGGTGCATGTGTGTGTGTGTGTGTGTGTGCTGATCGTGGGTGCAATGACAACAGTGCGAGTTATTATAGTAGGCATGAGCGCCGGCGGCTGCTGACGGCTCATAGTGCACACAGAGGAGCGCGCTCAGAATAACGGCCAAGCTCAGTGTTTTGACTGAATAATACGGTTTCTTTCTGGCAAAACCTATAGTGTGCCCCCTGAACACTTTCCATATGGCGCGCGTCTCCCTGTATCGTTGCGTGATACATTTGTTTATTTTTTGTAATGTTTTAGCTGATCGCCATTCACTGCCATAATAGGAAGGAGCGCGTGCAGGAACAGTATTTTAAATGTCATAGGACATAGGGCAATGGGACAACATCAGGGTAAGTAAAAGAAGGCTTTATTTTCATTTCAGGGTGAACTATTCCTTTAATAACGTTGGTTAGCGCAGGGTTGCCCGAGGAGGACAGACCTGCGCAGCATTTCAAACACGCTACACTCGTTAATGTATACACCACATATTTGTAGTGCATCCTCCCGTGCAAGAAATAAGTTTGTCATGTGTTGCACTGTGCCACTGTGGGGTTTTTTTTGTGAAATAAAGCCACACTTTTGAGCGCCGCTTACCGTGCTCCATGGCTGCAACATAACAAACGGGCGCGGCAAGCACTTCCGAAAACTTGCGCGTTTGGAACCGATGATCGGAATCGAAAACAAAATTTCTAAACGATTCCAATGGCATCGTTATTTTTTAAACGGTTCCAAGTTGGAACCAGTTCTCGATGCCCAACCCTAGCGACGAATTTGAGGCATGATGCCAAAATGACTCTTGAGGTTGTATCTCTGCAATGCTTTGACATATTGGCATCAATCTTTGCATGTGTCATTGTTCCCTTATTTTGACCACACCACATCAATTTCGTAACTGTGCCACCTATTGGTCAAAAGTGATAAACCATTAAATTATATTATTAGTGACTCTATATATGATATTTCAGCCTTTTTGCCTAATCTTCTTAAACTGTATAATAGTTCATTGTTGCAGTTGGTTTGACACTCTCAAACTACAATGCATTTTTCAGCCTATTCAGGGTTTTTCCTACATTGAAAATTTTTTGGCGGCCGCCAAAACAAATTTTTGTCCCGCCAAAGCTTTATTTGATGAGTTATTGTGATTCATGAATGATGTAGAATAGATGCTGCGCTTGTAACCGAGTCTCAGAGAGAACGATCAGAGCTCCTACCCCGCTCGCACGCTCTTTGTCTTCAAAATAAGCATTCTTAGCTTTCTAATATTTCACATATTACGTTAATCAAAATCAAAAGGTCGGAAGACCGAATCCATGTTGCACGTGGCGCTATCAGACAATATATGTTTTCCTTTAATTACCGCTGGGTGTGAAATACGCTCAAAAAACATTGACTGATTCTCTGACCAGCTGACATAAAGCATACTTTCAATAAACGGGAAACAAATCCTATCCGGTTATGAAGTGTTTTCTGTGTGTTTACAAATCTTTCGCGATGTTCTAACAGACGGGATTCACACACAACACGTCTGAAAATGTCCGATTCGCCACATAATGACTCCTTTGAACCGAATCATTTCAACGACTGGTTAGAACAACTGATCTGTCCAACACTGAACTAACGAATCAGTTTAATAATTTACTCAGAACATCTGAAATGAGAACACAAGTGTGCTTACACAATTTAGCAAGAGTGGGTGTAAGAGTTAGTTTTAATTATCCACAGTCTTTCAGCTTATTTATGTTCACAATGTGTAGTAAAATAAATAGCCTATAAATCACTTAGTTTAGACTGGAGTGAGGTGAACCCAGAACAAAGTTATTAGCTAGCTGATCATTTTATAAAATTGTATATGGCAGAAAATAAGGCTATTTGTTCATTTTTTTAATACTACTTTTTAATATTGATATGATTATATACCAAAACAATTATCAGTAAATAGTGTAAAAATGAGGAACAAAAACAAACATCAAGGTATCCCACATGGAAAAGTACTACAGTATATTATAGTATATTATAGTAAAATTACCATAGTGTTTTTGAACCATACAATAGTAAAGATACTACAGTAAATTGTAGTATATTATAGTATTTACTACACTTTGTTAATTTACTGTAATATATTTACTATAGTACGGTTCAAAAACACTATAGTATTTACTAGAGTAATTTTACTGTAATATACTCTAGTATTTTTTCATGTGGGATCAAAATAAGATAAGCAAAAGTTACAAACTTTCTTTGAATTTATTTAAAATGTATTGTCAGTATTGTGCTTGCAGATCACGTGGGTAGGGTACTTTTTAACTGTGTGTGCGTGCGTGTGTGTGTGTGTATGGATGACCATGTCTGTCAGCCACCATCGAAGACCATTTTTGACCCAGGAAAAACCCTGCTATTGCCTAAAATCATCTTAAAACGTGTTTAATTGCTCATTGCTGTAGTTGATCTGACACTCCCAGCCATTTTAGCATGTCTTGTCTTCTTCTTTGCGCTTGGCCCCGGTATTGTTGCTTGCAGCTATATTTTTTTATTTAGTACTGTCCTGAATAAGATATTTTACATAAAAAATGTTTACATATAGTCCACAAGACAAAAAAATTGCTGAATGTATTAAATAACCCTGATAAATAGTTTCTGAACCATTGATTCTCAGTCCTGTGTGTCGTTCCCTGGATGATCCACGGCTCTGTGTGTGTGTGTGTGTGTGTGTGTGTGTGTGTGTGTGTGTGTGTGTGTGTCGTTCCCTGAATGACCCACGGCTGTGTGTGTGTGTGTGTGTGTGTTTGTCGTTCTCTGGATGATCCACGGCTCTGTGTGTGTGTGTGTGTGTGTGTGTTTGTCGTTCTCTGGATGATCCACGGCTCTGTGTGTGTGTGTGTGTGTGTTTGTCGTTCTCTGGATGATCCACGGCTCTGTGTGTGTGTGTGTGTGTGTGTGTGTGTGTGTGTCGTTCCCTGAATGACCCACGGCTGTGTGTGTGTGTGTGTGTGTGTGTGTTTGTCGTTCTCTGGATGATCCACGGCTGTGTGTGTGTGTATATAATATATATTTTTTTCATTTAGTACTGCCCTTCAGAAGCAACAGAAGATACTTGCATGTTTCCCGGCAGACAAATTAAGTACAATTTACCTTGATTTTCAAATTTAATAGGTTTTCACCCCCGGCTCTCTCAATCATCCTCAGTGTGAGAAGATGGATGTTAAAATCATACAGTCATTGCTGGAGAGGGTTCAAATATGAAAAAGATGCTGGAAAACTGAAGAATGTGCAGGACCTGGAGGATTTTTCTGAAGAACATTGGGCAGTTTAACTGCTCAGGACAAACAAGAGACTCATGAAGAACCACCACAAAACACACACACACACACACACACACACACACACTGAGGACAATAAAATATCTAATTCAGGACAAACAAGAGACTCATGAAGAACCACCACAACACACACACACACACACACACACACACACACACACACAATAAAATATCTAATTCAGGACAAACAAGAGACTCATGAAGAACCACCACAACACACACACACACACACACAATAAAATATCTAATTCAGGACAAACAAGAGACTCATGAAGAACCACCACAACACACACACACACACACACACACACACACAGAGGACAATAAAATATCTAATTCAGGACAAACAAGAGACTCATGAAGAACCACCACAAAACACACACACACACACACACACACACACACACACACACACACACACACACACACACACACACACACACACACACACACACACACACACACACACACACACACACACACACACACACACACACACACACACACACACACACACACACACACACACACACACACACACACACACACACACACACACACACACACACACACGGATCATCCAGGAAACCATTTATCAGGGTTATTTTAATAAATTCAGCTATTTTTTGTCTTGTGGACTATATGTAAAAATATTTTATGTAAAATATCTTATTCAGGACAGTACTAAATAAAAAATAACATGCATTTTGTATGATCCCTCTTATTTAGTTAAAATGATTCCCATTTTCACAGATTCTGCTACTCACTATAAGAATATACTGTTACTTGCATAATTTTTTTGTATATTTAAGTCAAATTTTTATTCATTTATTTACATATTAATCGTTAATTTAATAGACTAAAAAGTTATAATTTATTTGTATCTAATTTATTTATATTTTACTTTTTTACATTTTATTATGTTAATTTAACATTAGATCACTTATTTATTTATCTAATTTATTTATTTAATGTACGTAATTTAATATATATGGTTTTTCTCTAAACTTTCGGAGGTTTATTTAAGCAAATGTATTTATTTATTAATTGTATTATTATTATTATTATTATTATTATTATTCACAGATTTACTTTAGGCTTTTCCACATATATTTTAATCTCATTTATTTTTTCATTTAAGTCCAATTTTTATTAATTATATTAATCGTTAATTTAATAGACTAAAAAGTAATAATTTATTTGTATCTAATTTATTTATTTTTACTTTTTTCATTTTATTATGTTAATTTAACATTTGATCAATTATTTATTTATCTTATTTATTTATTTACTTAATTTAATATACATGTTTTTTCTCTAAACTTTCGCAGGTTTATTTAAGCAAATTTATTTATTTTATTATTATTATTATTATATTCACAGATTTACTTTAGGCTCACATATATTTTAATCTCAATTATTTATTTATAATCATGTATTTATTTGAATCATATTTATTAATGTAGATGTAGATTTTTTTATGTTTTTCTCTAGACTTTTTCAGCCACACCTTTATCTCACTCTCAACTTCAGAATCAGGAGGACTTTGCTGAAAGGAGCATTTTCTTATAGCCTCTGAAAAGCAAATAGGCCTATATGAAACAACATTGTGTGTTAAGTAATTTATATATGCCATTTCTAATACCGCATGCTGGCTTACCTGTTGCAACCCTCCTTAGCCTCAAGTTCTGAAAAGGTCTCTTCTGGTTTGAGCCATTCCAGTTCAATTGAGTGGCTAAAGAATGGCCGATCAATGTACCAAATATTCTTCCAGTTGCAACTTGGACATTACACCCACCAATGGTACCTAGATAGGCAGTCTAACAGGAAGGGAAATATACAAAAATAAAAAAGTGATTTGCATTGAGGAAAAAAAATTGGTTCAGAACAAAAAAATGTTTTAAAGCCCCTGTACAGTAACGTCACGCGCAGCATTATTAGGCACGTCAATTTTCTGATCATATTTTTTTCCAGGCATATTTTACCAATTCCAAACAACATTGATCTTAATAACTACTATTCATTTAGAATTTATTCATTTATAAGTGATATATTTTAGTGTTTAGTTACCCTTAGCACATGCAAATAATGAACATTTGTGAATTGCCGTGTCCCGGAGTGTTGACGTTACTCTACCGCTGCTTACAGATGAGATGAGATGCAGGCGCCAGAACTCAACTGATACCTTACTATATTTCTTCAAAAGCAGATTAATGTGGAGACATTTTAATAGTCCACAAAAAAAACGGGATATCCCACACATTCGTATACATTTCTCGCCATCTTTCTCCTCTGCACTTAACGTTACTGGGCGCGTGCTACGAGCACAGCCGTTAGCTTTATAACGAACTTTTTTTGTCAGACTTTAACCGTTTACTGTGGCAAACCGACGTATAACATACAGAACAGGGGAAACGGGGTGAAAAGAACTAACCAATATGTGTCCTATATTTATCTGAGCTAAGTATAGTTTAAGCTAAGTTAGCAACGTAATACGTCACTCCGTTGTCGCTCGACAACAACATAGCTAACTTAATGGTATGGCTTAACAAAAACATAACTGAAATACAATCCCATCAGAACACACAATATGGAAAATATTTACTGTTAAATGCCAAAGATAATACAACCTACAATTAAAAGTAACTCACTTCACAGTCAGGAGAAATCCAGTCAGATGAAGGAAGATCCGATTCCGACCGTTGGCGGCAAGGCGGCAAGTGACTCAAGTGCGCAGTGATATATGGTGTTCTTCAGCAGAAAAATAGTTCCAAGCAAAGTGACGCAGAGCTCTGTACACTTTACATTTTGAGCTCCACAAATAAACTAAAAGCTTATGATTTTATTTATGATATGCAATATTCAAAATGAACTAGTTTGGGAATTAAAAAAAAAATAAAAAAGAGCCAGCCAGATTTGTAATTTTGGACCCTATTACAAACATCATATCCAGTAAAAATAATAGGCTTTTTAAAGTAAGATTTGTTCATGAGTTTTTAAGGGATCATTAGACACAATGTAAATATTGTTTTCTTTTATTCCTTCTGTGCAGATATAATGGAAGGTCTTTTCACATTAAAATCTTTTTTTTTTTTTTTTTTAAACGAAGTGGGCAGCCTACCAGTGATGCGCGGGTCAATGTATAAACAACCCGCACCCGACCGACGTTTTCAACTAACCCGCCCGCAACTCGGACCGCAAAAAAAAAAGAAGAAAATATTGTACCCGACCCGCTTCCTGACCCGCATTTTTTAAAAGTAGTAAATGCTCATCGTAGCTCATTGGGCCATTGAGAAAATGTTTCAGGCCCTGACGTGGAGCTCAGAGGTGCAGCGGCGAGAGCAGGCAGTTCTTGAGGCGGCCCATCATTTTCCATTCCAGCTGTCTAGATGCATATTATTGATGAACGCGATGTTTATGTTTCAACCCGGCTTGAAGAATTCATCAGCCCACATTTGGAAAACATTTGGAAAAGTGTGAAAGCCCTTAGGAGCGCAAACTGTTATTTTTCTGAAAGCTGTATGATATAGCCTAGTGTTATGTAGGCCTAATACAGGCTTGATTTATTCATTTATTTCGTTTAATTTTCTTAACAATTAAGATGCTGCATGTGTTTATCCAGTCTAATCGAAGTGTGCGTCTCTCCCCCGACTTTCCCAACAAAAATCCCGCCCCCTCTCAGAAAATACATAAAACTGACTTTAAATGCGTTTAAAAGTAGCCTATTAAAATGGTACAATGGCATTACTCAGTTCAACGTTTTGGGAAATCGGGCATTTTGTCCCGCGTCAGCATTTATTCAAAAGTTAATAACGCTCAACATTCAAAAGGTAAATAAGGATTTATTGACGACCCGACCGACCGTGACCCGAATATCATTAAAAATATTTTTGGATGACTCATAACCGCGGGTGGCCGCGGGCACCCGCTCATTTTGGATCAACCCGCGCATCACTGCAGCCTACACAAAACCTGCATGGGACCAAAGGTACAAAAGTTGTTCTG
Organism: Gobio gobio; assembly: GCF_949357685.1. Classification (NCBI taxonomy): domain Eukaryota; kingdom Metazoa; phylum Chordata; class Actinopteri; order Cypriniformes; family Gobionidae; genus Gobio; species Gobio gobio. Next base: position 49,848,039 of record NC_137106.1, read on the forward strand.
GGCCCGAACGGGCTGGCCCACACTGGGCCACCATGGGCTTAATGTGGGCAGTCCGCTAGAGTTCTGGGCCCGCACTGGGCCATTTTAGGTTTGGTGGCTGGCCCTAGCCCACTGTGCCCACAAAAAGCCAGCGTAGGCCCCGCAGGGGCATGTTTGCAGGGTTGTTTTTACAAGTACAGTTTTTGGATCATCAAAGTTAGGGGGGCAGCTGGGGGGGCAAGGCTCTAGAGTGCCCCCCCCCCTGTAGATCCGCCCATGAGACTGAAACTCAGGGGCCTGAACTTGAGAAGTGGGTTGTGGTCGCAGTAAAGGCTGGTCTTGTAGTCCGCTCTGAGGCAGAAAGACATTCAGGGGCCTCAGGGGCGCCGCTAAGGGGGGGAAAGTTAGGACGATTCTAAGGGCCCACACACTCTTGGGGCCCCCAGAAATCAGGTTTATTAGTGTAACAGTACTACTTTAATAGTTAGAAATTATAAATGTATAATCTACCAAAGAGTAACAAATAAAACAAAATTATGGCTTATTTCTGCAAAATTCACGGAGCTTCCTTTACTGTAATGTTAGCGCTAGTTGCATATAGCAAACCACTACCTGATAGTCTATTCAATAGGTTACGTTTTTCACCACTGAAAATGAAAATAATGTAATTTTTTTTTTGTAAATGTGACTTTTATAATGCATTTAACGTCAAATAATCAACAACAACAACAAAAAAGTAGGCACTTAAAGGTTTCTATTGATAGATATATTTCTCACGTCAGTCTGTGTGTCATGTTTTTGCTGTATTTTTGTTCCTTTTTGTGCACGTGAGCCAGAAAGATGTTAAAGGAGACGGAGACAGAAAAGTGCTTCCTGTTGTTTTCTTTAGTTTTCAAAGGCATGACATTTTGTAGTAATTTTTAATCTACACAAATAAAAATAGACACAACCGTTTTGAATGATGTACTCTTCTGTATGACCATAAACAGAGTATTAAAGGGTTAGTTTACCCAAAAATGAAAATTCTGTCATTAATTACTCACCCTCATGTTGTTCGACACCCGTCAGACCTCCGTTCATCTTCAGAACACAAATGAAGATATTTTAGTGTAAAGCTGATGCTGAGAAAGGCTTCAGATAGGCCTCCATTGGCATTCAGTACATTTACACTCCCAAGACGCATAAAAGGCACTTAAAACGTCGTTAGAAAGTCCATCTCACCACAGTGACTCTACAATAATTTTACGATGCGACGACAATAGTTTTTGTGCGCAAAAAAAAATCAAAATAACACCTTTATCCAACTTGTTCTTGTCTTCTGTGTGTGCCTCCACGACGCATGCGCGAGAATATGAGCAGATCCGGCGTTCGGACACATGACCCAGAAGGGATTTGTTTACAAGCAGAGGAAGACGCGCGTGTCTAAGCTGTTGGATTCTACATTGATCGTGCTTTAGGTCTCCGCGTAGTGCTCAAAATGGGGCTTAAGTGTGCATTTCATGGATTCCCGAACCCTGGCGCTACGTCATATTCTCGCGCATGCGTCGTGGAGGCACAAACGGAAGACAAGAACAAGTTGGATAAAGGTGTTATTTTGATTTTTTTTGCGCACAAAAACTATTGTCGCCGCATCGTAAAATTATTGTTATTGCTATAACGCGTTGCTATGAGTTGCGTGCGTTTTGATTGACAGCTGATTTTCCTCTGTTCGGAAACGGCTCTCGAGCCAAATATGGTCCTTTCAGAGAGTGTGTGGCCTTACGGGTAAAAAGTAAACCAATATTTTTTTTTTCATCCATAATCAGAGCTAATGTGTTGATTTAATTACAAATCTATATATTATATATTTCAAAGTATTACACAATTCACCAATGCCCGTTTGTCATGTATATACACCAACCAATCGTGATCTGGCAAAGCAAGTTCAAATTCCATTGGGCGATGTGAAGTGGAACGGTAATTTTCTGTTCTTATTCATAAATCGGTTGAAAATTACATGGACAGACGAACTAACGTTTGTGGAATGATTTCCTGCAGTTTGTCTCATTTTATAAATTGCATCACTGACAAAATGGATTTTAACTGACAACAAACAAATCCCTGCACAAAACCATTCAGCAGCAAAAGTTGCATTAATGGTAAGTAGTGTTAAATTCACTTGTATTTATGTATATTGATACACCGTTTACTATTTCATGAAACTATCAAAGTCAACAAAACCCAAGTGCCACCGGCACCTACAGGCCTATTATGTGAAGTGTAGGCTGGCGAAAATACGTGAAAGGACTTTATTATATGACCATTTTTGAATATTATGCAGCATTATGAAAGAAGTCTCATATGTTCATCAAGCCTGCATTTATTTGATAAAAAACAGCAATATTGTGAAATATTATTAAAATAATATTTTCTATTTTAAAATAATTTAAAATATAATTTATTCCTGTGATCACAGCTGGATTTTCAGCATCATTACTCCACTCTTCAGTGTCACATGATCCTTCAGAAATCATTCTAATATGAGGATTTAATGTCAAATATGGAAACTGTGATACTCCTTTCAAGATTCTTTGATTAATAAAAAGTTAAAAAGAACATAATGTAATAATATTTCACAATATTAGGCTACTGTTTTTTCTGTATTTTTGATTACAAAAATGCAGGCTTGATGAGCATAAGGACATATATATATATATATATATATATATATATATATATATATATATATATATATATATATATATATATATATATATATATATATATATATATATATATATATACATATTGCCCCTTTTTTACATTTGAGCCCCTGCCCCTGAAGAACTCTCTGCACGGCCCTGCTTAACAGTCGTCCGCTCTGAGCCGGCCTGAACTTGCGATGTTTGCTAATGTTATACATTCTGATCTAAACAAGTACGGCTGATCCAAAATCGTATTAAGATCTAAAACCGGGATGTGCAATTCCACTGTCCTTGTGCACAGATTTGGAAATTAACACCGATAACAAAAACAAGGCAGATGTACAATGCTGATGGGTTGCCACCCGTCCCGTAAAATACGGAATCGTCCCGTATTTACAAGCAAAATGATGCGTCCCGTATCAAACCAATACGGGACGCGATTTGTCCCGTATTTTACACAGGTCCACACATAGTTCAATAAACACATACGGATTTTGTATTGTGGAGAATACTGATAGCAAATATAAAGAAATCAATTTCACAATAAGTAGTACAGGAGCTCATTTGTGCGTGATTGCGTTTTAGCGGCTTTGTTGTCATAGCGGCGGAGTCTCGATAACATGCGCTGTGCCAGAGTGTGCCTGTAAACATGCACGTTTTTAAAAAACATGTCGAGCTCGCGCTGCGTCCACCGTTTCAACGCAAGATCTCCAGATATAGAACTGAATATCAAAAAGATATCAATGGGTCTGTCCAGTAACTCATGATGAACCTCAGGCGAACTGCACACTTTGTGAGAAGCATTTCAGTGGCTCAGACCGGTCTATGTGACACACATCCGTGCTTCTAAAGGGATAGGCCTATTGTTTTTTTTATGGATAATATATTAATATAACATTCAATACATTATCAGAGCTTGGCAGACAGAATTGTTATTTTTTAGACGGATTAATTAATAGATTATAGTCTAATAAATGTTATTATTAATGTATAATTTAGCTAGGCTGAATCATACATAATAACCCAGGTGAAAAAGTCGTACTATTAAATATATTAAAAATATACTTGGAATTCAAGTAGCATGCTTATAATACATTTGTATTCCCAACATGCTTATTTGAAGTGCATTAAAAATATATTGAATTGCATTTTAATATATTTCTAAAAAGTATACTAAAAGTACTTTGGTAATAAATCGTCTCGGTTACGTATGGTAACCCTCGTTCCCTGAAGGAGGGAACGGAGACGTACGTCGGTAATACCGACGAATTGGGATCACTTCAGAGAGCCCCTATCAGCTTCGAGAACTTAAGAACAGGCCAATGAACAATTGGCGTGCGAGATTTGCATCTCGCGCTCCGCCCTGCGCCGCAGGTATAAACAGGAAGCGAGAGCATCGCACTGACGTTTTTCACTGAGGAGCCGAACCAGTGACTCGGCCATGCAGTGATGGAAGGAACTGTGGCGACGGGACGTACGTCTCCGTTCCCTCCTTCAGGGTTACCATACGTAACCGAGACGTTCCCTTTCAGTCAGTCACTACGACGTACGTCGCTAATACCGACGAATTGGGATCCCTTATGGAAAACGCCACAGTTACTACCACTACCAGCGCACAGCGAGAGCCCCTCAGACCCCGTTCTGAAGCGGGCGGGAAGATTCACGCCAGGAGAGTCATACTGCTGTTCCGCAAGACCCATTCAGCAGACTTGATTGGATAACGCTGGGAAAGCGTGCCCGAAGGACGCTGCGGGAGCCACATCATGCCCAGAGGGAGTTACCATGTGGAAAGAAACGTATGGGCTGGCCGTGGGCAGCTCGACATACGAAAGTCCCAGGGGTGGCCCCGGCCTAATGCAGGCGGGGGACGACACCGTACTGAGACGGCAGAGGAACTCTGCCAAGGGAAAGACACGAGCTCGCCGTAGGGAGCTGTACCGTGGAAATACACGTAAGGGACCGCCGTAGGGGTCACGACATACGGAACCCAGTCTGACACAAGTTCCACCAATGCATACGAGTGCCAGACCTGGCGTCGGACGCTCCGCAACATCCGACTGCCGAGGGGTGCGGAGGACTCAACAGGGTTCGCCAAACCTGGGGAACTCGACTGGAGAAAATAAGCACACTTATCCGTTCCAGGGGAAGGGAATGGCGCAGCAAGCCGACACTAGAACGGGCACTTCAGTGAAGCTGACTATGGGAAGCGAGCACACGAGAAGCCACCGGCTCTACACGCAGGCTATAAAACCTAGCAAACGTGTTAGGTGTCGCCCAGCCCGCAGCTCTACAAATGTCTGTCAGCGAGGCGCCACGAGCCAGCGCCCAGGAAGAAGCTACACCCCTGGTGGAGTGAGCTCTAACCCCGAGCGGGCAGGGCACGTCTTGGGATTCATACGCCAAGACGATGGCATCCACTATCCAGTGGGCCATCCTCTGCTTGGAGACAGCCTTTCCCTTCTGCTGTCCTCCATAACAGACGAAGAGCTGCTCTGAGGTCCTAAAGCTTTGCGTTCTGTCAACATAGACGCGCAGAGCGCGAACTGGCCAGAGAAAAGCCAGGGCTGGGTCTGCCTCCTCCGAAGGCAGCGCTCGCAGGCTCACCACTTGGTCCCGGAAGGGAGTAGTGGGAACCTTGGGCACGTATCCAGGCCGGGGTCTCAGGGTCACCTAAGAATCACCCGGCCCGAATTCCAGGCACGATTCGTCGACCGAAAATGCCTGCAGGTCCCCTACCCTCTTAACTGAGGCCAATGCAATCAGGAGGATTGTCTTTAGAGACAAGATCTTAAGCTCTACTGACTGTAAAGGCTCGAAGGGCGCCCTCTGCAGTGTGGTCAGCACCAGACTCAAGTCCCAAGAGGGTATAGAGGAGGGGCGAGGAGGATTTAGTCTCCTCGCTCCCCTCAGGAACCTGACGATCAGATCATGCTTGCCTAAGGACTCACCATTAATGAGGACATGGCTTGCGGCGATAGCGGCAACATATACCTTGAGGGTGGAGGGAGACAGCCTTCACTCCAACCCATCTTGAAGGAAAGATAGCACAGATCCGATCGAACACTTCTGGGGGTCTTCTCGGCGAGAAGAGCACCAGTCGACGAACAGGTTCCACTTCAACGCATATAGCCGTCTCGTAGAGGGGGCTCTGGCGGAAGCGATGGTGTCGACTACCGCTTGCGGTAGGTCACCTAGAACCTCCGCGTCCCATCCAGGGACCAGACATGGAGTTTCCAGAGGTCTGGACGCGGGTGCCAAAGGGTGCCCCGTCTCTGAGACAGGAGGTCCTGCCTCAGAGGAATGGGCCAAGGAGGTGCTGTCGTGAGGAGCACTAGTTCCGGGAACCACGTCCTGTTGGGCCAGTACGGAGCTACCAAGAGGAGTTGCTCCTCGTCCTCCCTGACCTTGCACAGTGTTTGTGCAAGAAGGCTCACTGGGGGAAACGCATATTTGCGCAGAGCCCGGGGCCAGCTGTGTGCCAGTGCATCCGTGCCGAGGGTCCCCTCGGCCAGGGAATAAAACAACTGGCAGTGGGTCATGTCGTGGGCGGCAAACAGATCGATCTGTGCGGCCCCAAAGCGACTCCAAATCAGCTGGAACACCTGGGGGTGGAGTCGCCACTCTCCAGGGAGCACTGGCAACCGTGACAGCTCGTCGTTGACACCAGCCAATGTTAGATATCTACAGGGGTTAAAGTGAAAAAAATTCATGGGGGGGGGGGGTAGGGGTTGTAACAGACAGTTGTATTACGGCACTATTATGGTGTGAGTGTGAACCATAACAGTAAAACAGTAACAACAGCTTAAAGAACAATCATCATTTTTTTTTTTTTTTTTTCGTCACAGACGGCAGTATTACAGCAGTATTATGGTGTGAACCACAACAGTAAAACTAGATAACTAGAGCTTAAAGAACAATTATCATTTATTTTTTTATTTTTTTCGGGTTGTAAGCAAAGTCCTGTAAACTCTTTCTTTTTAAGAAATTTGGACCAGAAAGGGAAGGAGGTGGTCCAGAGGAGGAGGCTGAGGGTCTGGCTGGTCCAGAGGAGGAGGCTGAGGGTCTGGCTGGTCCAGTGGAGGAGGCTGAGGGTCTGGCTGGACCAGTGGAGGAGGCTGAGGGTCTGGCTGGTCCAGTGGAGGAGGCTGAGGGTCTGGCTGGTACAGGGGAGGAGGCTGAGGGTCTGGCTGGTCCAGTGGAGGACGCTGAGGGTCTGGCTGGTCCAGTGGAGGAGGCTGAGGGTCTGGCTGGTCCAGTGGAGGAGGCTGAGGGTCTGGCTGGTCCAGTGAAGGAACCTGCGGGTCTGGCTGGTCCAGTGGAGGAGGCTGAGGGTCTGGCTGGTCCAGTGGAGGAGGCTGAGGGTCTGGCTGGTCCAGTGGAGGAGGCTGAGGGTCTGGCTGGTCCAGTGGAGGAGGCTGAGGGTCTGGCTGGTCCAGTGGAGGAGCCTGAGGGTCTGGCTGGTCCAGTGGAGGAGGCTGAGGGTCTGGCTGGTCCAGTGGAGGAGGCTGAGGGTCTGGCTGGTCCAGTGGAGGAGGCTGAGGGTCTGGCTGGTACAGTGGAGGAGGCTGAGGGTCTGGCTGGTACAGTGGAGGAGGCTGAGGGTCTGGCTGGTCCAGTGGAGGAGGCTGAGGGTCTGGCTGGTCCAGTGGAGGAGGCTGAGGGTCTGGCTGGTCCAGTGAAGGAACCTGCGGGTCTGGCTGGTCCAGTGGAGGAGGCTGAGGGTCTGGCTGGTCCAGTGGAGGAGGCTGAGGGTCTGGCTGGTCCAGTGGAGGAGGCTGAGGGTCTGGCTGGTCCAGTGAAGGAACCTGCGGGTCTGGCTGGTCCAGTGGAGGAGGCTGAGGGTCTGGCTGGTCCAGTGGAGGAGGCTGAGGGTCTGGCTGGTCCAGTGGAGGAGGCTGAGGGTCTGGCTGGTCCTGTGGAGGAGGCTGAGGGTCTGGCTGGTCCAGTGGAGGAGGCTGAGGGTCTGGCTGGTACAGTGGAGGAGGCTGAGGGTCTGGCTGGTCCAGTGGAGGAGGCTGAGGGTCTGGCTGGTCCAGTGGAGGAGGCTGAGGGTCTGGCTGGTCCAGTGAAGGAACCTGCGGGTCTGGCTGGTCCAGTGGAGGAGGCTGAGGGTCTGGCTGGTCCAGTGGAGGAGGCTGAGGGTCTGGCTGGTCCAGTGGAGGAGGCTGAGGGTCTGGCTGGTCCAGTGGAGGAGGCTGAGGGTCTGGCTGGTCCAGTGAAGGAACCTGCGGGTCTGGCTGGTCCAGTGGAGGAGGCTGAGGGTCTGGCTGGTCCAGTGGAGGAGGCTGAGGGTCTGGCTGGTCCAGTGGAGGAGGCTGAGGGTCTGGCTGGTCAAGTGAAGGAACCTGCGGGTCTGGCTGGTCCAGTGGAGGAGGCTGAGGGTCTGGCTGGTCCAGTGGAGGAGGCTGAGGGTCTGGCTGGTCCAGTGGAGGAGGCTGAGGGTCTGGCTGGTCCAGTGGAGGAGGCTGAGGGTCTGGCTGGTCCAGTGGAGGAACCTGCGGGTCTGGCTGGTCCAGTGGAGGAGGCTGAGGGTCTGGCTGGTCCAGTGGAGGAGGCTGAGGGTCTGGCTGGTCCAGTGGAGGAACCTGCGGGTCTGGCTGGTCCAGTGGAGGAGGCTGAGGGTCTGGCTGGTCCAGTGGAGGAGGCTGAGGGTCTGGCTGGTCCAGTGGAGGAGGCTGAGGGTCTGGCTGGTCCAGTGAAGGAACCTGCGGGTCTGGCTGGTCCAGTGGAGGAGGCTGAGGGTCTGGCTGGTCCAGTGGAGGAGGCTGAGGGTCTGGCTGGTCCAGTGAAGGAACCTGCGGGTCTGGCTGGTCCAGTGGAGGAGGCTGAGGGTCTGGCTGGTCCAGTGGAGGAGGCTGAGGGTCTGGCTGGTCCAGTGGAGGAGGCTGAGGGTCTGGCTGGTCCAGTGGAGGAGGCTGAGGGTCTGGTTGGTCCAGTGAAGGAACCTGCGGGTCTGGCTGGTCCAGTGGAGGAGGCTGAGGGTCTGGCTGGTCCAGTGGAGGAGGCTGAGGGTCTGGCTGGTCCAGTGGAGGAACCTGCGGGTCTGGCTGGTCCAGTGGAGGAGGCTGAGGGTCTGGCTGGTCCAGTGGAGGAGGCTGAGGGTCTGGCTGGTCCAGAGGATGAGAATAAGGGTCTGGCTGGTCCAGTGGAGGAGGCTGAGGGTCTGGCTGGTCCAGTGGAGGAGGCTGAGGGTCTGGCTGGTCCAGTGGAGGAACCTGCGGGTCTGGCTGGTCCAGTGGAGGAGGCTGAGGGTCTGGCTGGTCCAGTGGAGGAGGCTGAGGGTCTGGCTGGTCCAGTGGAGGAGGCTGAGGGTCTGGCTGGTCCAGTGAAGGAACCTGCGGGTCTGGCTGGTCCAGTGGAGGAGGCTGAGGGTCTGGCTGGTCCAGTGGAGGAGGCTGAGGGTCTGGCTGGTCCAGAGGATTAGAATAAGGGTCTGGCTGGTCCAGTGGAGGAGGCTGAGGGTCTGGCTGGTCCAGAGGATGATAATAAGGGTCTGGCTGGTCCAGTGGAGGTGGCTGAGGGTCTGGCTGGTCCAGAGGATGATAATAAGGGTCTGGCTGGTCCAGTGGAGGAGGCTGAGGGTCTGGCTGGTCCAGAGGATGATAATAAGGGTCTGGCTGGTCCAGTGGAGGAGGCTGAGGGTCTGGCTGGTCCAGTGGAGGAGGCTGAGGGTCTGGCTGGTCCAGTGGAGGAACCTGCGGGTCTGGCTGGTCCAGTGGAGGAGGCTGAGGGTCTGGCTGGTCCAGTGGAGGAGGCTGAGGGTCTGGCTGGTCCAGTGGAGGAGGCTGAGGGTCTGGCTGGTCCAGTGAAGGAACCTGCGGGTCTGGCTGGTCCAGTGGAGGAGGCTGAGGGTCTGGCTGGTCCAGTGGAGGAGGCTGAGGGTCTGGCTGGTCCAGAGGATTAGAATAAGGGTCTGGCTGGTCCAGTGGAGGAGGCTGAGGGTCTGGCTGGTCCAGAGGATGATAATAAGGGTCTGGCTGGTCCAGTGGAGGTGGCTGAGGGTCTGGCTGGTCCAGAGGATGATAATAAGGGTCTGGCTGGTCCAGTGGAGGAGGCTGAGGGTCTGGCTGGTCCAGAGGATGATAATAAGGGTCTGGCTGGTCCAGTGGAGGAGGCTGAGGGTCTGGCTGGTCCAGAGGATGATAATAAGGGTCTGGCTGGTCCAGTGGAGGAGGCTGAGGGTCTGGCTGGTCCATAGGATGATAATAAGGGTCTGGCTGGTCCAGTGGAGGTGGCTGAGGGTCTGGCTCGTCTAGAGGAGGCTTTGGCTGATCCAGCAGTATTCCTGGCCTGTTGTTTCCGTTTCTTTGCCATCTCTGATGACCAAATCCTTGCTGCCTCACTCAGCCTTCTCTTCTTTTGTGCCTGTTCAGTTTCTTTCTTTTCCTGCAGATGTTTTTGATATGTTTGAAATGATGACAGGCAAAACCACCTCAATGGCTGGTCTATTTTCATTGTTGATGCTGTCCACCCCCTTGCTTTAATTGTGGATTTTACAATGGCAAGGCTTTCATAAGTTTCCACATTCATTGAGCATCTGTCTGCTTCAAGAATGTCATCCATGAGATTAAATGATCCCTCAACCAGGGTGCCTGTGAAAATGCCAAGTAGTGCTTTGACCAGCTGACCCAGAATGGGAAATCTCACACCTCTCTCTGGATTTTTCATGAAAACAACTCTGCTCCACCAGTCTACATCAACTCGGCCTTCCTCTTCAATGTAGTCCTGGGCACAAGTTACCAGGTCCACCTCTATTTGGTACGCCCGTATCTCTTCCTCTAGTTGACCAATCTCTTCTGGTGCAACCACATTAGGCAAGGCCTCTCCTAATGTGATAAAAGCCCCACAGATGGAGTCATCTTGTATCAGAGAGGGAGTGAGTGCAGACAGTGAGGTAATGATCTTGTTGTCCAGAGGAAGGTTTTTGAGAAGGAACTCTGATGACTTCATGTATCCTTCTCTGAGAGAGTTGTAAATGTTTTTCACCCATATCCTCCTCTCCACACGGGCCTTGTTCAGAGCAGAGTAGCAGTATCTTCCAACAGACAACATTTTGTCTGATAGTTGCAAATCTCTACTCCGGACATCAACCTTGATGATATCCTTTGCACTCAGAGGGATGGTCTCAGGCTTCATAAATTTGCTGAGGAGCTCTCTAACTAGGGCCACCATCTCCACATGCAGCAAGTGCGCCATTGGTTTTTCACGTTGCATTTTTTTCACAAATCCCTAAAAAGTTGAAAGTACACCTGCAAACATAAAACAAAATGTTACTTTGATTTTACAATATTTTCATTTCAATTTTTTTAAGTGTTTTTAATAGCTTTTATTTCCATATATCAGATGTCATGGAAAGATTACTCCAAATCACATTATCAACCATTTTGACCAGGTCTGAATTTTTGTTTATTTTTTACTGTAAGCAAAAAAAAGTTCTCTTTCCAACCTTAAACACTTGACATAAATGTTAAAAAAGATAGTTTCATGCAGATGTTATCAAACAATGGTTATGCACCTCAGGGTTCAACATTAACGCTTGTCTGTGACAAGCTGATTTTTTGAAGGGACAAGAGAATTTGATCAATTTCCAAAATGCAAGAATGATTCTGCATTAATTTAGTGTAAGTGGTGATCGATGGTGGATAATAATATATAACGTATAATGAACTGACAGAAACAAGGTTGCGCTGTTGACGCTCCCCCTGTCTCTTAAGGAGAAATGGGAAACAGAGAAACTCAGTTAACACACACGGTTACAATTCTAAACAGTTTTTATATTTATAACATATGATACAGTTAAGCAACATCACACGAGCAAGAGTGCTATTTTCATGAATACCATCATGATTGAAAATGTGACACTGATTTCATACGACAGTTCCATAAATAATTAATTAGTATTAAAACACTTACATTTTGTATGGATTATCGACTGTTTTTGTTCTATATGAGCAGCGAAAATAGTTCCAAACAATAATCAGAACCATAATCTCACAGCAAGTGTGTTGCTGAATGATTCAGTGTTTGAATTAATTGGTTCCATCAAAGATTCAAAGACCTATTCGTAAATGACTGCCTTATTCTTAAATGAATCAGCAGTTTAAAGGAATCGACTCAATGACTCACTCACTTAGACGGTCACCTGCTGCCATCTACTGGTGGTTTAGTTTCATGTTTAAAAATTCTTTCCAGCATTTTTTATTTGTATATTCCAAAAAAAAATACGTAAAACAATCTCATAACATTATTTAATGCAGTTGTTGTTATTCTTCAGTGTAAATTATTTATTTTGATTGGTAATAGCCTATAGTGTCTTATTCTAATTGAATTTATTGATACATTTTTTAGAATCTAAAATGAAAGCGAAGCCTAATATATAAAGTACTATATGAAAGGTCAAAATATCACAAATACGCAAATTTAAATATGTCAAAGCTGATTAAACACTGGTGAGAATATTGCTTCAGAATACATTAATAATAATAAATCAGATGTTTTACATTTTTACAAGTGAATGACAGATTTACTTGTCACGTAAACAGGCTTAATGTCGAGCCATGCAACTACATAATATTTCAGTAAATTAAAGTGAAGTTGTCTCAAGTTTATGTCAAGTGTGTCTGAAGAGAAAAATGTCAACACTGCTATTTTTTTTCTAAAGATAAATATTCATTTTCTTTGTTTTCTGTAAAAAAATAAAATAAAAAAAAGCAGACTTGATAAAGTATGCTAATACTTTGACTTGGAATTGAATGTCTAATCTTGTTATTACATTTGAAATATGGAAATAACATACTGATTAAAAATAATTTAACTTTATTCACTTTTTTTAACAATAAACTGCCATTTATTTGAACACAACTGTATAACATCTAAAGCTGGTCATGATTGCTGTAGTAGAGACCTGGCTGTTCCCATTGTAAAATAAAACAAAAACAAAAAAACAGTAACTGTTATTACTATTAACTTTCCTTACATTTAAAGTTTTTGCCTACACAAGTTTGCCTACTACAAGATACCTCTGAACATGTCGATCATGACTTTGAATCGGTCAAACTCTGTAAAGAGCACAGAGATTCGTGCCTTCCGGTTAAGGTTGACTTGTGTTCCCATTCGGGATGCTGTGGCTTGTTCTTGTTGAAGAATTTCTACTCTGGTCTTTTCCTCAACTGTTAGTGCATATCTCATCAGCACTTGGTTAAGAAGCCTTCTGTAGCACACACACAAACACACACACACGTTGCAACACAGTCTCACTCCTATTCGTCACATACTGCCGCTTGGTCATTTCCCCTTGACGTCGAGATCCCGACGTTGAGGGTACCCCCTCTTCGTCGCTTTACGCGGTCATACGATAGATGTGAATGCAAATCCCTCATCTTTGGATTTTGACGGAAGGGGGTTAGCCATCCAGTCGGCAGTATGTGACGAATAGGAGCGAGACCGTGTCACAACAGGCGATTAATTTTATGCTAAATGTGTATTTTGCAGATGTGCGCCGCAAAGACTGTTACAATCATTACAATTACAATCACCATACATTTTCGTGGTGCAGAAACCCTTATCTGAATCTTTACCACGATTTAATTACAGGAGTTACAGGGCAGCATATTTGCTGTAGGCTTAAAACATGCCTTCATTTAGGTGATATATTTTATAATTGTCGATGGTATTTAAATTTACAATGGCTAATAGTGAGCCTACTAACTTTGCCTTTTTTAAACTTGGGCTGAATCGCCTCCATGCCATTAAATAGGGCTGCCGTTTGGTCATTTCCCCCTGACGTCCAGAAGCTGACGTTGAGGTATAGCCCCTCTTCATCGCTTTTTTTTTTTTTCAATGCAAATGTCGTGTCACAACAGAACATTATTATTATATATTTTTTTAGGAGTTACAGGGCTGCATATTTTATAATTGTAGATAGTATTTAAATTTACAATGGCTAGTGAGCCTACTCATTTTTATTTATTTATTTATTTACAACAGCTGTCCGACTTCACCCACTCGTTTTCATTCACTCCTTCAAGTGATCTATATTAGTGGACTTACATAGTGAATTAGAGTTAACCGTTGCTATGGGTAAACAACACAGGACAGTCCTAGATTTCTGTCCAGACAAAAAAGAATAGCCTACTATTAGGCTATAGATCTTTCGTCTCAATACTGACTATGAAGTTGTTATAAATGAAATAGCCTACTGCAGAAAAGTTTATATTGCTTAATATGACAATCCCGTGTTTCCAAAGCAGTTAAAACGATTAATGTATGCTCCTCATTTAACATTTTCACTTAAAATATAATGATATAATGGTGCTTTTATGCAAAGTATATTTTCTGTTTTAACATTGCATTGTAATACAAATGTATGATATGTAATATACATGTAATAAAAGTATAATTTAAAATGTATGTAGGCCTATAATATATTTAAACTGATGCTATGTACCCTCTCTCCTTTATTTTTCATTATTAAAAAATAATATATAATAAAATAATATATATATATTACTTAAAATATTAAGTAGTCTTAATATCATGCAGGTATATGCAGGTCTTTCTCTTAATATGAAAAAAAAAAAAAAAAAAAAAAAAAAAAAAAAAAAAAAAAAATATATATATATATATATATATATATATATATATATATATATATATATATATATATATATATATATATATATATATATATATATCCGTCCTAAAATATAAAATATTTAAATAAAATATCAAGACTACTTTTTCATTATGATCGATATTTTGGCGCAATTTTGTGCAATGCGTCACTGTGTGCGACGATCCCAGAAACCATTGCCCAGCGCGATTCCACGGTAAGTACAACAGTCAAATAAGCATGAGAAATTAATTATGATTTACGCGTCCAAAACTATGAAGTTTTGAAAAAAAAAAAGTTGTCGTATTTGTTGATTTCGAACCCCACTGTAAGAGCTGTATTAGAAAGAGACTGGCATAACTGTTTGTTGCATCAAAATTAAATGCAATGTAGCTAGCCAGAGCCTCTGCTAGCTATTTAGATGAGCTAACTCAGAGCTTGGTGCTGGTTTATTTATATTTTGGACTTACTTTTGGCTTCGTGCCATTGATCAAAATATGATGTTAGAACCCTTGCTCACACAGTGACTTCTTTTTTAAGTCATTCATTTTTTTATGATATTGTGATTGTATGAATGAACAAGAGCAACATTTACTTGACTTCTTAGCCTAGTAATTTTATGATAAAAACATTCAAAATGATAATGAGTTTATTATAATGCACAAAAGTGAACTCTTTCTTTTGCAGAATGATGATAAAAAGCATATAAGGACCTTGTGAGGGTGCTGTCATGACAGCAAAATCTATAATGAGTGTAACGTACAGTATTAAAGCTGTTATAAGTTATTCATATTGTAATATGTAGTTTGGTGTTCTAATTTGATTTTTTTCTTCTCTTTCTCTGCAGTTTCCTTCCTTCGTCCCTGTCCTTTCCAAATACTTATTAGCAGCATAAAATCATAAAAAAGGCACTTTTAAGAGCCACGTTTGTCTTTTATCTTGTTACTCTCTCTACTGTTGTATTGTGTTCTCTCTCTCTCTATCTCTCTCTCGCTGTCTTATTGCCCCCCCTCTCTCTCCCTCCCTTTCTCTCTCTCTCTCTCTCTCTCTCTCTCTCTCTCTCTCTCTCTCTCTCTCTCTCTCTATCTCTCTCTCTCTCTCTATCTCTCTCTCACCCACCCCCTCTCTTTTTGTTTGTCTGTCTTGTCTTTTTGTTTCTCCCTGTGTGTTTATAGTGTGTTTATATGGTGTGCCATGTCTGATCCTGAGATGGACCGCCTCCTGAATGAGTTGGATGACCTTGTCGATCAGGCTGAACATCAGGCTCACCTCCAACAGCTCATTAGCATGCACCAGGAGGCAGAACCATTCACCAGTCAGCCTTCCACCAGTCATCCATCCACCAGTCAGCCTTCCACCAGTCATCCATCCACCAGCCAGCCATCAAACAGCAAGCAAGATGTTAGGTGGATTAAGAGGGACATTGATGGAAACATTATCCACGGCAGGCCCAGATCATCCCGAAAACAAGCAGGTCATATTTTTTTTACATTCATGTTAATTAAAATGTAGACTTTATCTCCAGATCTATTTTTACATATTGGAATGGTATACAACATGATCACAAGTCATGGGTCTGAATTAAAACAAATCTGAGGTTATTACATACCTGTGCCTAGCATCAGGTAAAGTTTGTGTCATTGAGTGTAAAAAGCAACAGCTTTTTTGCTACAGCAGGTTCCAGTTACAGCCAGAGTCGGAAGACTGGTGTCTCTCATGTCTGTGCTCCGGAAACCAGTGGGGAAGTGACCAGTGACTTTCATTCCATTACTGCGGGTGCGTTCTTTATTTTGACGGCACTGGTTCAAAACAGTATGTTCATTAATTATAAAATGGTCATTGTTCAATGTCATTCTCTGTTGTTATAATAAACTACTGTTTTTAAATATTGTGCCTTGTTTTAACAGAGTCCTTCCTTCAAGAGCTTAAACACTCACTGGGTGAGGACATACATGAGGATGAAACACCACCTCAAGCCTCAACAGACTGGTCGACCCGAAAGAGCCTCATATCAGGGTGGTGGGAGAAAGAGAGACCCCGACTGGTCAACGCCATGGTGGCTAGACAACATGCGGCAACTCGGATCTGCCAACATTGTGGAAACAGCCCAGCCATTATCCGTTGTTGTGACTGCCGACCACACCCATTCCTCTGTGGCCAGTGTGATGTCAGTGTCCACCGAGGTCAAGTGTTCCACAACAGGGATTCGATGATGCATGCATTTTTTGATCCGTTGCCTCCCACAACATGTGTTGTAGATAGGGTTCTAACCCAGTGTGGTAAGTTGTAGTTTTTGAAAGTCACATTCTCAGACTTGTTAATTCCAGTTATCACCTGAAAAACTAAATACTGTTTTCTGATAGGCCGATGAAGCTGTCAAGTACATCTGGTTTAAAAATAGTTGCCAGTAAATAAATGTTATTCTTTAATTCTCATTCATATGTTTGTTTTGGTTTTTTTCAAGAGCGTCTTGTACCTTTGGAGATGCCAGAGACAATATGCGGTTGTCTACGAGGATCGTCCAGTGTAATCGCAGGACAGTCCATAGTTGTGGTTACAATAAATGGTAAGAAGAACTTTATGGGTGGGGTGGGGGTCACTTCTGTAGAAGTGGCTGCAGAATTTCACCCAAAGCTATTTGCTGATCACACCTCTTATATACTCCCTCTCACTTTCTGTCACAACTATGCACATATATGAATTATATTCTTATTCGTTATATTCTGGAACACATATCCAGAAATGTTCTTTATCATGGCTGGAAATCCAAAGGTGTCAATAGGTTGTGTGTTAATTAGATTGGCTGGGCCCACCTATGTGGAGGAAAACAATTAACTAATGTAAGAATGGAGATAGTTAATTTGCCTGACAAAAGTGTGACTTCCAATAGAGTACAAAATGTTTGTAGAAGTGTCCACCTGATCCATCCTTAGTCAAAGTTTCCCATATCATTTTTCAAAATGACACAGTTTGTGTCTGTCAGAATTAACTGTGAGTATATATTTCTTTCTTTTTCCAGGGCGATATGATCTCAGATTGCCTCAGATTATATGCAAGGCATGTGAAGCCACTTGGAGTCCTGGAGTGGATGACCTAATCCATAATGACTACTGGCCTGCCACTTCTCACTATGCAACTGTGTATGCAACAGATGTCCTTTTTTCTTTTGAAGAGTTGAAGATGGCAGCACCAGGGATGTCTAGCCAAGCATTTCTTAGAATGCTGGATAAACGCACTGTTCGCTTTGGCCGTGTAAGTATTTGTGGTATTAATTGTGTAACTCAAGAAATAATACTATGAGGACATGATGATGATGATGATGATGATAATAGAAATCATGATAGATGATGATGATAGTACACATGAATCATGAGACACATGATAGTACACAGATGATGATAGTACACATGAACATTTGCTCTGTTTAGGAAAAAAAGTTGTTAAATTTAGACATTTAAAAAAAAAATGAGACATTTCTGAAAAAAACAGGTAATTCTGAAGATCTCAACTTCAACTCCATTGGCTACAGACTTTGACATCTTCTCCCCAATATAATTTTCCTTTGGCCCATTAATCCAAGTGTTCCCTTGGATTAATGGGCCAAACATTGCACAGGCTTAACAATATGGAAGCTGTTGTAGCCCTCTTTGCGTATATATTTAGACTGAATGTCACACAATATGTATAAGTATGTTCAATGGCCAGGTCCCCCAAATACACCAGTGTATAGTGTATGAGTGAAGTTTACACATTATTTATTTCCTTTGAAATGTATTCTAAGGAGTGGTTACGAAATTAGTACATACATCCCAAAATGTATCCATTTAGAGCATTTTACTTCAGTGTAGTATATTCTTTATTTTGATCTTTTTTTCTCTTTTACTGAACTCTTTTGAAACAGAGTGGAAACATCACAGCAGACAGCTTCCGGAAAAGCTTCTTGGAGTGGGAGGCTGTCCGATTCGAAGTTGACAAATTATGTCGGGAGGACCACTTTGACTGCCCAGCGTGCAGCCCAGACATGCTTGCAGTATCCGTTGATGGAAACCGCAAGCACTACAGATTCAAGAGTGCAGCAAGGTACTTACAAAATCCTGTGTGTGCATTGACGGTTCATTACTTTGAAAGTAACTGCTGTAAATTGATAATCGTATGAATATTTAAAGTTAATATATATCTAATTTATTTAGATCGGAGGAACAAGCCATCTTTGATGGCGTGTTCATTGCGAATGATGAGGACGTCGCAAGATTCGTGGACTATGTCCATACCTCAACCAGTCATGTAAACTTAACTATATTTACCTATAAAACACCACGTCCTACAGAGAACTTTGTTTGTACAAGTTTAGACTGTTAACCATCTTCCATGTTTTAGGTCTCTGGAAGAGGTGTCTGTGGAGGGCAGTGGTCAGCGGCGCGTGAAACATCTCAGAAGTCCTCAGGAAAAACAGACGAGGAGGGCCTGGAACTCGCTGTTTGTCGTCATGGGGTTTTGCTTCGTGCCCTCAATATGTTCAGGGGGGAAATTTTTGCCTACCCCCTGTACCTCCAAAAGCAAATGGCCTGTAAGCCAGTGACATTTTTTGCTATGGATGTGGCATGCAAGTACTGGCCTTACCTCCGGAGAGTGACAGAGAAATGCCCTGAGCTTCAGGATCTCCTTACCATGAGGCCATTTCTTTCTGTTTTTCATGCCAAAGCTCATGATTTCAAATGTGAGGTAAGAAAAAATTATTGTCTGTGATATTTTCTTTCCCTAAAAACCTGCATAAGATTGTTGCCACTTATGTTTTGTTTTTTGTTTTATTTTTTAAAGGTAAAATGGAGTGGAGCGTATCAGGAGGGGGCTGGTTTGACTCTTGGGGAAGAGGTGGAACAGTGCAACGCCTTCCTCTCAAGGATTGCTGTTACCACAAAGCACATGTCAAAAGCAGGTAAGGTAACCAGTAAATGTTGATTCTTATGACAATGGTGAGCGACTTTGAGCTCATGCATATACGCTGACTGAAAATATAAAACTCAGAATATTCAACACAAATGGATGGATCGGTTACAATACCATCCTATTTTATTTGAAGTGTGGATAAGGAAGGGCAGTGTGATCAAAAAATACACGTCAGAGTACCATTTACCTACTGTCCTGCCATAGTGCTCTATGCCATTTGCCTAGTCTTCTGCGCCACTGTTTCATGCTACTTCACTATCCTGTGCTATACACCTACTAACCCTTTCATGGGACAGTAATCAAATGGCACAAGACAGCAGTTTAGTAACATGGTACTAAACTGTAAGTTATCTCAGAAAAGTTTGTGGTACCCAACAAGCCTGCACACTTTCTTCTCCAACTGCTACTGGAAAGAAGGGTGATAATCTCATATTTTTGATTTTTGCAGGACGCATAGACATGCTGACAGTCATGGCCATTCGCTGGAACCAACAAAAGTTTGAAAACTTGGCTTCCACCCTTGCCCGCCGATATCGGAAGGTAAAGACACCAGTTTTCCCTTATGTAACATGCATAGCAATATTGTAAAATAAAGTGGCATATATCACAAAAATATAGGGAAGACCCAGATATTCTTCAATACAATGGAATATACGGATGGTTGCATGTGTTGTGTCTTGATATAAAATATTAAATGTTCATACCACACATATTGATAGTCCACGTATATACGAATATACTGTATATTTAATCAGAGTTGTTTGTGGTTTTCTTATAGTGAAGGTACTTTACAATCCTTTTCAACAGTAGTCAAAGCTGTAGGCATTTCCCTCTTTGTCATTTGTGTTTGAAGGCCACAATAGCCCTGCAATGCCAGTTGCATAAACTGGAGGCCATGAAAACGGAAATGGACATCACAGACAATCAACTGGAGAGCTGGATCATTGATATCAATGAGTGGGCAGAAGGTAGAATGTACTGTTTTACACTGTTTGATATGCTGCTTGATGTATCACTTCCGTGGTTGTACAATTTTTTTTTTGCTACAGAATTATGAAATTAAAAAAATATATTTTGTATTGCCATAGACTCAAGCTTCTTTTAGTATCTATCAATTTGAATGTCTTGTCATGCTTTGAATTTAGCTTGTAGCAATTGCACATAGCCTTGAAACCTAAGCTTGGCTGCAATTCCAATGAGGTTCATTGTAATCGTAGTCAAAGAGCAAATATTCGGATTCCTGATGACGTGTGGAAAAAATTATCCCAATGGGGACAATAAAGAACCTAACTATACTTAACCTTAGCTACAAGTGTAGCCTCTCAGTTAAAGAGAAATATGCAAAGATTGTTGAGGCTCACTTGCCCATACACCAGAAAAAACTTTTTTTTTCATGGAATCAAGAAGCATATTTCTTATCTCTTCATTTCTTCCTCTCAGCAACAACATCCCCAAACGATGCTGATGTTGCCGCTGTAACCAGGCGAATTGAGGAGCTGGTGGCAAGTGTCAAGAGGAGGTCCCAGCGTCTTTATAAAGATAATGATGGATGCAAAGGACGTGCCCGTACCCGCCGAAAGATCAGGGAGGAAAAGAAAAATTTAAATTATTTAGTGGAAAAGTATAACACCTTGGTTCCTAATGCAGAACACCTGACCATGGACACCATTCTCTCTGACGAGATTGTTTGGCCATGGCAGCTTACACACGGTGGTATGTACACAATTCCATTGACTATGTTAAATAGTCACATAGTGGCACAAAATCTGTCATGCCTCGATTGTAACCCCAGAAAATCTTTAAATACTAATCTTAAATACAACTGACTTATGTTTCATCTATGTATTACAGACTATGTAGATCTAAGGACGAAGAGGAAGGCGTTTGACATGGTGATGGCAGTAAGGAGACTTGAGGAGGAGAAGAGGATTCTTATTGCAGAGATGAACAAACATTGGAATTCTCTTTCCACCCGTGCAGACACCCTGAAGCAGATGTCATCCAAGCTTTCTAATGTGACATCAGGTACAGTATGTATTTGAGTTATACTTGGCCTACATTACAATATTTCTGAAAGTTTCTAATTAATAAAGGCTTAATGTGTTTTAACATGTAAGGTGAGACGTGGGGTTTGCTTCAAGATGGGATCCAAGGTCTACAGAGCTTGATGATGAAGAACAAGCAAGCAAGCAACAGTCTGGCAAAGCATGCAAAGAACTGTTATGTTCAAGTTCTGACCGAAAGAGATCCTGACTTTTATAGTGATTCTGAGGAATACCATACCAGTAGTGACTCTGAGCAAGATTAAACTGTATTGACATGGCCAGAGTCCTTTTTTATGCTGTTGTGTGCTGGGGAGGCAGCATTAAGAAGAGGGCCATTGGGACAGGCTGGTAAGGAAAGCTGGCTCTGTGTTTTGCATGGAGCTGAAGTGCATCACATAAACTGCTGAGAAAAGGACACTGAACAGGATGCTGGCAATCTTGGACAATGACCGCCACCCACCACACAAATAATTTAAAAATTTCTGTCATGCTCAACATTGAGGAGGTCCTTTGTCCCCAGGGCAAACCAGCAACTCAATGTCACACAAAAGGGTAGGGGAGAAATGCATTTTTCAGCATAAGTCTCTCCCGGCCCCAACCATCACATATCTTTGACTATTGTCTAGTATCCACTAACCATTTGACTGTCTTACAGGCTACAATAGCCCTCTACACATTCTGGACTGTGGTCCCAACATTTACCCCTGTTGGCTTGTATAATCTTTTTTTCTTTTTCATTTATTATATGTGTCTGTTGTTCTATTTATCTTATCTTCTTTGTATTATTTTGTTTTATTTTTAAAGCAATTCTATTATGCTCACACTGGATTAAATCCCTGCACTGTTTACTTTTGCATTACCAGAGGTGTCAAAAGTATTCGCATTCATTACTCAGGTAGAAGTATAGATACTGGGGTTTAAAAAGACTTCTGTAGAAGTTGAAGTATCAACTCAAGCTTTTTACTCAAGTAAAAGTGTAAAAGTAACTGGTTTCAAAACTACTTAAAGTATAAAAGTAAAAGTAATGTAAGGGGAAAAAATGCCATTAAAGGGGTAGTTCACCCAAAAATGAAAATTCTGTCATAATTTACTCAAATTGTTCCAAACCTGTATGAGTTTCTTTGTTCTGAAGATTGAAGAATTTTTGTAACAAGCAGATTATATGCAACCATTGACTGCCATAGCATTTTCCCCCTACTATGGCAGTCAATGGTTGCTCTATCTGCTTGGTCACAAACATTCTTCAAAATATCTTCAGAACAAAAACTCATACAGGTTTGGAACAACTTGAGGGTGAGTAAATGATGACAGAATTTTCATTTTTGGGTGAAGTATCCCTTTAAGGACAAAAGATTAGGCCGCGCCACAGTGCATACCCCACCTCCTCAAAAAAACATTTTTCTGAAGGCCATAATGACTATAATGTTATATTAAAAAGTTAATGTTGAACATTTTTAGATGCACTTGGCTACGCGTTTCAGCCGCATATATTCCCATTGAAAATGAACGCATTTTAGGACAATGCAAATACATTAAAGAACCATATTGTGTACTACTGAGCATTAACGTGTTTCATGGAGTGGAAGATTTGATGACTAGTTGCCTATAAATATTGTAAAGGTGCAAAAAGTCAAAATTCAGAGGCATGTTATCAATAACCATTTTTTGAATGTGTGATCAGTGTGGCCAGATTGGGTCAACAATTTCCAGCCCAAAAACCTCACCAAATGTACATTTATATATTTTTTTAAAAATGGTTATTGATTACATGCCTGGTTAGAGATAACAAGTTTGCACCTCTTACAATACTTATAGGCAACTAGTCACTCCAAGAAAAAAACCCAAAACTTTAACTGCCAAAATAATGTGATATTATTTTATTGCCATACCAATCAATGTTGATAAGTAAGTTACCATTTTATCTCCTTAAAGCATAACATTGATGATTAAAAAAAAAAAATCCCAGTAAAACGGTTCAAATATGACTATATGTCCAGGTAGAAACTGTCAAAACCGCAATCCCTTAGAAAAACACAAGATTTTCAATGTCAACAGTAAGAAGCCAATTTACGTGCAAAAAGTGCCCAATATAGAGATTGGAAAAAGCTATGTAATTAACAGGCATTTCACACGTTAATGCACACACCAATGTCAAAATGCGTAATTCGTTTATACTGTACAATAATCCGTCAACAAATACATAACAACAATGCGCTTACCCTTGTGTTGCACTTTGCTTTGACAAAACTACAGTATGTCTTTCGTGAAGTACATGGCACATGCACATTTAGCACAGTCAAAACGGATTAGTCGTTGATTTTAACCTCTTTCAGCAGCTGTCGGGGTTGCTAGTTGCAGATGTCCTAAGTGTGTGTATGATGATGGACAGGAGTCACGGTTATATTTATAAAGAGTCTTCGAGTCACAGGTGTAATTCACGTTTGAGAGTTGAGTCACTCTCCCACTCTTTACTGTAGATACAACTTACTGTGTATTTATGCCACTGGCATAGCGATCACTGATTCACTGGAATATACAGCTACGAGTCATCGCGCTAAAAACCCGGCTAAAGTCATGAATGAGGCTGAGCACGTCTGCCTGCTGATCGCTGATTGGCTGAAAGTACGTGCTCGTCGGCGAGAACCCGCCCTATCTGGCAACATGGTGTGTGATTTGTGCAGGTGCAGGCGTGATTGATAGCCTACAACCCAATAGGGTGTCGGAATGGTTTGTGTTTATCCTTCTCATCCAACCACAATCAAATTCAGTCTGTCCGGATGGCGCGATTTATCTGGATAGTTTTTTTTTATTTTATGACAAGCCGGAATGAAAACATGCCGAAATGGAATAGGAGTAACGAGGCTATTTTTAAAATGTAAGGAGTAGAAAGTACAGATAATTGCTTGAAAATGTAAGGAGTAGAAGTAAAAAGTAGGCTGAAAAATAATTACTCCAGTAAAGTATAGATACTCAAAATTTCTACTTAAGTAAGGTAACGAAGTATTTGTACTTCGTTACTTGACACCTCTGTGCATTACCACAACTGCAAAACACTCCATAGCTGCCTATCTCATGTAACACAGGGTCAGTCCCTACCAGGCCTTTGTAATCACTTGACATGCTCTTCACTTTTTACATTTTGAGTGATTTTTGTTATGTGTCTTAAGCTATGTGTGTTGTTTTTGTGGTTGTATAAGCTAATAAATGCCTAAAATGTGGTGTGTCGTCTTTAGTTCAGTGTCCATTTCCAGGGTGAAGAAGACATTTCGTGATAACAGTTTCCTCCATCTCCTAGATCCATCTTACATGATATCACTAGAAATCATGATAGATGATGATGATAGTACACATGAATCATGAGACACATGATAGTACACAGATGATGATAGTACACATGAACATTTGCTCTGTTTAGGAAAAAAAGTTGTTAAATTTAGACATTTAAAAAAAAAAAATATTTATATATATTTTTAAAACTACAACGCTACATCTATCAACATTTATTTATATGTCATCATGGTATAATTTTTTTATTTTAATAAAATTATTTTGGTCTTATTACCGGTGAAACATTAAAGTTTGCTTTAAGACAGGACACTATGATATGGCCAGAGTGGGGCATGTTCGAAGCCCATATCTACATGACAGCTAAGGTCCAGAGCTTTCTATAACAGCTTGTCCTATGTGTGTAGCACCTTCTTTTGCTAAATGACAAGCCTTCAAACATGTACTGGGTTCAAGGTTCAGAGGTCAATATTTCAAAGCAAGAGTAATGTATCCTCTTAAGACTAACATATGTTACTGTCGAGGTTGAGACCTTTCCAACTATGGGTTTGCTATAGTCCTACGACAGCGTTTGAATTTTTACGTATCATGGAGACCACTTTGCAGGCGATATAGCCTCCTTTATTGTTCCCAGTGGGATATTTGCCTTGAGTTCAAATGCTTTACACATAACATTTGACATATTGTTTTATCATACAGCTGGCATATACTTACAATAAAAAATAACATAAACAAAGTGATATGTGATATGCCAGACTGAAGCTCATCACAGCCACAATCTATTGCTCATCTTTCACAAACAGTGACAAGAGCAACCTACACACAACCCTATGCATTATATCATGAAGCCATTGCACAACCCCTGCAGCCTCAAGCAACATTATTTAAAGTTTTAATTCAGGTAGGTCCAAATTAGGCCTATAGTTTAAAAATATTTAGTTTACATTGGGGTATCTGCCAGAGGATAAGAGCTCATACTTGGCATGGATAATAAAGATAGATCAGACCATATTCTCTGTGCTTGCCTAGAGACTGGTTTCTATTCCTCTCCACAACCTTCATGACAGTCAGCAGGCAAGCTTTAAATGAGATGTTTTAGATATTGCCATGCTTTCTGACATATGAATATGATCTGTAATGCAGCCTTGTGTAAGATAAACCCGTAATCCAGTAATAATAATAATAATCAAGTGGGAAATCTTTACTGCCATTTATTTGTTTGAAAACAAATGCAATTTGCAATTGGAGGCCATGTGAATGAAACATTGAATGTTGATTTTGTGAATCACCCAGACCTGTAGAGCTCTGCGCGTCCCCTCAAGGATGTGCTTCCCCAGACGATCACCAATCCGCCGCCAAACCTTTCACGATGAATGACGTTAAGGAGTATACCAATTCTATGATCACTACAAGTTGCCGTGTTGGGCAGTGTGTACATGTCCTAAAACAGTACATCATGTCCTTATGCCACCTTAATGTAGTCTGTGTCTGACAGTTTGGTCAGAGATGTACACACAGGTCATAGAACCTCACATGAGGTCATTGTATAAGCCCATGGCAGGGGACTGACTGTTCTTCCACACACAACAACAGAAGAAACAATGGTATTAAAACAAATAATTTGTAACAATGGTATTCAACAAGCAGGTGATTGTGTGGCACACTCCTACGTCCATGGATGAGATGCTCGTGACCATGGCACATGAAAGGGGTGAACATGCATAGAGGCTATGACCATAGATTTCCTTAACTATGTTGTGATGAAATAGTGTCATATCCACTGACATTGACTGTGGCATCAAGTTTCATGCATATAACACCCTGGCAACCTTCCCCTCAGACAGCTTTGATTTGTAAGAATTATAATATACCAGTTTGGACTTCCCTTGCTAACTTAAGTGAGTAACAATAAAATAGACAGTAGTTCAGTGCTGCCACAAGCTTCATGACTGGTAAATGGACTGCATTTATATAGCGCTTTTAACAGACCTACGGCCATCCAAAGCGCTTTACATTTGCCTCACAGTCACCCATTCATACACCGACAGCGGTGTCAGCCATGCAAGGCGCCATCCAGCTCGTCGGGAGCAGCTGGGGTTCGGTGTCTTGCTCATGGACACCTCGGCACTTGGTCAGGTGGAACCGGGGATCGAACCACCAACCTTTCAGTTTGTAGACAACCTACATGAACCACTGAGCCACTGGTACCCTTGCTAGCAGTCCCTGAGAGATCATAGGCTGAGAGTGGGAAACCTTTTTAGATGAAGAACTACACTGGGTTAAAAAATCACTCTGGCCCGAGTTACACAAACCCATCGTTAGCATGCTTGGAGAAGAAGTAGGGACTAAGTGTATTTCATGAATAATGCAACTTTCCTGACAAATCAGACCTGAGGCCTTTGATCATGAAGACATTGGCCAGATTAAACAGCTCAACGGCCCGGACGCATGTGGCCCACATTGCATGGCCAGGTCTTGGATTTCCCACCACTGTCATAGGCCTTCGTAAACCACCCACCTAAGTCAAGTCATACCAGGGTGACCAGATCGATGTCCTCAGTGTCCTGGCACGTTCCCTGTTGTCAGGGAAAACATAGGTAAACTACCTCTCTCCCTGATTTTATGAAAAGAAAACATTAGACTTTAAAATGATATTGATGCCCAAATTGGAAATGTTCCCGGCTTTACCGATTTCTCAGGCTCATGTTTTGATTTCTGAAGTCTGATCACCTTATGTCATGCACATACTGTAAGTTGACGGAGAGGATGAGAATATTTATTTCTTAAGTTTGACACCAATCTGTCTTTGTATGAGGCAAAGGATATGAAAACAATGGCCTTTCTGAGTGGCACTTCATACACTATGTGATTTCAATTCACTTCCATATTTTTCGTCATATAGTTCTTTCCTGACCTGAAAAAACATTACCCATGTACCATTGTTGAAAATTGATAAATGTGCCTCTTCTCTTCATTGGGAATGTTTGAAAATGTCTTCCTCAGAAAGGATGCAGTCTTTCAGTAATACATCCTGATGTTGGAGGCATCTGTCACCAGGGATTTACTTTGCACCAAAATTACCACAAATACTGACTAAAATTTTCACGATCAGTTAGTATGATGCCATTTTGGTACTTATGTCACTACATGCAACTTTCCGCTTTCTCACTTTTCCCATCAAATACAGCAAACCACATTAATTATTCAGCGTAGTCAATGATTGACAGACAAATCATAAAATGTAACAATAGGGAATTTAATTAAGAACAAATATACAAAACAAATAGTAAAACAAATATAAAAAACAAATAGCAAAACAGTATAGGTAGGTCATCAGGCGAATTTGCTGGCTGGCTCCCAGGTGTCCTCCCAGACTCTGCCACTGTAAATAGTCCACAAGTCATATTACACACAGCATATACAGTACAGCCTACAGCTCACAACTAGTCTTCTGGCTCAAGTTTGAAGATATGTAATCTGAAGCTGATAAATAAAGGTTTGCCCTTTTTCTGTTGGATAATATTTTTGTTTATTCTATATGGCGTTTGTCAAACAGCAATCATTTTGTTACAAGTGAAAACTACTGGACCCATAATGCAGCAGAGATCTGGCCACTCAATCGATTGGACACATTCATCCCCACAGTCAACCCTTTGAAGTTCTGCATCAGGTTAACCGTGTCGCTATGCAAATACTCACCCAAACTGGAGGGGCGCAGAAATTATGTGGTTAGAGGCCTCTACGTCGGGCGCAGAGGGGGTCAGTAAAGACACAATGGCACCACAAAGGCATGTGTGTCGCATTTACATGTAACCATGAAGTGGGCTTAAGACCCCATCAGAGCTGAAGCGGACTAGAAAGTGATCTGAGTCCTCTTTAAGTGAACTCATAATGTGAACAGAGACAAGAGTTGTTTTTGCTTCAGTCCACTTCACAGGCCATTTTAAGAGGATTTGGTTCATTATGGGAACAGTAGTTTTCACTTTGAACAAAATAACTGCTGTTTGGCAAACACCATATTAAATAATCAAAATAAACCAAATAAAATTAGCAAATGTATAGGGCAAACAGGTTAGAATGTATTAGTTTCAGATGTCATATAACCAACTATGCGGCAGGTGTTTACTTGTAGGTTGGCGTGCACGTTCTCAAGTGTTCTCAGTTCAGTTCACTTTAAAAGGGGTATGAGTATGCTTAGAGTGTTCCTTATGCCCAAAATAATTGTCAGTTACTGCTCAAAGTTCACTTTGAAAGCTGAAAGGGGCCAAGTTTCAACACAAAAAATGTGGAAAAATATGAATTAATTAATTAATGAACAAATCTATGAACGGATGAATGAATGGATACATATACAGAATAAGCCATCACTTACCAGGAAGAGCAAGGCAGCCAGCGCACTTTGACCTCTGCTGCCTTCCCCTGCAGAAACACACACACACACACACACACACACACACACACACACACACACACACACACACACACACACACACACACACACACACACACACACACACACACACACACACACACACACACACACACACACACACACACACACACACACACACACACACACAATCAGCTTAGTGAAGTTACTGTAATGTAATTTAAAATACTGTAATGATTTTACCATTCAAATAATGATTTTTGCACTTAGCTCTCTACACTGCCGTTCTTTCTTGAAACATAATTTAGTTGACTAGTACTTATTTATTTTTTGTAAGCTCAATAAAAAATAAGAATCTGTTGTAGCATTCCATTTGCATTGTTGTTCTTGTTTAGGATTTACAGTATGTAGCACTTGTGTTGATGCTTGAAAAAGGTTGATAACTACTCAGTGTTACTGTTTTGCCACATGTGGATTGAAAGACAAGTCAGACATCAGTCAAGAGATTATCAGACAGCCTAATGAAAAATATGGTTCTACATCTTACCCCATTCATCCGTCTTTCCAATATTCTGTCATACGGATAAACTGTCTGTCGACTGCATTTGCAACCTTAAATGACAAAGGAAAAAAAACGTTAACTTCAAATGGGTCTGAGTTCGCATATGCCCAAAAAATGTCACTGTTCTTAGTACACTTTGAGGGCTCAAAGAGACCAAGTGTGAATACACCCTGAGTTTGGTTAAATTAAAGGGGGCTACATGCGAAAACACCCTTATACCCAAGGGTGCAAGGGGTCTACTTACTTTTTGTTTTCTTCTTTTTGGCAAGTGAGGGTGGGGCTTCTCTGCTTGATTGTGTGGCTCTTTTGTCTGCGCCTGGGGCTTAGGGTGCAAGGGGAAAATATTAAGAATGATATATTCAGTATCTTGGGGGAGTAGCTTAATTAATTGAAGGGGGTGAAATTCACCTTGGTTAACTTATTTTAAATTAATACAATGACCACAAAACCATGGGACCAATTTACTGATGAGGTGCAAGGCAAGATTACTTTGTCTTTTCCTTAGAGGTTGGATGGATGGTGGGGGTTGTCTGCTTTGGCCTGGGGTGGACAGTGGGGCTTAGGGTGCAAGGGGAAAAGGTTAAGAATGATATATTCAGAATCTTGGGGGGTGGTTTAATTAATTAAAAGGGGTGAAATTGACCATGTGTAACTTGTTTTATATTGTGCACTGATTACAAAAAAACACAAATTTACAGATGGGGTGCAAGGCAAGATTACTTACTTTGTCTTTTCCTGGGTGCTAGAGTCTGCTGAGCCTGAGAGTCTACTGGGAACAGATTAAGTGTAATAATTTGCTGGTCTGGGGGAGTGGGATGGTCTTGTGGGATGGGCTGGTCATGTTGGGGCTGGTCGTGTTGGGGCTGGTCTTGTTGGGGCTGGTCGTGTTGGGGCTGGTCTTGTTGGGGCTGGTCGTGTTGGGGCTGGTCTTGTTGGGGCTGGTCATGTTGGGGCTGGTCGTGTTGGGGCTGGTCTTGTTGGGGCTGGTCGTGTTGGGGCTGGTCTTGTTGGGGCTGGTCGTGTTGGGGCTGGTCTTGTTGGGGCTGGTCGTGTTGGGGCTGGTCTTGTTGGGGCTGGTCATGTTGGGGCTGGTCGTGTTGGGGCTGGTCTTGTTGGGGCTGGTCGTGTTGGGGCTGGTCTTGTTGGGGCTGGTCGTGTTGGGGCTGGTCATGTTGGGGCTGGTCGTGTTGGGGCTGGTCTTGTTGGGGCTGGTCATGTTGGGGCTGGTCGTGTTGGGGCTGGTCGTGTTGGGGCTGGTCGTGTTGGGGCTGGTCGTGTTGGGGCTGGTCTTGTTGGGGCTGGTCTTGTTGGGGCTGGTCGTGTTGGGGCTGGTCTTGATGGGGCTGGTCTTGTTGGGGCGGGGGCACATCTGTTGTGAAGTTAGGAAAAATATAATTTCTGTAAACATCGTCAGAAAAATCAACAACAAACACTAATGAACTCTACATAAAACTTATCTTACCACCCAGTTTGATAATAAAGTTATATGCGGCCTTCATGCTGGTTAAAAAACGTGTGTTGGTTTGCGTTGGTGGCAGATGCGTGACCACGTCTGCCACAAGCTTGCCTGTGCCCTTGTGCTTCTGGCTGATAAACAATATGGGCATATAGCCCAAGGCAGAAAGTTTTAGGACCTGGAATGAAAAAGCAATTAACACATTTCCAATACATTATGTTACAACATTACTACATAAATGCGACCCAATCTGGCAAAACATATTTTTTAAACACTTTCAACAAGTGTTAACCATGTGATTAAAGACATATTGTAAAATTAATACACAGAAATATTCGTTCATGAGGGTTTCTTAAATTGCAACTGTCAGCTCGATTTTGTTTGAAAATAATTAATCAGAAGTTGTGAGTAATGAAGATGGACAGTAATTACAGATGGGCCGTCGGCACACGAATTTAAGAGTTAAGAGTTTCTAAGAGTTAAAATCAGAAACAGTGGGTTTACTTGGTGTATATACTAGGTACTACTTGATTAATAGTTTTTATTGCTATCCCTAGTCCCTGCCATCGGTTACACAAGTATATTAAGATAAGTGTAGTCTATATCAGTGGAAATATGAAAGTATCTTTACATATTGTATATGGGGAGCTTTTTGGCAAACTGTTGATCAGAGCAACTTGCATTTAATGTACATTTATCACTTGAGCGGCATGTGTGATGTGTGCAGCAAAAGCAATTTAATAGGGATGTATGGTGTGGTTTTTAAAGTTATTGTCTGTCTAAAATTTTATCCTGACAAGATGTGCCAACTTCTAACATCCATGCATGCATGTGACGCCTGTCAGTGTTGGGTGTAACTAGTTACTAAATAATTAGTTACTGTTTTCCCTTAAAAAAATTAAGGAATTTAATGACAGTTACTTCTGGTGTAATTGAACTAAATACTAAATACAATTCTATAAAACACAATAGTGGAATTAACATCAAAATTTAAAGTCTAACTTTAAAATTCATGTTTTTATGTATCTTTCTCACATTTGTAATACTTTGGTCAGTTAATGAGAATAATTTATGTAGTTTTATGTAGTCACCTTTAGCTTGACTTGCTCAGTTGGGGACACTAAATATTCAAATAAAATTTCAACTAAATTACTGATCTGCCCGCATTGTCACTATATGATAATTGAAATGAGCTGATGACATCACCGTTTTCTCCAGAGCGGCTGTACAGCCAAATCAAACCCATTATTATGTTGCATTATTTTCCTGTTTAACAATCAGCATTGTAAAAAGCGCTATATAAATAAAGGTGACTTGTCTCTTGTCTTTTATATTATTTATTTGTATGTAAGAATTAAATGCTGTTTCATATCTATCCTTGAATCAATTAACTAGTCGAGATTGATATAGGATTTAGAAAGTAATTAGTAATAAGTAATTAAATACTTTTTAGAGAGAGTAATATGTACAGTAATCTAATTACACTATTGAAGATGTAATTAGTAACTACCGGTAGTACTTAGTTACTTTTTTAGAGTAACTTACCCAACACTGCGCCTGGTACACAGCAAGTACTCAATAAAAGTTTCCACAATTGTGTTCATATTCAAGAATTTATATTCCAGGTGTTTGTCTGCATATATGCGTCAGATAGACGGAAAATATATAAAAGCAAATATTAAATCAATTGCAGTATCCTGGACCTGCCTTTAAGGTTGTTTTTTTTTAACAGATTAAATATTTTTTCTATGCTTCTCGAAATGGGTCCTTGCCTCATCACACATTATCAATGAAAGTTACAGAAATCATGCTGGAGGGGCTGACTTTTGAGAGGGGGAGAGATTATATTTTTCAGATGGAAAAGATCCCCTTAGGACAAACAGATGGATGTGCATATTAATGTAAATACTGTATGTACTTTGGGCTTAATATTGATTACCACTCAATTCATGTAGCATGAGCATTTTTACTTACAGCAATTTGGGCAGAGGCCACCACCCGCGATGCATTTTTGTTTTTGATGACCCTCTGTCCCCAGTCATCATCAATGTGGGCAGTTTTTAATACACGCTTGCTCGGCAGCATGGCGAAACAAGCACTGCAGGTTTTGCGATTGGCCTGCTGACGGACCTGGCAGCTTGGGCAGGGCCTGAACTTGGGTTTCGGCATTCTGAAATGTACTCACACACAAAGTATAAATATTAAATATTAAAGATATTAAATCATGCAGGTATCCAAACACACATAAGGACAAGAAAGACAGAGCTAGCCAATATATTAGCATGTGTCATACAGCAGTAGGCTATGCTCAGGGATGGGCAGTATTTCAGATACATGTATTTAAAAAACTATTTTGTATTTTAAAGCCTTTGGGGAAAAATCTAATGTAATTTGTATTTAAATACATTTAAGAAGAGTATTTTTGTATTTTCAAAATACTCAAAATACTTTGAGCCAGTCAACCTCTTTATCAGGGTGCTGTTTTCATGCATCAACTAGTTCAGACCAGATACACCAACACACCAACAGTATGCACAACTTTTCTGGAATAAGGATGTCATGGTCAATTCTACTTGTTGATAAGCTTGTCAAATGAGTTTGAAGCATTAACGTTACTGCATGTTAGGTATGGGTGATATCATATGACAATACATAGCATAGATTCATAGCGTTGATATAAATTGTGAATCGATGGAACTTTTTCTAAATTGTTTACATAGATAGGCCTATCGGGGTAAGCAAATATATCTGTGCAGCTTTTAGTGGGCAGGAATAATTGGAATGTTGGAGTGGAAAAAGAAGCCAGGGCGAATGATTGATTGATTTGTGTTATTATAACGACAAAGGAAATTCAAATTCACACTTGTACGTTGGCAGGCAGTTTTTTGCACTCGCGCTCCGAGACGGAGTGGAACGCTGACAAATAGACTTTTGACTTAAAGGCCTTTTTAACACAGCAAGCGATGGAATCAGTTGCCGCTTTCTCTTTAGCTTTGTGCAGCTGAAGCCTTGTTTATACTTTCGCAATTCACATGGCTCTACGCCGCGAAACTGCTTACTGTGCACGCTCCTCAGTAAAGCTCCTAAACCTACGAGGCTTTTATGCTTGACGTGCTCTCCGTTGTATAATTCTGTGAAATGACAGAGGCCGACTCTGAGTAATTGTTCTCCAAACCCTCAAAAAGCAGCGATGAGAGGAAGTAGTTTGCCGAATAATTTGTCAAACACTCGTCTTGTGAGAAGTTTGTGAATAAATGGATTTCTTCACATATAAACTGATTAAGTTGTCATTTTGAAAACACATGTGAAAAAGTTTTTAAACCCTTAAACCCTAACCAAATAATCAAGTTAAACCCAGTAAACTTGAAATTGGGACTTGTGACATTAGAACAAAACATATTAATGAAAAGGCCCAGATAGATTTCAGCCTAATAGGGATATTTGCACTGAATCGTCAATTTCACATGTATTTTGTGTATTTTAAAAATACAAAATACTGTATTTGTATTTAAATACATTTTTCCACACACTATTTTGAATTCTCTGGCTATGCTTAAATTATCACAATTCTAACATTATCAAAGGTAGTACTAGCTCTAGATGTTTGCAAGCTATCAAATTATTTAAGTGCAGAAAATATGTGAAACAAAAAGTCGACAGAAAGCGAGGTAGAGGGGTGGGGGGGGGGTTGGAGGGGGAAAGAGAGAGAGAGAGAGAGAGAGAGAGAGAGAGAGAGAGAGAGAGAGAGAGAGAGAGAGAGAGAGAGAGAGAGAGAGAGAGAGAGAGAAATAAGACAATTAACAAGACAAACCTGGCTCTTAAAAGTGCCTTTTTACGGTTTTATGCAGGAGAGGGATGAAGGAACCTGCAGAGAAAAAGAAGAACAAATCAAAATATAATAGATCACCAAACTACATATTACAATATGAATAACTACGTTACTAGGCTAAGAAGTTAAGTAAATGTTGCTCTTGTTCATTCATGTAATCACAATATCATAAAAAATGAATGCCTTAAAAAAGAAGTCACTGTGTGAGCAAGGGTTCTATCATATTTTGATCAGGAATAACATGATCAGGGTATTTGTATAAACATATATATACACATATATATATATATATATATATATATATATATATATATATATATATATATATATATATATATATATGTGTGTGTGTGTGTGTGTGTGTGTGTGTGTGTGTGTGTGTGTGTGTGTGTGTGTGTGTGTGTGTGTGTGTGTGTGTGTGTGTGTGTGTGTGTGTGTGTGTGTGTGTGTGTGTGTGTGTGTGTGTGTGTCTGTGTGTGCTTATACCCTGATCATGTTATTCCTGTTTGTTTATCAATTTGAATTAAGGCAGAGTTCAAAATATCATATATATATATATATATATATATATATATATATATATATATATATATATATATATATATATATATATATATATATATATATATATATATATATATATATATATATATATATATATATATATAGCTTACATACATACATATACATATCAGCCATTTAGTTTGCCTCAGCAAACACTTAAAATATTTAGCTTGCAGAGAAATGAGATGCAAACGTGTAACACATATATAGAAAATGAATATTGCGAGTTTTGTTGCCATAACTTCAAAATTTTGGACGCGTAAATCAAAATTAATTTCTCTTGCTTATTTGACTGTTGTACTTACCGTGGAATCGCGCTGGGCAATGGTTTCTGGGATCGTCGCACACAGTGACGCATTGCACAAAATTGCGCCAAAATATCGATCATAATGAAAAAGTTGTCTTGATATTTTATATATATATATATATATATATATATATATATATATATATATATATATATATATATATATATATATATATATATATATATATATATATATATATATATATATATATATCCGTGTTAAAATATAAAATGTTTTTATATTAAGAGAAAGACCTGCATATACCTGCATGATATTAAGACTACTTAATATTTTAAGTAATATATATATATATATTATTTTATTATATATTATTTTTTAATAATGAAAAATAAAGGAGAGAGGTACAGCATCAGTTTAAATATATTATAGACCTACATACATTTTAAATTATACTTTTATTACATGTATATTACATATCATACATTTGTATAACAATGCAATGTTAAAACAGAAAATATACTTTGCATAAAAGCACCATTATATCATTATATTTTATGTGAAAATGTTAAATGAGGAGCATACATTAATCGTTTTAACTGCTTTGGAAACACGGGATTGTCATATTAAGCAATATAAACTTTTCTGCAGTAGGCTATTTCATTTATAACAACTTCATAGTCAGTATTGAGACGAAAGATCTATAGCCTAATAGTAGGCTATTCTTTTTTGTCTGGACAGAAATCTAGGACTGTCCTGTGTTGTTTACCCATAGCAACGGTTAACTCTAATTCACTATGTAAGTCCACTAATATAGATCACTTGAAGGAGTGAATGAAAACGAGTGGGTGAAGTCGGACAGCTGTTGTAAATAAATAAATAAATAAATAAATAAATAAATAAATAAATAAATAAATAAATAAATAAATAAATAAATAAATAAATAAATAAATAAATAAATAAATAAAAATGAGTAGGCTCACTACTAGCCATTGTAAATTTAAATACTATCTACAATTATAAAATATGCAGCCCTGTAACTCCTAAAAAAATATATAATAATAATGTTCTGTTGTTACACGACATTTGCATTGAAAAAAAAAAAAAGCGATGAAGAGGGGCTATACCTCAACGTCAGCTTCTGGACGTCAGGGGGAAATGACCAAACGGCAGCCCTATTTAATGGCATGGAGGCGATTCAGCCCAAGTTTAAAAAAGGCAAAGTTAGTAGGCTCACTATTAGCCATTGTAAATTTAAATACCATCGACAATTATAAAATATATCACCTAAATGAAGGCATGTTTTAAGCCTACAGCAAATATGCTGCCCTGTAACTCCTGTAATTAAATCGTGGTAAAGATTCAGATAAGGGTTTCTGCACCACGAAAATGTATGGTGATTGTAATTGTAATGATTGTAACAGTCTTTGCGGCGCACATCTGCAAAATACACATTTAGCATAAAATTAATCGCCTGTTGTGACACGGTCTCGCTCCTATTCGTCACATACTGCCGACTGGATGGCTAACCCCCTTCCGTCAAAATCCAAAGATGAGGGATTTGCATTCACATCTATCGTATGACCCTCTAAGGCGTAAAGCGACGAAGAGGGGGTACCCTCAACGTCGGGATCTCGACGTCAAGGGGAAATGACCAAGCGGCAGTATGTGACGAATAGGAGTGAGACTGTGTTGCACATACACACACATATATATATATATATATATACACCTGCGCATACACACCACTGTGGCTATTTTCATTGCTGATTCCTACATAAAACCTGACCACACTCTAAACTAGCACATCACTCTACATGCAATACTTTTCAATATGGTTGTATTAGCTAACATTAGTTCATGCATTAGTTAACATGAACTAACCATGAACAACACCTCTGTTCAGCATTAGTTAATCTCTGTTAACGTTAGTTCATAAAAATCCAGCTGTTCATGGTTTGTTAATGTTAGTTCACAGTGCATTCACTAATGTTAACAAGATTTTAATAATGCATTAGTAAATGTTGAAATTAAAATTAACAAAGATAAATAAATGCTTTATAAGTGCAGTTCATTATTAGTTCATGTTAACTAATAATGTTAACTAATGAACCTTATTGTAAAGTGTTACCAAGTTTGAAATAACCATGTTATATGAACATACATTTACTTTGTCTTGAGCTGACCAGCCAACTATGGCAACGTTGATTGGTGTTTATATTTGTTCAAGCTTGACAACCTGCCTTTTTGTTTATTTTCTAAAATATATTTTTAATTTCAGATATGTACAAAGATTAAATTGTAAAAAGGAATGCTTAAGAGAGTGTACATCTGAAACTGCTGAGGCTGTGAAGGGTTTTGGTTATATTACCCACCAGGTACATTCATTGTACTCACATCATTCTTAAAAAGAAAACAAATCATTCATCACCCTTTGTCTGCCTTTTTTTTGTGAAATATTAATTTGTTTTTCCCTTTAGATCAGCTGCTATAGAAGACAGAGTGCAGAGACAAGCAAAGAAGAGAGAAGTAAGTATGATTTAATCTCATATCACCTCTGTTGTAGAGATTTTGAATCATGCCTAATGGAGGGTGAGTCTTGATAGTAAATTTATATCACAACTGGCTCCAAATGGCTCATTTCTGTGCTTCCTTTGAGTCATTCATGTAAAATTCTGTCTGTTATTTAATTGTTTTTGTTTTTCAATAAAGCCCCAGGTCACTTTTCATAGTCATCCTGGCATGCCATTTTGCCCTACTTCTAATTTCCTTAAATATCTGCAACAGAGGTGAAGAATGCATTAGGGATGGGCATTTTTGTCAATTTCTCATTTCGATCATCGATAGGTCTCAAAAACGAGTACTCGAGTACTCGGGGGCGGGGCATGTGCAGGGGGCGGGGCATGTCCGTCATTGAGATAGTGAAAATACTGTTATGAAAATGGTTCTTGACAAATACAAACGTGACATGAAAACAGGTATATGAAAACATGAACATATAAAACAAAAAATAACTGCTAGATTATGATGCATAAATGTCTTTGAAAAAAAAACATCTTTATACAATGACGTCTCAAATAATCAAGTCAGTAATATCGAGCATTGCCTTTGAGCTGAAACTGAAATAACACCACCCTGCAGCTTGCTTAATAAACTCAACCAAACGCACCCTATATCAATATTAATATGAAGATTATTATGAACCTATTACGACATAAATCAACACAAAAGGACGTGAATGCGCACGTGAACTTCAGCGTGCTAGATTTTACAGGCGAAGGGTTTGAAACGGAACATTCTGAATGCGCTCTTCCCTTAACAACGCTGATACACGGACAACAAAAGCACACAGAAACAACATTTTATTAAAATAGTGTTTTCATTATAATGCTTTGACAGATTGACTCTGCACATCATGCACTTAATTTTATTATTCATGATCGAAGTGTTTACAGACATCACTGCGCGTTTTCGAACTCATAACGAAAAACAACTTTAAATAAACTAGGTCTAGCCTACTGTTAAAAAGTTATACAGGCGTGCTGTATAACTCTAACCAATCAGACCTCCGGTACCGCGCAAAACGACGCAATAACCATAAGTTCTCATGATCGATGATCGCTGTCACGTTCGAGTACTCGATTACTCGACCACTGTTGCACATCCCTAGAATACATGTTATCATGACCAAAATAGACACATTAATTGGAAATATAGGTTAAAATAAACCACAATAAAGTGGCGCTGTCAGGATACGATGGACTCAGAGATCGAGGTGATGTTAAATAACACAACTTTATTGAATGTTAGGATAGCAGGTGCAAGGGATTCGGGGGAAAAACCCGGAGCAACAAAACATAGGAATTCGGGATCCACAGCGGGTAATATTCACTCAACGGGTTAGGAACTCAAATTAACTTTCAGAATTGTTCAATAAAGGAGATCAGGATCCACCATGGGTGAGTATTCCTCTTCAGATCTGTGAATGTGAATTGTCTTTTCCAGACGAGAGGATTTAAGTGAACATAAGATGCTGGATCCACAACAGGTTGGTGCACACTCTTGAAATCATATATTCCGTGAATACAATCCCAGAATGATAACACTGGCCTTAATTCTTACAGGATAAAGTGAGGGTTCAGCGGGAGAAACCGAGGTTTCAATGAGCCTTGGATAAGTGCTGGTGGCTAGGACATCGGTGATCAACAGCAGCTCTTCTGAGGATTACAGACAGAGTCAGAGGTTAGTGATACACAGGTGAGTATTTTCAGTGAACAGAGTACTCAAAGGTTTTCTCTAACAGACAGAGACAGAGGAAATATGGTCAGTTCCTGTTGGAGGCTTGACGCTAGACTGCAGTGAGTGTGAGTGTTTTATGGAGCTGGTTGATGAGGTTACTGATTGTGAACAGGTGTGGGTGATTAGAATTCTGGGGAGATTGAACGTTGTGTGGATCGTGATGCAGAGTCTGCTGATTGGTTTCTGACAGGCGCAGGGGTAATACTGATGTTTTTTATGTCGTAGAATAAAACGTGAAAGTGTCTTGAGCTTGTGTTCACCACAGACCTTATTTCAGCCATTTAAACAAAAACGCATTCAAAAAACACATTGACTTCGGTACGAGAGAACCGAAAGTGCCAAATGCTAACTCGCTTCCGTGTTTTGGCCTACAAAGTGATGTAAATGGTAATTGAACTGCATTTATATATGTTGAAATACCCGAACCTGGTATATAATCTGAAATACACAGGTTGCATTATT
Organism: Gobio gobio; assembly: GCF_949357685.1. Classification (NCBI taxonomy): domain Eukaryota; kingdom Metazoa; phylum Chordata; class Actinopteri; order Cypriniformes; family Gobionidae; genus Gobio; species Gobio gobio. The sequence goes on from NC_137106.1 coordinate 49,888,418, forward strand.
GCTTCAAATAACAATATCAGTGAGTAGAGATTCATCAGTCACTGATATTGTTATTTGAAGCAATAATGCAACCTGTGTATTTCAGGTTATATACCAGGTTCAGGTATTTCTCTTCTTCTAATCTTATGTTCATTGTAACTCATAGAGTGCTGTGACAGACAAGAGGACACAAATGGACAAGCTTGATGAAGATATAGTCAAAGATTTGAAAGGTAAACTGAGAAGTCACGAAATTGTAATGCATTTCTATGTAAATTATATATTAAATATTATATTCAAACATGGCTGCATAACTGTTAATCATTGATTAATTTTATATAAATAATTTTTTCCCTTTCACAGATCCTGTGATAAAGAAGTAAGAAGTCTTCAAACATTGCGGTGTCTGAATCGCAAGCCCTCAGTTGCAGAAAATGCAAGTCGTACTCCGAAGTGAGCGTCCACTTGAAGATGATGTGGCATTTAAACTCTTCTGTTTCTTTAATTGGTTCAGCCTTTTGCTGGCTTGTTTGTTAAATAAATAAAAAAAAGTCCCAGATGAAAAAGACACTATTAAATGTATTAAAAATGTACTTGTATGTTTTTAGTACAATTCAAATATAATATACACATACTACCTGAATTTCAATTGCATTTCTAATACATTTAATAGTATGTCTTTTTCACCTGGGTTTTGTTTCTGACTTTTATTCAATGTCATATTCATAGTGTGCTTTTCAGTAATATAGGTATAACTTAAATGTTCTACAAGTGGATGAAATCTTTCATTTATTATAATGTATTTGTCAAGAGATTATGTATGCTGCTGTACTTTTTTAATGTACTCAAGGAATTTATTTTGTAATGTATATAATGATATAGTACATTAAAGTGTTCTAGATTTCAAAGTGTGTATGTGTCTTAACATTTATATTTAATAATTTTGCACCTTTTTATACCATTTTGAATACTGAAAAAACAGCTTTATAATATACTAGTAGTGTAATACTAATGCATTTCTAATGTACTAAAAATGCTATTAAAATGTTCTTGAAGTGCATTAAAATGAATGATCAAAAATATATTTTAAATTAATTTTAAAGAAATACATTTAAATTGCACTAAATGTACTTAAAGTTGTTCCATTTTAGCACAATTTAATATATTAAAATATATTGCAAATAGCTTAAAATTGATCTTAAGCATATCTTAAAATGCACTTAATATACTTAAAGTTGTTTCAAAATAATACATTTAATATGCATTTAGTATAGTATAATTTAAATGTAATAAATATGTCCAAAAAAGCACAATTTAAATATATTTCTTTTTCACCTGGGCAGTGTGTAGTATTTATGAGGATCTATTGACAGAAATGCAATATAAATACTTAACCATGTTTTCAGTGGTGTATAAATGAATGTACTTAATGTACTGTTATGTTTTTATTATTTAGAATGATCCATTTCTATCTACATACACTGCGGGCTCCGTACAGTGAAGTCACCATTTTGTGCTGCCATGTTTCTACCGTAGCCCTAAATGGACAAACTTATCTACAATGCGCTAGTCCCTCTGCTCTCTCCGATGACGATATCTTCGTCCCGTGTAGGCCACCGTAGCTTCTCTATTTGCTTCGAAAGGGAGGGCTGAGCGGTGGGTGGTTGCAATTCACAACCTCACCACTAGATGGCGCTAACATTTACACAGTGCACCTTTAATATGAAACCAAATAGTTATCAGTGTCTGTAATATCTATTGTATCTATTGACTGTCTGTTGAAAATCTGATGACTAGTAGTAGCCTGTAAGAGTCATTCAACAGCATTTCTTTGTTTTTCACTTCATTTTGATGGGCCTAATGTGTCAACAGAGGAATATATGAATTGACCTCAAAGTAAACGGACAGTCTACTGAAAGGTAATTTATATGCAACAAACAGTCAGTAGAGCACTCCTGAAAATCCTTGCGAAAGCAAAAGATCAAGGCTAAGTAACACTTGAAATTATGTTCTGTTGCTACTAATAGACAACTGAATGTTTACTGAAAGTCTGTTGATACACTGGTTAATAGCTACATACTGACTACTTAAAAGCTGTTATTTTGCTGTACTTTAAAGTACTGATACCTTATTGAGGATTTGATGCATGTCTGCTAATACGCTGTTGAACATCTACAACCTAAACGGATAACACATTGGTAACACTTTACTGACATAATGTTCAATGGCTGTTTACATATTGCATACAGTGTAATGATTGCTATAAAACATTTAATAGACAATCTACAGATTCTACCCTGATGAGAGTAAGTAGATATGTACTTGTAAAGTAACTTATAGTCAGCAGACTGTCTATAGACTATCTATAGGGGGACCATCAAAATAAAGTGTTACCGAGTAACATCTTTAGAGATAAACCTCACACACGCCGAAGCTCGGGCCTTACGCGGCGTGAGATTAAGCAGAAGGGGGATAACCGTGAGCATATCCGGGCTAGGCAGCTTTCCCCATAATAAACTGGATTACATTTGATTACTGCTGTTGTGTCTTTGTTTGCGCAGTGTACTCAATGCGCGTCACTGACGCTTTTCATATGATAGGAACATATCTAAAAAATAATGCTATAATCAACACTTACTCGTAACTCGTTCATCTCGACAGCTGTAATGGTACTTTGCATGTGTTACAAAGTTGGTAATAATGATGAAGACGGACTCGGTGTGACTGGGACTCGTGTTTATTCAGAACTCTCAGATACAAACACAATAAACTCGCGCTGACTGACAGCGCTCTCATAACTCAGAAGTTACTATAAATAACTTTGTTAGCAATAGCTGAGCTCAGTCTCTGGTACATTAGTGATGTCCGGTTCGCGAACGATCTTTCTTTTGAACCGGTTCTTTTTAGTGAACCGAATCAGTTCACCAAATCGGACTGAATCGTTCTAAACGGTTCGCGTCTCCAGTCAGCGCTGATCCATAATTTACTAAAGTTACTAACTTTCTGACATGAGTGACAGTCCCTCCGACTAGAAATAGACTATTAACCTGAAGTAAATGCTAGTAACTACAACAGTTCACTGAACTGAGACTGACAGAACTGATGAGAAGTGAACTCAGGTCCATCCGTCTCTCTGGCAGCAGCTCGTGCCTCGTAGACCTCGTTAAACCACGCCCCCTCCGCTCATTTCAAATGCAAAGATGTCAGCCAATCACAACAGTGGGCGTTTTTACTGAAGTCTCACAGCAGACACGCCTCTTGAAACAGGGCATTCAGCCACAGGGCAAACATCAGTATTGAACAAATGCCTTTTATTTCTAAATTATGACATTTTATGATGTAAAAATCATACTAACAATATAAGTACACCTCAGGAAACATTATAAAATAATAGAAAAATGCCATGCCATGGGACCTTTAAATGTAAGCATATTTCTGTTAAAGAGTATTGTATTTTCATGGATACATTCATCAGTCAGAGCAAGAGTTAATGGACCTAAATCACCTGTTTAGATTAAAAACAGTACATATTAATATTATAATGCAAATTATACAGACCCTTGATATATTAGTCAGTTTAGTTATTTAATGATTTGTAGAAATTTAAACAGAAAGAGAAATAGAGCGCTTCGAATCACAGAATTATTTGTTGTGAATCAATCGGTTCAATTGACTGGGAGAGTCGAAAGCTCCGGTTCTCTCGTCACTCGCAAAAGACTGAATTCATGTTTGAACTTATTCACGATAAAGAGCAAGATGAGTTGCTCCTTCTGTTACTCATGAGTTTATTATGTTACTTACTCACTGTCACAGGGTGTTTTGGTGTTGGTTCATGTTCATTGTTCATGGTTTAGTTTTATCTTGTTCTTGGTTCTGTTTTAGTGTGTTATGTTCACAGTCTTGTCATGCACTTCCTGGTCTTGTCACGTGATTCCCATGCCCTCATGTGTTGTCATGTCATTGGTTCATTGTCTCATCACTGTTCACAGGTGTCACTTGTCTTGTCATTAGTCTGTGTGTGTATTTAAGACCTCATGTTTGCCATGTGTCTTTGTCAAGTATTGAATGTTGTAACCCGCTGTCGGTGAGTTTAGTTATAGTTAATGCCAAGTCCTTGTTTTGATTTATGTTAAGATTTATGTTTAATTTGGAATAAAGCTGCATTTGGGTCCAACTACTTGCCTCCAGTGGATATATCGTTACAGAATACTTGACCGCCAGCAATGGACCCAGCAGTTTCCATGTTTCGCCTACGCCAAGGCCAGCGATCCATAGAGAACTATGTGGAGGAATTTTGTGGGCTCTGTCACAAGGTTGATTTTAATCATGCTGCTCTCAAGGGCATTTTTCGCCATGGACTCAATGACCTTTTAAGTTATTTAATGCCTGAGAGCACTGTGCCATGGACTCTGACCAGATATATTGACTTTGCACTGCAGTTGGGTGGGTCATCTTTTACGGTGGGGACTGTGGAGGAGGGGCCCCACAACCCCACAGTACCCACCACAACCCAGCCAGAGTCATCTGCTCCAGCCCAAGTCCAGGCTCCAGCCCAAGGCCCCGTCCAGGCTCCAGCCCAAGGCCCCGTCCAGGCTCCAGCCCACGGCCCCGTCCAGGCTCCAGCCCACGGCCCCGTCCAGGCTCCAGCCCACGGCCCCGCTGTCCCGCCCAAGAAAATTTGGGGGGGGGGGGGGGGGGGCAAGGGGTACATGGAGGCCATGAAGGCCCCGCCTCTGTGGCCCCCTGAACTGCCGTTACCGCCATGGCCTGATGAACTGCCGTTGCCGCCATGGCCTCCCACGCCTGAGGGTCCAGGTCCTCCCACGCCTGAGGGTCCAGGTCCTCCCACGCCTGAGGGTCCAGGTCCTCCCACGCCAGAGGGTCCAGGTCCTCCCACGCCAGAGGTTCCAGGGGCCTCATTTATAAACGTTGCGTACGCACAAAAGAAGGCGTACGCCGCTCTCTACGCAATAATTGGTATTTATAAAAAGCAAACTTGACGGGAAAATGTGCGGTCCTTCACGCAAGCTCTGACCCAGGCGTACGCACAAAAACGGGTGAAATGAGAAATGGCGACACCGTCGGCAGATGGAAGAAACACGTGAAAGTGTGTGAAATTGTAGAACGTTGTGTAAAAGAAATGGCTATACTGCCTCTCATAAATAACATGAAGACTTCACAAAGCAAGTCTTACAATTAACAGCCTACATGAACACCCGTTTGATCGATCTGCAGTGTAAAACAAACGAAAATTACAACAGAAATGCAAATTAACACATATTTGCAAAAAGAAAAGTGAAATATGTTCTGCAATAATATTGGCATGTTATGCAATTCATCCTCATAAATAATATGGTAAACAGAACGAAATAATGTACAAAACTGATGTTCTCGTCAATGTGTCCGTCTGGCGGAGCAGATATAGATGCAATTAGATAGACAGATAGATAATTAGGGAGATATAAAGTTGTTTTCATAGTAAAAATGTATTCATCAGCTACGGAATCATGGTATTCATGCATATGCCTTTAGTTTGTTTTATTTTTGATAAAATAACGTATGACGTATGTCTCTCAACCATTCAGAAAACTGCAAGAAATTACATTTGCACTGAACTATTTCCCATTTCCACGTAGATAATAGGGATAGGGATTAATAGGGATTCCCCAATAATTGCCACCAGTCTCTTATCAAGAGGGGTCAGCTCCGGTGTCCCCTCTCCCCCACCCGTGGCAGACACACTCTGGCGATGGAGCGCTAGACGCTTTTTTGCCTCGACTTTGATGTCCGACCATTTCTTTTTTATTTCGGCCATGGTCCGAGGTTGTGAAGCTACAGCATTTACAGCGTCTGCAACCTTTTGCCACTCAAGTGCCTTTTTGGCATTAGTACTGCCCACACTGTGCCCTCCAAACAACATTTTTCTCCTCTTTTCCACCTCGCCAACGATAACTTCTACTTCACATTGAGTGAAGTTAGGTTTTTTTTATTTCATCCCTGTGTTTGCCATGATTTCGCAAATTATGAATATTAACTTGTGGGCGTTTCACTGACTATTTATGGGCAACTATGGGCGTGACATGAAGCCGCAAAAGCTGCGCAACATTTAGAATTGATTGTGATTTATTAAGGGAAAACAGCGTAGGATGTGCGTGCGCACGGTTTTATGAATCCGAATATTTCTGTGCGTACGCACGTCCTATGTTTCATCCGTACGCCACTTCTGACGCAAATCCTACGCAAAGTTTTATAAATGAGGCCCCAGGTCCTCCCACGCCAGAGGGTCCGGGTCCTCCCACGCCAGAGGGTCCAGGTCCTCCCACGCCAGAGGGTCCAGGTCCTCCCACGCCAGAGGGTCCAGGTCCGCCCACGCCAGAGGGTCCAGGTTCCGCCCACGCCAGAGGGTCCAGGTCCGCCCACGCCACAGGGTCCAGGTCCGCCCACGCCACAGGGTCCAGGTCCGCCCACGCCACAGGGTCCAGGTCCGCCCACGCCACAGGGTCCAGGTCCGCCCACGCCTCAGGGTCCAGGTCCGCCCACGCCTCAGGGTCCAGGTCCGCCCACGCCTCAGGGTCCAGGTCCGCCCACGCCTCAGGGTCCAGGTCCGCCCACGCCTCAGGGTCCAGGTCCGCCCACGCCACAGGGTCCAGGTCCGCCCACGCCACAGGGTCCAGGTCCGCCCACGCCACAGGGTCCAGGTCCGCCCACGCCACAGGGTCCAGGTCCGCCCACGCCACAGGGTCCAGGTCCGCCCACGCCACAGGGTCCAGGTCCGCCCACGCCACAGGGTCCAGGTCCGCCCACGCCACAGGGTCCAGGTCCGCCCACGCCACAGGGTCCAGGTCCGCCCACGCCTGAGGGTCCAGGTCCGCCCACGCCTGAGGGTCCAGGTCCTCCCACGCCACAGGGTCCAGGTCCTCCCACGCCACAGGGTCCAGGTCCTCCCACGCCACAGGGTCCAGGTCCGCCCACGCCACAGGGTCCAGGTCCGCCCACGCCTCAGGGTCCAGGTCCGCCCACGCCTCAGGGTCCAGGTCCGCCCACGCCTCAGGGTCCAGGTCCGCCCACGCCTCAGGGTCCAGGTCCGCCCACGCCACAGGGTCCAGGTCCGCCCACGCCACAGGGTCCAGGTCCGCCCACGCCACAGGGTCCAGGTCCGCCCACGCCACAGGGTCCAGGTCCGCCCACGCCACAGGGTCCAGGTCCGCCCACGCCACAGGGTCCAGGTCCGCCCACGCCTGAGGGTCCAGGTCCGCCCACGCCTGAGGGTCCAGGTCCTCCCACGCCACAGGGTCCAGGTCCTCCCACGCCACAGGGTCCAGGTCCTCCCACCCCACAGGGTCCAGGTCCTCCCACGCCACAGGGTCCAGGTCCTCCCACGCCACAGGGTCCAGGTCCTCCCACGCCACAGGGTCCAGGTCCTCCCACGCCACAGGGTCCAGGTCCTCCCACGCCACAGGGTCCAGGTCCGCCCACGCCACAGGGTCCAGGTCCGCCCACGCCACAGGGTCCAGGTCCGCCCACGCCACAGGGTCCAGGTCCGCCCACGCCTCAGGGTCCAGGTCCGCCCACGCCTCAGGGTCCAGGTCCGCCCACGCCTCAGGGTCCAGGTCCGCCCACGCCTCAGGGTCCAGGTCCGCCCACGCCTCAGGGTCCAGGTCCGCCCACGCCCCAGGGTCCAGGTCCGCCCACGCCTCAGGGTCCAGGTCCGCCCACGCCTCAGGGTCCGCCCACGCCTCAGGGTCCGCCCACGCCTCAGGGTCCAGGTCCGCCCACGCCTCAGGGTCCAGGTCCGCCCACGCCACAGGGTCCAGGTCCGCCCACGCTCCCAGGCCCGTCCAGGTCATGTCTGGGTCCGGTGCCCCTGCACGGGCCTGGCCCACCATCCCTCCCCCAAGACCGCCCCCCAAGACTTTTTTGTTGAGACTCTTTGTTAGGCCATTGGTGTTGTGGTATTAGGCTTGTTCGACTTCACCCAGCGATGCGCAGACCGATCGGCGGCTGACTTGAAGCAGTGCATGCCGGTTAGAAATTTTGTCCGACTTGAGGCAGCGCCGACGCCACGTGACAGTGACGTATGTCAACAAAGTGCCGCGAGAGCGATTCGAGAGCAGCCGGCGATTACAGCCGGTGCAGTTTCTCGAGAGCGACTGCATGAGGCTGCACGGGCTCTGATGACGACACAGCCGTTCCACGTTTGGCCAGATTCACCGCATGACAGCGATCACGTGTTTTCGTGTTTATTCTAAAACCTTCAGCTCCACTAATGCGCACAAATCTGTTTTTTATAACAGTAAAACCTCCTTTCATGTAGTCGCGCTGTTATATTGTCATGTTTATCAAAATATAACTGATTAAAAACATAGACCCCACTTCATTGATAGTGTAGGCTTATATGTTGAACTTTATTCTTGTAAAAACACACGCTGTATTAAGCAGTGCATAAAGTATTACATGACAATAATGTCTCTGAAACATCTGTGTATTGCCAAATATTGCATTTATTTCACTTCAGCTGATAAAGTGTGCAAACACAGCGCGAGCGTCACCGCGAGAAGCAGAAAGTGTCCGACTTCACGTCTGTGTTTGCAGCTCCTCCCCGCCTGCACGCGGCTACTCTCGCCGATCAGTTGATTCCAGCCGCAGCCGATGTCGAACACACCTATTGTTTGGGCGTCAGGGGCCGCCCATAGAGGGGGGGATCTGTCACAGGGTGTTTTGGTGTTGGTTCATGTTCATTGTTCATGGTTTAGTTTTATCTTGTTCTTGGTTATGTTTTAGTGTGTTATGTTCACAGTCTTGTCATGCACTTCCTGGTCTTGTCACGTGATTCCCATGCCCTCATGTGTTGTCATGTCATTGGTTCATTGTCTCATCACTGTTCACAGGTGTCTCTTGTCATTAGTCTGTGTGTGTATTTAAGCCCTCATGTTTGCCATGTGTCTTTGTCAAGTATTGAATGTTGTAACCCGCTGTCGGTGAGTTTAGTTATAGTTAATGCCAAGTCCTTGTTTTGATTTATGTTAAGATTTGTTTAATTTGGAATAAAGCTGCATTTGGGTCCAACTACTTGCCTCCAGTGGATATATCGTTACACTCACACAAAGTTGATTAATCTTAGATAAATCAATGCAAAGTTGCATTTAATGATATATCAATTATTCTGATTTGCTTTAATTACTTTAAAAGCTTAAAACACAAACCTTTCTCCAGCAGAATCATAACAGATGCACTTCTTCTTCTTCTTCTTGTAGGGTTTAATGGACTGGAGTGTGAAGCATCAATGCGGACGAAAGAACGAAAAAAATGTATATAATATATTTAAATCAAAACTGTGATTTAAATTCTCCTATCCAATCCTGTTATCCTTAGATACCTAAGTATTTCTCTCTGTATATTTGATTGTCCTGAGGCACAACTTAAAATATTTGATAAATTGAAATGGACTAAACCTGTATCTTTTAATTTTAACACTTCTCTTTCCCTTACAAATCCTACACAATGTAAAAGTACATGCTCAATTGTCTCTGCTTCACTACATGATGTACATAATCCAGTTTGATGTTTCCCTATTGTAAACAATGAATTATTTAACCCAGAATGTCCTATACGGAGTCTTGAAATAATTATGTCTTCTTTCCTGCTATTAAAACTTTCTCTCCCTTTGCCAACTTGTTTTTGAATTTTATATAGATGTCTAACCTTCTTTTCCCTGTCCCACATTACTTGACACTTTTTATTCATGTGTTCTTTAATTATTCCTTTTATTTCTACCTTACTAAGTAGAATTAGCAAATCAACATTCCTATGCTGTAATGCCTGTTTGGCCAATTTGTCAACCATTTCCTTACCTTGTACTCCCACATGTGCAGGTACCCATATGAACACTAAGACTATACCCATTTTCTGTATTCTAAATAGATTTATAAGTATCTCATATATTAATTCCTGTCTTGTTGTTGACTGTCCACTTACTAAACTATTTAAAGCTGACAGAGAGTCTGAACAAATAACTGCCCTTATCGGCTTAACTTCCTCCACCCAATGAATTGCCAATAAAATTGCTATCAGCTCTGTAGTAAAAACAGAAGTAAAATTATTTGTTCTTTTCTGAATTTCAACTTGGAATTTCTGAATATATACAGCTGCAGCTGTATGTCCTGATGTAGGATCCTTTGACCCATCTGTGTATATATGGAGCATTGAGGAGTATGCTTGATCCAAATACTCCTGAACAACAACTTCCTTCAGTATAGACTTTAAATTTTTAATTTTATGTTGAATATAAAAATAGACTTGAGGTAAAGGTAGCAGCCAAGGGGGAATATTTGACATTACAATAGTCAAGTCAAGTCAAGTCAACTTTATTTATATAGCGCTTTTAACAATGTAGATTGTTTCAAAGCAGCTTTACAGTGTTAAACAGGAAAATAATGCAGCATAATTTTATTCAGCTGTATAGCCATTCTGGAAAAAACGCTGATGTCATCAGTTCATTTCAATTATCATACAGTGACAGTGTGGGCTTTAGATCAATAATTCGATCAGTAATTTAGTTTAAATGGTTAATTTAGTTTATTATTTAGATTTATTTCGATGTTTAGTTGAAAAATTTAGTGTCCCCAACTGAGCACGCCAAGCCAGAGGCAACAGTGGCAAGGAAACCAAAACCCCATTAGGTGACCTAATGGAGAAAAATAAACCTTGGCAGAAACCAGGCTCAGTCGGGGGGCCAGTTCTCCTCTGGCCAGTTAACAAACAGCGTATTATTATTATTATTATTCTGGCAGCTTTACAGCTCAGAGGTCATAATAAATCGGAATATTCGAGGGACCGGGGGCAATATGCTGGAGATGGATTTATTGAGGATGATGATGATTAAATAATTATTAAAGTGCAATATTCGAATGATCGGAGGCAACACGCTGGAGACGGGTTTATTGAGGATGACATATCAATTTAAGTATTATTTAATTGTAATATTCGAACAATCGGAGTCAACACGCCGGAGACGGGTTTATTGAGATGCCGTGTCGATGTGGCAGTTGCAGGGGGAGTCAAATCACGGTCTCTGCAGACACTTCGGGGTCCTGTGTTGGTCTTCTCTGGGCGCAGGTCCACCATCTGATCTGGATACGGCCCGGATCCGGCTGACTGCAGTAAACCTCGGGATAAAACAGAGAGACTATCATTAGCGTAGATGCCATTCTTCTGATGATGTAACGAGTACATCAGGTGTTATGGGAAGTGTTCCCGGTTCCGGCTGACCTAGCTAATGCAGCCTAACAATCATTTCATTGAAAAAGTGTTTTATGTGTATGCCACAGTAAAGAGATGTGTTTTTAGTCTAGATTTAAACTGACAGAGTGTGTCTGCTTCCCGAACAATGTTAGGAAGACTGTTCCAGAGTTTAGGTGCTAAATAGGAAAAGGATCGACCGCCTACAGTTGATTTGGATATTCTCGGTATTATCAACTGGCCAGATTTTTGAGACCCCAGTAGACGTGATGGAGTATAATATGTTAAGAGCTCGCTCAAGTATTGGGAGCTAAACCATTTAGAGCTTTGTAAGTAATAAGTAAGATTTTAAAATGTAAGCGATGTTTAATAGGCAGCCAGTGCAGTGTTGACAGAACTGGGCTAATATGGTCATACTTCCTGGTTCTAGTAAGAACTCGAGCTGCTGCGTTTTGGACCAGCTGGAGTTTATTTATTAAGCGAGCAGGGCAACCACACAATAGAGGGACTAACTAGAATTTCAATAATACCCATATTCATAGCCTCTTTATTTGCTATCCAGCCAAAACTATTGATATTATCATTTCCATATTCCCAGCACTCTTTTAGAATTTCCTTGACTGGATGTTTCTCTGAATGCCCTTTAATATTAAAGGTCCTGTTCTTCGTGATCCCATTTTTCAAACTTTAGTTAGTGTGTAATGTTGCTGTTAGAGCATTTATAATGCCTGTAAAATTATAAAGCTCAAAGTTCAATGCCAAGCGAGATATTTTATTTAACAGAAGTTCCCTTTCAAAGCCTACAGCGAACGGCCGGTTAGGACAACATCCTGGTATTTCCTGCTTTAATTACGTCAGTAGAGCAGTATGTCGACTAACCTCCGCCCACAAGAACACGCGAAAAAGGGGGCGTGGTCTTGTTGCTCCCGCGTGGAGAATAGGAAGTGTTGCGTTCGTATAGTTTGTTTGTCGCCATGTCGTCGAGACGCTGTTATTTTCATCCCGGAGTCAAGTCACCTTTGTTTGGCTTTCCCAGGGACGCTGTACTTAGAGATCATTGAGCGCATGCATCCCCGTTATGGTAAGAGGCGTGACCTTTCCGGTAACGTGCGCTCTGCGTGCCCTAAGCTGCTGTCGAATCACAACACGGGAACCGCTGGCACAATCAGAACTCTTTACGTGTTTCTGAAGGAGGGACTTCATAGAACAGGGAAATCTTTCAAGCCGTTTTGAGGACAGTGAAAACAGCAGTATACAGATAAGTAAATTGTGTGAAAAATACTGTGTTTTTTACACGCGAAATATGAACACATGTTATATTGCACACTGTAAACACAATCAAAGCTTCAAAAAAACACGAAAAACGGGACCTTTAATCCAATAATTCATTGTTAATTTTAATTTACGTATATTACTTGGCATCTCTCCTACCTCCACCTGTAATGCTGATATAGGAGATGTTCTAAAAGCCCCACAACATATTCTTAATGATTGTGCCTGAATAGTTTCAACTTTCTTAATCAAGGATTTTGATGCAGATCCATAAATAATACTTCCATAATCGATAACTGACCTTATCAATGCGCAATGCATTCTTTGTAAAGATTTCCGACTAGCTCCCCATTCCATTCCTGACAAACATCTTAAAGCAGCACTAGGTAACTTTTCAACCTTCATAATATATTTTCAAGACTCTTGTGATGATACATCGACTTACAATAGGTTGAATGACACATCTGCCATAGCCTGACGGGGTCTGTATCGTTTTTAATCGTACTTTTAAACTTCGGGTTTCGGGTAGTAACCCGAGAACAAAAAGAACTACAAAATTCGACTGCTTTACGGCATATACGTCACTTCCACCACCACCCCCACTTCCTTTAATTCGGACGTGCGAGCCCAACTATCGTTTGTTTGCCAGATGTTATAGTCATGGCCGAAGCAGCACAGAAAAATAAGAAAGCTAAAGCAAAAAGAGGAAACGAGAAAATGATCGGATTAAAGGCAGGACGAGGATCAACATTGGGCCAGCGTTTGCTGGTTGGCGTGAGCAGAAGGAGGAGGGGCTACATTCTTGCAAGTAAATACATAAGACCTACAAAATCATATTTTAGGATACCTAACATGTCTGTGATATTTGTTTATTTGTCTTGCCTCAAGCTATAATGCAAATCGATTTTTCAAATTTGCAGATTTATCTATGGTAGCTTGATATTATAATATTGACAATATATGGTTATTACCTACCACTCAAATATTGAATTGAAGTATCATATAGATTCCGTAAAATGGTAACCAATAGACTAGGCTACTATAATGACGCTGGCTTGTAAACGTGAGCATCGCAATCATTTGGCGTTTGAAAAAAATAAAACCCATGAAATTATATTCATATGACATGCTGAAACATATGCCACTGTACCTGGGATGAAGACATTTCACACGCGATGCAAGCAGAACTCCTGCATGTGAACTCCTGCAGTGTTCAGGGCTATCATAGTTGTCATGTCAACAAATGCACGTGCACATCCCCTGACAGAGTTTACGACAGTAGTAGAGGACAATACTGTTTCCCAACTGTAGGGGGACCCCGAGAGCAAAACCTACCTAGTGCTGCTTTAATATATTATTACTTTTTTTTGCATTTTTCTAATAACTTCTGTATATGTGCATTGAAAGTCAACCTAGAATCCATCCATATCCCTAAATATCTTATAACTTTAACTTGTTCAAGAACCTGATCATATAATTTCACTTTTATTTCAGGAATACGATTTCTCTTTGCAAAACAAACTAGTTGAGTTTTAGCAACTGATAATTTAAAACTCCATTTGTTGGCCTATTTTCCCACTTCTTCAACCGCTGTTTGTATGACTTGTGTTATATATAATACACTACGTCCCCTCTTCCATATCGCTCCATCATCAGCATAGAGAGATCTTCCTATATCAATTTTTACATTTTGAAATACATAATTTATCATTATATTAAATAATATTGAACTACAGACACTTCCTTGTGGAGTGCCATTATCTATTTTATATATTTTAGAATATGAAGATCCTACCCTTACCTGGACTGTTCTATTCAACAAAAAATCTTTAACCCAATTAAACATTCTTCCTTCTACCCCTAACTGTTCTAACTTTATTAGTAATCCTTCCTTCCAAAGCATATCATAAGCTTTTTCAATATCAAAAAATATGCCTAGTACCACCTCTTTGTTAACTTGAGCTTTTCTTATATCTGTTTCTAAGCAAATGGCAGCATCTAAAGTACTTCGTCCTTTACGGAAGCCACTCTGATGTGGTGACATAATCCCTCTCCTTTCTAATAAATAGTTCAATCTACACACAATCATACGTTCCATAATCTTACACAAGTTTGATGTTAGGGCGATAGGCCTATAATTTGAAGCATTATGCTTGTTCTTAGCCTGTTTTAAAACAGGGATAATAACTCCGTGTTTCCACGAAGAAGGAAGTCTCCCGGTGCGCCATACTTTATTAAAAAGACGTAATATAACACTCAAAGATAAATCAGATACATTTTTAATCATCGTATAACATATCTCATCCTTCCCTGGAGATGTTTGCTTGACCCTCCCAACAGCTCTCTTTAATTCATGTAACGAAAAGTCCACATCAAAATGATCATTAGAAGCCTCTTTATCCATCATAATATTTGGATGTACCTTTCTACTTTGTTCTCTATTTATTTTCATTTCTTCTGACACATCATTAATTACTGTGTACTTTAACAAACACCTCTGCTACCATTTCTGCCTTTTCTACATTAGTCACAGCTATTCTATCCCGATTATTCAGAACGGGTAGACCAAAGTTTCTTTTTAAACCCCCCATCTTTCTGATCATACCCCATACTTCACTAACATCTACTTTCTCCCCAATATAATTACAATAACTTCTCCAGTAGTTCTTTTTAGCCTCTCTTATTATCCTTCTCACGTTGGCTTGTGCTTTTTTTATATAATTAATTCATCAAATGTATACGTCTTCCTAACCTTTTTAAAAGCCTTATTCCTAGCTTGAATTGCTTTGCTACATAATTCTGTCCACCACGGGACTGATTTATTCCTTTACTTTTCCCAATAATTTGTTCAGCTGTACTATATAATACTAGACACAATTTTCCATTATATATTTCTACATTCTCCACTTCCTCATTAAGACTCAACTCTTGAAACTTGACTTCACTAATATATTTAAATCCCTCCCAATTTGCTGTTTAAATTTCCATCTACACATCCTATCCTCTATAATTTCTGTAATATCCATGCCTATTTTACAACTAATGGCATAATGATCACTTCCAATTGTAGAATCCTCCAAAACATCCCATGTGCACATCCCTGCTAAAAATTCTGACACCAGTGTTAAATCTATAGATGAGCAACTTACATCAAATCGTGTAGCTCTACCATCATTCATACATACCATACCCTTCTCATCTAGCATTCCTTCTATTACCTTGCCATTGTGATCAGTATTACCACTTCCCCATAAAGTATTGTGTGCATTAAAATCCCCACACCATATTACTAGCAGCCATATCACCCTGTAGCCCAAGACTGGTTTCCCACTGAAGCTAAGCAGGGCTGAGCCTGGTTAGTACCTGGATGGGAGACCAACTGGGAAAACTAGGTTGCTGCTGGGAGAGGTGTTAGTGAGGCCAGCAGGGGGTGCTCACCCTGTGGTCTGTGTGGGTCCTAACACCCCAGTATAGTGATCGGGACACTATACTGTAACAAGCACCATCCTTCGGATGAGATGTTAAACCGAGGTCCTGACTCTCTGTGGTCATAAAAAATCCCAGGATGTCCTTCGATAAAGAGTAGGGGTGTAACCCCGGCATCCTGGCCAAATTTGCCCATTGGCCCCTGTCCATCATGGCCTCCTAATCATCCCCATATATATATACGATTGGTATCATCCCTCAGTCTCCTCTCCACCAATCAGCTGGTGTGTGGTGGGCGTACTGGCGCAATATGGCTGCCGTCGCATCATCCAGGTGGATGCTGCACATTGGTGGTGGTTGAGGAGATTCCCCCCTTCTATGTAAAGCGCTTTGAGTGCCTAGAAAAGCGCTATATAAAAAAAATGTAACAAATTAATTATTATTACTTTTTGATTACCCATTCCCATTATCTTATCTAACACTACTATACTTGACCTATAACAAGGATTATAAAAGTGAATTACCTAATTTAACACTCTGTTCTCTTAAATATACCTCAACTGAAATTGATTCATATTCCACCCCTCCACCATTTCCTTTTGGTTTATCCCTTCTAATACTTGTATATCCTAGAATCACAAAATCTAAATTAGTTTTCAACCAAGTCTCTTGTATGCATATAACATGAGGCTTATAATCCATATCTTCTATTACCTTCTTAAACTCTTGTCCATTTGCGATTAAACTCCTTGCATTCCACTGTAAAATTAATAAAACATTAAAAGCCTCCACATGTTGCCTGAGAATCTATTACTTGACCCTTAAAGGGTTAGTTCACCAAAAAATGAAAATTCTGTCATTAATTACTTACCCTCATGTCGTTGGACACCCGTAAGACCTCCGTTCATCTTCGGAACAGAAATGAAGATATTTTAGTTGAAATCTGATGGCTCTGAAAGGCCTCCATTGGCACAATGGCACGGTTCACTATCAAGACCCTTAAAAGGTACTAAAGACGTCATTACAAAGTCCATCTCACTACAGTGGTTCTAAAATAACTTTATGAATCGGCGATAATAGTTTTGTGCGCAAAAAAACCCTAAATAACGACTTACATAGTGATGACGATTTCAAAACAAAGCATCATGAAGCTTCGAAGCGTTATGAATCAGCGATCCGAATCATGATTCGGATCATGATTCCAAACTGCTGAAATTTGGCAATTCAAACCGCTGATTCGACTCGCTGATTCATAACGCTTCGAAGCTTCATAATGCCGTGTTTTGAAATCGTCATCACTATGTAAGTCGTTATTTAGGGTTTTTTTGCGCAAAGGGTCTTGAGAGTGTAAAGTGCCATTGTGCCAATGGAGGCCTTTCAGAGCCATCAGATTTCAACTAAAATATCTTCATTTCTGTTCCGAAGATGAACGGAGGTCTTACGGGTGTCCAACGACATGAGGGTAAGTAATTAATGACAGAATTTTCCTTTTTGGGTGAACTAACCCTTTAAGTTTTTCATTAACTTGTTCCAAAGTAACATCTACAAACTGTAGATGTTTCTCAGCTGCCTTGACTATGATTTTAATTCTTTCAGTTCGGCTTTCAGTTTGTGCAGCGCAGTTTATTACCTCAGCTAAGAAAGTAATGAAATTAGCTTTCCCAACTTTTAAAACTTCTTCATTTATTCTGGATTGCATCGATGGTAAATTTTTTGGATTTATTTGGACTGTTTGTACATTTTCCTGACCCACTTCCGTCTGTTTCACCTTTTTAACTGCCTCAGCATATGAGATTCCCTCTTGCATCCTGGCGTTCTGAATTTTTACAGCATTCTTATGAACCACACATCCCCCATAGCCAGCACTGTGTTCACCTCCACAGTTGCAGCATTTTAGCTGTGTCCCTTGCTCACACTTCCCATATTCATGGTTACCACTACATCTAGCACATCGTTGTTTTCCCTTACAGACTGCAGCGACATGCCCATATTTTTGACATCTAAAACATCTGATTGGAGGTGGTACATATGCTCTTACTACATAACTGACATATCCAATGTGCACTCTCTCAGGCATTCTTTCCTCATCAAACTGAAGCATTACAGAAAGACTATCTACTTTCTCTTTGTTGCGTACACATTTTAGTCTTTTCGCTTCAATCACTTTAGCCCCTGATATGTTGCTCTTTACTGTATCAGTGGAAACCTCGATTGGTATTCCATATATCACTCCCCTTACCCAAGCTCTCTTACTTGGTATTATACATGTCATTGTCTGACCAACCATTGATTTTTTTACCCTGTGCCACTTTCTGCTGTTTTTCATCTTTACATAAAATTAGAAGATTTCCATTTCTCAAAGTCTTGGCACTCACTATATCACCTAGTGCTTTTTTAAATGCCTTCGTAAGTTTTACCGGATTGATCACTTTACTATCATTTACAAACGTCATCAGTACCTTAAAATCCTCTTTGCTTGTCCGTGCCTGCATCCTTTCTATTCCACCATCAGTTCCCGATTCATTACTATAAGTTTTCTTTCTCTTACGTTTGGCAATTTTATTCCAATCTTCTGTATTCCTACCACTAGTCTCTTCCTCCATCTCCGGATCACTTCCGGTACTACCGTCACTTCCCTCCATCAATGCTCCAGTCACAAGGTGTTTCTCAATGTCAAGGATCCTTCCTCTGCAGGACTGGTCCTTCCAAGTCACTTCCTTCAGAGGCTAGGCGAGGCTCCTCTTTAGCATTCGGAGAACACGTAAATGGAACAGGCTAGCAAGTGCACGTCATTGGCTCATTACGTCAGTGAAAAGGTCCATTAGCCATCAATAACGTAATTTGTGTAATATCAGTACGGTAGTAATTTGTACTGGCATTTAAACGTTAAACTTTACTTATATTTACTACGGTTATAACAAATGTTTGGTAACGTAAATACTTACACTTGAAAGCATATTGCGCCGTTAACGCTCCGACATTTTGTATTTTTTGAACAAGATAGCAAAGCTGCGCACATAGGATTGTGGGTGATTTGAGAGCGCGAAGGCTACTCGTATGCATCCTTTCCTATATGGCATATTTTTCGAATGAAGGACTCAGACCTTGGTTGAAATTCCGAGGATCCTCGACATTGGAACAGCCCTTCGACGGATGTCGATGACGTAGCATCCTCGGAATTCTGGCTTCCGAGGATCCTTCCTAGACATTGAGAAACGCCTACAGTCCAGTGTTGTCAACCAACCACCTTCTCACCAAAAGGCTCACACAACCGATGCACGAGTGTGGCGCGGCCTTATGACGTCACACCACCACACCAAAATAAAAGTCCCGTTCACACTCTGCTGTGTCTAAAACCACAAAAGTGCACAGAAATGTACATAGAAACAATTATATAAAAACATTCAGATTTTAACGTATTATTGAAATTCACTTAATAACACAATGGTGTGTTAATATACAGTTAAAAGATCAATCGTTTCGCTAGATAAGACCCTGTTCCACGTCTGGGATCACACAGAGCTCATTGAAGCCCTTTGAAACTGCATTGATTTGGACCTTCAGCATTTTGGTTGTAATTGAAACCATTATGTGGAGAAAAATCCTGGAATGTTTTCCTCAAAAAACGTAATTTCTTTTCGACTGAAGAAAGAAAGACATGAACATCTTGGATGAGATGGGGGTGAGTAAAATATCAGGAAATGTTCATTTTGTAGTGAACTAATCCTTTAACTGAAGAAAGTTTTGGCACATCCAACTGTTAACTTCATCAATGGGGCGTAAATCTGGGTGTCGTCAGCATATCTGTGGTAAGCAATATTGTTCTCTCTCATTATTTGGCTCAGTGGGAGAATGTACAGGTTTAATAGGAGTGGTGCAAGAATTGACCCTTGTCCATGTCATGAATGTCCACTCAGACTTATGGTCACCTATACTCCCCCTTCTAAGTCTGGGATTACAAATTTATACATTGTTATATATAGGTTCCAATGTAATAGAATATAACTGAAAACATTATCTATATTTGTGTTTTACATTTTGAAGTAAACTTGAGGAAATTCTAAGGAGATTACGAAAGACCGTGTAAGTGTTTGAGACATTAAGTCTTTTGTCTTTATGCACTTCCTGACCATTTAGCATAACAAGCTCAGAGATTGGTGATACTCTGTCTGGGCAGGTTTCCCAAAACCTGTATTTTCCAGGCCTGTTCCTGTTCTCTTCATTGTTTCTAAAATGAGCACCATTTGTCTTTAATGACTTTTGGAGCCCCTGAGTGGTAGGCTGATTGAATCTATGCATTTGAGTGACACTGTTATGCTGAGTGATTAAATTAGCATCTATGCATTTGATTGACACTGTTATGCTGATTAAATCAAGCATTGTATTGCTTAGAGTGTCTCCTCCCCTGCTGTATAATCCCTCCCCTTGAAATGTATATAAAATACAATGTTCAACTGGCTTTAGTCAGACTTGGAACCTCAGCGGAAAGACAGCATGTTTTTCTCAATAAAGAATCCTGCTGAAAAACCTATCCAAGTTCTCCTGGTCTCTACTAGGGCTGAACGATTTTGGAAAAAAATCTAATTGCGATTTTTTTTAACCAATATTGCGATTGCGATTTAATATGCGATTATTTTTTAAACTCTTTATCTTCTGTATTATTCAACAATACATTATTGTATAGTAATGGTGAAAATCTTTAATTGGTACCTCACAATCCGATTCCGATTCTGGGAGTCACGATCCGATTCCAAAACAATTCTTGAACTTTTTAATTTTTTAATAAATTAATAAGATTGATATTAATAATTAATATGTTTTTTTATTATGATATATGTAATTATAAGTTTTTTAAAATAACTACACATTATAACATTTTAATTAAAACAATTGCATGTTAATAATTTTAAATATATAAACTAATATAGCTGCAAAACATAAAGTAGTAAATCATAAAGAGAAACAAAAAAACATATTACAAGCAATGAACAAAGAGTGCTTTCAGTATTTAAGAGTGTCTGAACTGTGAGTGATTTTTCTCTTTCTCAGCTTTACTGTTTGATTATTAATCATGACATCATAGACAGCGGGAGACCTGCATTCACACTAATGCACAGATCTCTTTTGAAATATAAGATGTGTTTGCCCTGTCTGTTTAATTCATTAAGACATTACTGATGGTGTTTACATTAATTTTGCGTCATAAAAGCATTTTGAGACGCGCACAGACGCGTGCTCGCGAGCACTCTTCACAATGCACCGTGTGAGCATTTGAAATGGAAAGCCTTCTGTCAGTGAGTTTCTAACGACATGAATGAATCCTTCGTTGAGCATTTGTAAGGAAAATACCGGCGGGCGAGAACACACACTGTAAGCGTGACGTCAGTTTCTCACAGCGCTTATCCTGTGCAAAGAAGCCTGCGAATGTCATTGCAATTCGCGCCGTCAACCTTTCCGAACGTCATGAAATATTATTTTATGGTTTGTGCGTGATTGTGTGTATGTGTGTGTGTGTGAGAGAGAGAGATATAATGGAAGCAATCAGAATACGGGTGTTTCTAAAACACACGCAGCGCCACCGCGCACCTGCAGTTAAAATCTAAGCGCAGAATCGATCCAGAATCATTGGAGAGATGATAGTAGCCTATAGTATGAACAACACAATATTAGATAGATCAAACACAAATAGTTTTTTTTTTCTTTTAGGCCAGGCATATGATAGGCTATGTGTAACGTGCCATGTTGATGCTTCTTCTGCAGACTTTACTCTCGCGTGTCACGTGACCAGACTGTAATCGCAGCCTTTGCGGTTAGGAAATTGCGTTATAGCATATCGCGATATTATCGCAAATGCAATTAATCGTTCAGCCCTAGTCTCTACTTCAAGAAACAACAGAAGTTCACAACATAAGTATGACCTGAACCATTTAAGGACCATCCCAGAAAGCCCAATTCAGTTTTCCAGCCTGTCAAGAAGTATGTTATGATCGACAGTGTCAAATGCTGCACCGAGGTCGAGTAGCACCAGCACTGATAAATTGCCTGTATCAGTATTGAGGCGAATATCATTTATTATCTTTAAGAGCGCCGCTTCTGTGCTGTGATGTAGAACCAGAGGCGGACAGAGTACACAGCTTCATTACTTGAGTAAAAGTACAGATACCCCTTGCAAAATTTTACTCAAGTACAAGTAAAAGTACTACAGTCAGATGTCTACTTAAGTAAAAGTACTGAAGTACTTGTTTTTAAATGTACTTGAGTATCAATAGTTCAAGAGTACATTTTCTAAATATTGCATTACTACTGCCACAGTGCTTACATTTATGTACAGAAACGTCCTACATGGAGTTATGAAAAATGTTAATACCTTGGAGAACGTAAAAGTAATTTTCAACTTTTTACCATGTTGCTTTATTTAACATTTCTCACTTGCCCACAAGGCAATAGCACAATGGCAACGCTCTGATAAACCTCTGCTAGAGTTTTAATGGATTTTTTGCCCCCACATTTGAACCTGACTGTGTTAAACACACCACATACTCAAGAACATCAAAGCAAATGCTCAGCTTACATTAATTAATATCAGAAAAGAAAATTCAGCTAAGAATTGTGTGTACATGTGAGTTTCTCTGTTATTTCATCAATCAAATCAATAAACCTAAACCAGCAAAGAAGACAATATAGCAATGTTCTGACACACCTCTGAACCTTGACCGTGTTATACACGCAGCATAGAGCAAAGAAGAGAAAATAATAATGATTCAAGAAAATCAGCTGTGTTTAGGTCAGCGTACAAAGAAGGAAAAATAAAATTCAGCTCATTTGAGTGACAGTATTAAAGGGTTAGTTCACCCAAAAATGAAAATTCTGTCAGTAATTACTCACCCTCATGTCGTTCGACATATTCGGAACACAAATGAAGATATTTTTGTTGAAAGCTGATGGCTGAGAAAGGCTACAGATAGGCCTCCATTGGCATTCAGTACATTTACTCTCCCAAGACCCATAAAAGGCACTTAAAACGTCGTTACAAAGTCCATCTCACCACAGTGGCTCTACAATAACTTTACGATGTGACGACAATAGTTTTTGTGCGCAAAAAAAATCAAAATAACACCTTTATCCAACTTGTTCTTCGCTTCCGTGTGTGCCTCCACGACGCATGCGTGAGAATATCCTGCGAAATGATTCAGTGATTCGAATCGCGACTCGTGCTGCTCAAACAGTGCAAATGAACCAGAACAACAAACACTAACATGTGTCATGACAACTTAAACAAACCAACTGTTTGACCAAAACCAATGTTTTCATGAATGTGTAATCATTTAAATAATATATAATTCATTAATACCAAATGTAGATCATATCAAGATCTGTAAAGTTTGTTATTAATTTGAGTGTTTGCTAGTTTTGAGGGTTTTTTCCCCCCTGCTGATTGAAACACTCAGAGATTTAGATTGGCTTTATTATTCTCATCTTAAACAGGACAAACACAGAAAACCTCCTGGTGAAGCGACAGATCCATGTGACACTATTATAAAGATGGAGTTCATTAAAGAGGAGAGTGAAGATTGAAGAAACATTCAGAGTGAAACATGAAGAAACTGAGGAACAAACAGGTTGGTTTCATTCTCAAAGATGAACTCAGTCAGTTGATCTTTATTCAGGTGTCCAGCTCTACAGAAATAGAGAATAAACAGAAGTATAATCATACAGAGAATAAAACAGAAGTAGCCTAAACAAAACAGTTATTCTGTGAAACATTTTACCCAATGTCTACCATGAAAAAGCAATTTTTGTTATATTTGTCCTCAAAAGTGCTCTACTAACGTTTTAACATAACTGAACATCAATAGCAGTAAATGTACATAAAATGAAGTCATAATTGAGTGGATCATATCGATCTTTCAGAGATGTTTAAAGCTGCTGATCCTCTCCTCTGGTAGACCATCATATCCACCTTTTGATTTAAATAAACTTAAAGTTTTAGTAAAAAGAATTGGCAAAAGTTTTAATTTCATACTCATACATTTTAAAGGTCCTATGGCATGAAATTTTCATTTTATGAGGTATTTCAACATTAATATGAGTTCCCCTAGCCTGAATATTGTCCCCAAGTGGATAGAAATGTTGAACGGTGTAAAACCGAGTTCTGGCTGTCTTTCTCTGCCTTTGAGAAAATGACAGGCCAGACGAGCCAATCCTGAAGTCTCCTGGTTTGACGTCCAAGCAGGAGCGGTTTCCTCCCTTTCCTCCGCCCAGAGAATCTGGCACGCCCATGCAAACGCTCGAGATCATTAACGTTACTTGTGAACGAGTGAACGCTGGCAGTTTCTCAGTGTTTGGATGTACAAATGAAAACAGAAGTCTTTCTTCAGTTCCTTCTGATCTGTGATCATTTATTTCTTAAGTGTAGCTAATTATTTATTATTCGTGCACACACTGCGGCTTCTCTCTCTCCCGACAGAAAGGTGTTTTCGTGTTTTCTATCTTGTGAGTCAGTGTTTTTGTACGTCCTCGTCGCGTCTATCTGTTCTAAAATGTGCATACAGTCGAGAGTTTCTGCTCAACATCAGCAGTCACATCTTTAGAGATAAACTTCACACACGCCGAAGCTCGGCCTTCAACATCCCCGACCCCCAGTACTGCATCTGGCCCACAGCGGAGGCACCAAACGCGGCGTGAGATTAAGCAGAAGGGGGGTAAGCGTGAGAGTATCCGGCTAGGCTAGCCAGCTTTCCCCACAACAAACTGGATTACATTCGATTACTGCTGTTGTCTTTGTTTGCGCTGTGTAACGTTACTCAATGCGCATCACTGACGCTATTCATATGATTGGAACATATCTAGAAATAATGCTATACTCAACACTTACTAACTCGTTCATCTCGACAGCTGTAATGGTACATTGCATGTGTTACAAAGTTGGTAGAATAATGATGAAGACGGACTCGGCGTGACTGGGACTCGTGTTTATTCAGAACTCTCAGATACAAACACAATAAACTCGCGCTGACAGACAGCGCTCTCATAACTCAGTAGTTACTATAAATAACTTTGTTAGCAATCGCTCCGTCTCCGTGATGTCCGGTTCGCGAACGAATCATTCTTTTGAATCGGTTCTTTTTAGTGAACCGAACCAGGGGCCCGTTCTTCGTACCTCGCTAACTCAGTTAGCTGGATTTGATTGTTGATGATTTGGCATGATCTTGGATTGTTTGGTTCTTCGACGCTCATCCTGGACTTGCTGTCATAGTAACAGGTCCGTAAGATTAAACCTGCTCGGGAGCGGCTTATTTCATGTAAACAGGATTAGATTGCATCTTGAAGTCATACTTAAAATCTGTCCCAGCCACTGCTACTTTATTACAAGAGTTCATTACTGAACCAGGGGCAATAATAATAATTTTAAATAATAATATAAAAATGTTATATTGTATATGTATATGAGAATGTATAATACTATAGACACAGCCACTTGATTGAGCGATTTATTTGTGATGGAACAATTACTTTATATAATTTTGTTTTTATTGGTTTACACACATGTTGTACAGTTACTCTGAGCCGTGCATTAAGTGATCACGGATATTATGGGAGTGGCTTGATGCAGCGCAAGAGAGGATAATTTTATCTTGACCCATAAGAAACTGTCACGTTACAAATCTGCTTCAAATTAAATTAAAAATTAAATTACAACATTGAAATAAAAATGTAAAGGGTGTACAAATACTGTATAAAATCCCGAATATAAATAATTGGTAATCATGTTAAAAAAACAAAAAACATTTATCATTTATCTATTATAACTTTTATGTTGGTTTGGTCGTTTGGCTGTTTCCTTATAAAGGTTCAGAAATTCGTGGGGGGGTTTTTTGTGTTA
Organism: Gobio gobio; assembly: GCF_949357685.1. Taxonomy (NCBI): domain Eukaryota; kingdom Metazoa; phylum Chordata; class Actinopteri; order Cypriniformes; family Gobionidae; genus Gobio; species Gobio gobio. The sequence goes on from NC_137106.1 coordinate 49,914,216, forward strand.
TTTGTCAGGTTTTTTTTAATTTTTTTTTTATTGAACAGATATAAGAACAAATTTTGTCAAGTTTTTTGCCAGGTGGCTTTTTAATTATATGATGTCATTACGTTGCTGTCTTGACGCCAGCCAATCGCTGCATTGCTGATCGTGGTTTCGAGTATCGATGCATCTGCCCTCTTCAGGGGAAAAAAGAACGCTCAGTAATCTTAGATCATTTAATCCAGATATTTTAATCCAATCCGCAAATTCGTTTGAAGAACCAAATTAGCCAGAGATCAGTTATCACGATTAAAAGATCTGGGATCTGTCAAATCATCTTAGATGTATTAAGCGAGGTACGAAGAACGGGCCCCAGTTCACCAAATCGGACTGAATCGTTCTAAACGGTTCGCGTCTCGAGTCAGCGCTGATCCATAATTTACTAAAGTTACTAACTTTCTGACATGAGTGACAGCCCCTCCGACTAGAAATAAACTATTAACCTGAAGTGTATGCTAGTAACTACAACAGTTCACCCTGAACTGAGACATGCTGAGAGAACTGATGAGAAGTGAACACAGGTCCATCCGTCTCTCTGGCAGCAGCTCGTGCCTCGTTAAACCACGCCCCCTCCGCTCATTTAAAATGCAAAGATGTCAGCCAATCACAACAGTGGGCGTTTTTACTGAAGTCTCACAGCAGACACGCCTCTTGAAGCAGGGCATTCAGCCACAGGGCAAACAGCAGTATAGAAAAAATGCCTTTTATTTCTAAATTGACATTTTATGATGTAAAAATCATACTAACAATATAAGTACACCTCAGGAAACACTATAAAATAATAGAAAAATGCCATGCCATGGGACCTTTAACTGATCATAACCTGAAATATTTGACTGAATTCATACATTTAACTTTTATCATGTAATCTCAACTTAAACATTTTAAATAGTGGAAACTTGGCTAGCTTTAACTAGCGAATTCAATAAATGCTAGCTTGCTAATTGGTAACAATAGCCACGTTTACATGGGCACTTTTTTGTCATTCCGATTGAAAGATTCGGTGGACTGTTTACATGAGACATTATCTAAACCGTAATTTTTATATTTATTTTATTTTTCTGTGGGCGGACATGCAGTAGTTTAACCTAATTTATGTCCTATACAATGGCTATTTCAACAGCTGTGAATGATGAATGCGGAATCAAAAATGAATTCAATTAATTTATTTTGAAAAACACAAAATTAACAATAAAATGCACTCAAATTATGAATAAAAACAGGATATACGGTGAAACATGAATGAAGCATTCAAGACGTGCTCAGCATCATTACTAGTAGTACTAAACATATATATTTCAGATGATTAAGGAAAGATACCATAATCACAAAGGTATAAATATTAACAAAAGTAATTAAAGTAGACTGTGGGTAATGTTACTTAACCAATTTGAAGCAGTTGTTGAATTTTTTTTTTTATAGCTAACTTAACTAACGAGAAACCGAGATCAGCTTGAATGATCCCCCGTTGAAATGGCAGCTCTCAACGGCTACCAGGACTTGTACAGTTTTATAAAAGCTATTTATTATTTGTCGTAAAGTGTAAGATAGGGCTGTAATCAACCAAAGAAAATCTTGGTCGACTGAAGTCCTGAAATTTTCGACTAAAAATCGACTAAAATGACATTAGGAAAAAAAACGTTGAATGAATAAGCTGCGCACTGTGCGCAATACTTGGTAGCCTTGTTGTCTGCCTAAATTAATTATAAATAAACATAAAAAACTAGTAGGCTATTTGCAGAATATTAAATCGTTTTTGACCTGATTATTTTACACTGAAATGAGTCTGACACACGAGTTTGTCGGCTCTGACAGCGCTGCATCACGTGCCGCCTATGACTTCCGAAAATATAGTACTATGTGTTGTCAACTAGATATCATCACAAGAACTTATGAGGAATATGCAACATAATTTAGACAATTGTTTGTGTCATATGTATTATAATAACTGACAGACACTCATTTCAGCCGCTCTGTGAACACAGGATCAGCTCAGCTTCGCGGCTGAGACACGAATAGACTATTAACTTAAAGCTTTTACTCTTAAACACAAAAGGCACGTCCACTTTAATAAAAAAGGAAATAATATACAAGAAAACTAGCCTTCTTCAATCTGTCTCTCTTCTCCAGCGGGTTGGGCTAATCCAAAAGAAGTGGAAACAATGGGGGTGTTCTGAAGGCAGACTGTTACCTGTGAAACAGGGGTGCTCTGAAAACACCCCCATTAGCAATTAGTGCTTTCCACCTGATGAAATGAACGCGGCGCGGCAAAACTGATGAAATGAACGCAGCAAAACTAATGAAATGAACGCAGCAAAACCATAGACCGTAAAAAAATATGGACGACGCGACTTCATTAGCTGTGTCCCAATTCAAGGGCTGCGTCCTTTGAAGGCCGTGTCCTTTGAAGTGCGCGGCCGACGCAGCCTTCAAAGGACGCACCGAGACTCGTTTACAGTGGAAGGTATAGCGGATTGCGTCACCGCAGCGCGACGAAGGCCGTCCCAATTCGTAGGTCCTTCGAAGGCTCCTTCAAAATATGGCCTGCAAATGCGTCCTTCTTTTCCCATGAAATGAAGGATAGTTGGATGGATGCTTCGCAGCCTCGCCTAACCCAGAATTCATTGCGCGCCGCGACGTCAGATTTTTGAAGAGAAATTGCCAGATTACACTTTTAAATGCAAGTATTGGGTTTCAATTTACTCCAGTAATCTAATGTATCTACTGATAAAAATAAAACGTTGACTAATATGTTACCAACATATGATTTTATATAGTTTATACTCTTTATTATGCACATAAATGGGCCGAGGTAAACATCTTTAGCTGTTTTGTTTTTAGGCAGTTGAATATAACTTTAAAGTCCAGTATAAATGTTCATTTCAGTTCTCTTCAACGGCAGCTGTCAACAGTTGCTAAATATTACAAATAATGTAACGAAATACATTTACTCTGTATTTGAGTATAATTGTGAAGTACCTCAGATTTTTATTCAACTTCATCTCAGAGGCAAATATTGTGGTTTTATGAAAAACTGAATTTTAACACATGGATATTACATTTTGATATTAGTTATCGTTTAAAAAAGAATCTAAAAATAAAATACACTAGAAATATGTCTTATAGATCAGGGATAGGCACTGTTGGTCTTGGAGGACCACTGTCCTGCAGAGTTCAGCTCATAGAACAGTTATGCATGTTAAAATATTTTGTTGTTTGCTTTGAGGATGTGAGTTAATTTAATTTATTCTTCCCTCTTTCTGAAAACATCTTAGCGACATGGCAGCCGTCGAATAAGTCAGCACTGCAAACCTGTTGGTAGACAGTGGAAATATGCCCTGATCCAGATGATGTCCCGCTGACAGAGGCTTCACCAGGGTCAATAAAGCCCAGCTCAATAAAAGACTACATAAAAACATTTTCTTCCATCTGTTTTATGTACTGTTAATTTTAAAATGTATTTAGTTTTTCTAATCTTAAACATAACTTATGTAAATAGTTGTAAAAAGTACTGTAAATAAAAATGTATAGAACAATTTATTTTTTCATTTACAAATTAATTGACATGACAAAAATAAATGTACAGAATTATTTATTTTATTAACAAATTATAACTTGCATAACAAAAATAATGTGTAGAACGGTAATATTTCATTTACACATTTTAATTTACAAAACCAAAATTTTAGTTCTCAACTATCTCTCAAGAAGAGAAAACAATCAATCCATTCTCTCCCTGCTCTCCTCTGTCTCTCGCTGAAACTTCCTGTCCTCCCTCAGTATCTCCATCAGCTCATCCTCTCGGTCTCGTCTCCTCTTGGTCATCCACTGCTGAACTTGGCCCTGGTGTGTCCTCAGGGATGGAGGCAATGAGGACAGTGGGGTTGTCCCAACACCTCATTCATGAAGACAAACCATGGCCAAGTTCCCCACTCCCTCACCTGTCCCAGGACACTTTCAATACTAAGGCAGAGAAAACAAATATGTCTGTCAACAACAAACAAAACAGCACAATACATTTCAGTAAAGATGTGTCTATTAACTTGCATACTTTTTATTTATTTTTTAAGTTGTAATAAGTTTACTTTTTTTACCTGCAAGGCAGGGGTGCAATCTTAAGAAAAATTAAAAATATGATGCATCAGTAGCCTACAAACATACAAAATACTCCAGAAATCATATTTATAGATACTCAAATTCTATATTCTCGATTTTTCCGGCCTGGTAAATAAATACTAATTTGCTGCCTCATTTTAATAAAGCTGCTAAAAGTAACTTGATCCATAACAAAACGAAATATTACATCAGATCACCTAACGAATAAAGCTGTGCCGTGGTAACACAGAAATAAAGACCACCGGCTTTTAAAACGTTTCGTTGGTTATTTTAGTAAATTAAAACACAACAGGCTACTTACATGTATAAGTGTTCCTCGGCCGCGGGATGGGCAGAGGAATACACTGCGAAGGATCCACTTGTTCTGGTTGGTTCTATCCTTCGCGGCAAGGGAGAAAGACGGTGGGTTGGGTTGCCAGGTCTCTGCAACAAAAGTAGTCCAAAACTCCCAATGCGATTTTCTCCATCGAGCGGCCGAATTCTCCACTGCAGTTGTACGTTTGGGGGTGTTGGAGCGGCGAAATCGTACTTATGGGGTAGAACCAAACCCGCGGAAATAATTTTTCACCCGCGGCAACAACTTAAAAGTGGTCTAATTCGGCTGAAAAAACGGGGACTTGGCAACACGGACGGCAGGCTGCATTTGAAGGCTCCTTCGAATTGAGACAGCCTTCGTCGCGCTGCGGTGACGCAATCGGCCTTCAAATGCGGCCTTTGAAGGATGCAGCCCCCGAATTGGGACACAGCTACTGACTACCGCTGACCAAAGTTGAAGCTTTCATAGGCCCGCTCACGGCGCTGACATCTTGGGACCGAGTCTGCGCAGTAGCGATCTCGGGACCGGAGTTGCGCAGTAGAGAACAGGAAGTAGAGGCGCGATTATCAAAAGCCCGCCCACACTCTCGCAGATGCAGAACAATTCATTATGTTGGTGTGAAATAAACAGTTATGGAAGTGTAGAAATTAAAGCTAAAGCTCCAATCTCCTCCCAAAAATCCAGAAAAAAGTCTGTTAGTGCCTCAGTGACAAGTTCACTCAGAGAAGCCGTCAATCTCAGCTGTCAATCATGACGTCACACCCCCCGTTTTTATAGCATCAAATAACTCACTAAAACTAAACTTATTTAAAAAACGAACACTTGAAATGAAATTATTGTAATAAAAACTGCCTAAAATGACAGAAACCATCTTTAGGAAACAATTATTTGAAGTGTAATTAAATTGTTTAGTGTGTCTCGCGCCCATTCTAATACATGGAGAGGCGGGGTTTAGGAGCTATACTGGGACCGGCCACCGGGGGGCGATCGAGTCGCGAAAGCTTCAATTTCTGACTGAAGCACTACAGGCTTGAGCAAAACTAATGAAATGAACGTGGCTCGGCCTTGGCTTGCGGTCTGATGGATGGGTTCTCTCCCACGTTAATGCAAGTTTTTAAAAGTCTTTTTTATATAATTTTGCATCGCTGCTGTCTATCTATCACACAACTGCAAATTATAGGCTAAGTGAATAGGTAAACACACTTCATGAACTCACAGGCGCGAGATGCATGAGACAGCCTGACACCGAATTGCCTAACACAGCTGTCAATCAAACTCATTAAGCATTATGCAAAAACCATAGACTGTAAAAAAACACATTCTATTTATTTCAGTATTTGAGATGTTATAATAATTTTGTAATTACGTTAAAATAATTTAAACAACTGTTATTTAACAAATATTATTATATTTGTATAATAAACTGGGGGTGGGGGCCTAGTCATCATAGTGGCTACGCCCCTGATTATGTGCTAACGTTACTGATAGGCTATTGTAGGTTGCGGTGGCCTATAGTTTCTTATATTTAGGGGTTCGAGCCCGAAGGGCTGAAACCCTATTGTAATTGTGCTGATTTTTATTTCTTAATAGAACTGTGCCAGCTGGAAAGTTTTTTCAAAGAGCCAGATAGTCATTTTGCAGCAGGCACAACAAATGAACAATGATACTAACGTTAGCATTTCAGGGAGGTCAGTAGATCAGCAAATATCGTTCTCAAATAGATTATTATTGGAATATAATATAACAATGCACAATCACAGTGACGGCGACTGGGTTCAGCATTTACTGTATCTGCCAGTCTCTTCAAAGGAAGATTTCAAACGGCGAACGGCAAATGATTAACTTACACACGATGATTTTGTTTTGGTGGTTTGCTTGACGATGTGAGTACAGGACTCTTTCACTTTAATGGTAACGTTAGACATTGTTGTGCCGAATTTTGCCCCTCTGCCAAATTATTAGCCCCCTCATTGAAGTCGCCTGATTGCCTAATCCTAACCCCTCCCCTACTCCTAAATTTACCAATACTAGAGGGGTAATAATCTGGCAGGGGGTCGAAATTCTCTGGTGCTGCTCAGGTCACAATTTCAATCACACACACAGCACGTAGCAGGAATATCTGGACCACAGCCAATCAGAGGCAAAGACCCGCCCCATCTCTGTCTCTGATTGGTTTAGACCACAACATGATCCAACCATGAGTGTGTGAGTTCAGTCAAAGGAGGTGGAGGGGCAGCTGAGCGGATGCAAGGACGTTAGGTGCACCTGTCACAGGCATTACTGGCTTGTACTTTTAAATCCATTATATTATAAATGTACAGTTTATTGATGTTCTGTGGTTTTACACTGCAGTAATTATTAAATAAATCATATTATTGTGAGGTGAGCTTAAAGGGTCACTACTATGAAAATCACAGCTTCAGTGTGACATCAGTAAGAAAAAGTATAATTTCATAGATATTTTCAATAATAGCTGTTCATATTAAAATATGTAGGAACTTAATACATTAAGTTGTCCTTTTAAATGTAATTTAATAATATGTATTAATTAAAAAAGGTTTGCTGTTCCAATAAAGCTCCGTGTGCTCCCTTTAAGCTCATCCACATTGAACGTCTATGTAAATACTTCATAAACAGACTTTAAATATTTACTTATGGTTTTCACTTCAAGCTAAAAAAACACGTTGTGAGCTTAATGGCATCAGGGGTGTAAAGGGTACAAACATGTTTGACTTTTTGCATTTAATGATGTACATCTTAATCGAAATGCTTTTGCCATTTAAAATAACATTAAATATGATTGTGTGAGAGATTAATATTTTATTTTAACATAACTTCTTGTACTCAAACTCTTGCACTAAAATGTCTCAGTGTAGAATTTGGTGAGCCTGATAGGTACATTTACCCTATAAAAGAAAAGAAAAGAAAATACAAAAACCGTTGCAGGATTTACGATATTGATGACCGTTAAAAACGCGTCATCACAGTCTGTGAAAAGGGTGTATTGAATGTGTTTTTTCAACCATCATGGGACATTATTAATATTAGTCCTGTGTTCATATGTTCAGGGCTTCTGCACTGGAACACCACCCAGGAGCGTGATTGGCCCGCCTACATTGTGGAGAGAACAACGATTAAGAAACCTTCATGAGAGACTTTCGAGGCTTAAGGTAAGAAGGCTATCATACTATTAAATGTGTTATTTCAACCATCATGGGTCATTATTAATATTTATCCTGTGTTCATATATTCAGGATTTTTGTGCCAGACTAGAAAGGAGAGCCACATACATAGATGAACTGCGGACACAATCAACGCTTGGATACGAGCAAGACAGAGATTTGGCGAAGAAGGTAAGAAGGCTATCATACTATTGAATGTGTTTTTCAACCATCATGGGTCATTATTAACATTAAGCCTGCGTTCATATATTCAGGGCTTCTCTGAGTCTTAAAAAGACCTTAAAATTATCTTAAATCAGAGCAGAAAGTCTCACATTCATAAAGTCATGGCTGCATACATTGCAAAAAATATTTTCTTCCTCAGTATTTATGTCCTGTTTTCCAATACAAGATACATTTTAGGGATGTGCGAAATATCAGCCACCATATCGGTATCGGACGATATATGCGTATTTTTAATGATATCGTCATCGGCCCGATAAGAACATTTGTCCGATATATTAAAACCGATAATATGTAAATTGTATTATTATGTAAAATGTAATGATAATATGTATTATTTCCTTCAGCTGAGACACTTCAGATGCGCATTATTCACCATGATGGTTATGAATCACATAAAAAATTTAAAAAAAAGGAAAATAAAGTTTGTCTGTCACATCGGCTATATAAAATTATAACGAGAACAACTGTGTGTGTGTGTGTGGGGCATGACTTTAATGGTGAGACTTTTTTTTATAATCAGGCTCTCAAAATTATATAAAAATTTGGGTTTAGATTTATTGCCCAATATATCGGTTATCAGCTTTCAAATATAAAGAATATATTTGCCAAATATCGGCCAAAATGATCATATCGGTGCATCTCTAATACATTTACTTGAGACACAAATGTAAAATGAAATGTAAAATGCACTATCCAAACTTAAATGGCTGTAATTGAAGAATACTTCATATAGACCTAGGTTTGGTAGACACTCGGCCGATTATTCCTGAAGTGAAAGCAATTCATAAGATGGAAGTTTTAAAAAATTACAAATACGGTAATAAATATTTGTTATTTTATTTAAAATATATATTTTACCTTATTTTACCTCTATAAATACTATAAAATCAAAGCCATATGTCTAACCAAGTTGTGTTCCAAATTTGAAGTTGATATCACAAAAATTAAAAAAGTCCCCATGAGATTTTGTTTAGGCGCTGTACCAAAAACAGCCACCGGGTGTCAAACACATTCCATTGATTGTTTTTATGATCTATTTTCCTGTAAATTTCTGTCCAAATGTCACTCCAGCACAAAACAGTCACCAAATATGGAACCTTGAGACTCAGACCTTTCCGACAAAATGTGTTTTGTCAAGATTAGAAAATATTTTTATTATAAAGTAGTTCAAATTAATTTTGTAATATGAAACCTGACACCGGCCACTAGGGGAGGAGCCCGCTAGAAGAATTTAGAATACTGTTTCCATGGTAAAGCAACGTCCCATTTTAAAACGGTTTTCTCAAGATAAATTTTGAGTTCGTAAACTTTCGAATGATACCTAATTTATGATAATTAGGCTACTAAAATATAATACGAAAAAAAGACGATAAAAAGGCGCTAAAAAAAAAAAGAGCGCCAGGCGTCCCGCCAGTGACAGTTAAGGGGTTAAAACAACATCAAATATCTGTCAAAACCTCTAAATGAAGCTAAATGAGTTCTTGTTTTAGTAATAAACTTCACATTTCTGCAGTAAATGTGTCTTGATTTAGGAATCTTTAGATACAGTATTTGTGCTGGAAAAAGAGAAATCACTTTCTGCAGTGTGATCAGAAGGGGCAGTAAAAGTTATTTCCATATTGTAGTGGTTCTGAGCAAAACCATTCATGCTTTTTTTAGTCAAATGAATGAAAAAGTGACAGATATCTGTTGGAAGTGTTTCTCCTTAAAGGGGCTATATGCGTTTTTCTGAAATTTAAACTCGCGACCAAAAAACAGAACTGCTCTTATTTTCTGCTCGCTCTCGCAGCGGTGGTGACGTCACAAACGCAGACAGCGCGGGAAAAAACGACCCGCCAGAAAATAAGAAAAATAGGATTAGGGGTGCTCCGATTGATCGGCAACCGATCTCGATCGGTCGATAATTGCTTTGGGATGATTGATCGGCGGTCTCCAAAAAGGCCGATCTCATGAACCGATCGCATGCTGACGACACATAAAACCCGCACCTGCCGTGAGAGCTAGGGCATGATATGCAGCGACACCGTCTCATTCTCTTTCCAGCGCGGGTAAAATAATTATAATGCTGAAGGTGAGTTACAATTCATATTTCTATATTAAATAACTTACGTCTCACAGAAAGTTTTCAAATGACTGCGTAAGTTCACAAACAGCGCGAGTGAATCACAGCGTGCGCGCGCTCTCTCCCTTTCAAAATGCTCAAATGGCTTCACATCAGCGCATCTGCACTAAAATCAAGCTGCACAGTTGACAGGATTTGCCACTTGCACAATCGAGGCAGTGTCGCATCGTCACTAAAGTTTATCATTTGCATTTATTTTTAAGTCTTGCCAGTGTTCAAACCGCTCAGCGCGCGCCCACACACACACACACACAGGCCATCTCACAAAAAGCTTGCGAGAACAAATTGCGGTGAAATGGTCAGATACACACAAATGTATGTACTAAATTACCGTCTTGACGAGTGTGCACGTAAACCCCGTCGTGACTCGCGAGTGAACGTTTGTGCAACTGCATGTAACCGTATCCGTGTTCGCTCTTAAAGTGACAGCTGTCGAATAAACTGCTGCTGTCTCTGAGTTTCTCTTTGTCTTGTGTTGTTTGATGAACCTTTATGACACTCACTGCTCTTGAATGACTAACTTTTGCAACCTTAAGTGTAAGGATTAATCTAATTTAATTTATTCAGGGAAGACCAATATAAATTTACATTTGATTTCTTATTAAATGTCTTTAGTATTTCTTACCTCAATACTAATGTTAGACCTACCTGAAAATTTGTCTTTAAAAACAAAAATGCACTGCATGATCAAATATTTAGGTGAGATAATTATATACATTTATTATATACATTTATTTGGGAAAGATGGCCTACAGTAGCCTTAAGTTATCTCATTTTCTAAAATAAACACTTGGTGGTTCTTCAAGATCTTTACTTTAGCCTATTTCTACAGTTTTTTTTCTCAATACAGTTAATTTAGAGTTAGTTTCATTTCTACAAATGGTGCAAACTCTGCAAGATTATAGATAAAAGATTCCCATTCCCCTGCCATTCTGTGATCGGCAGTGATCGGCAATCGGCAGATCACGATCTTGGTGATCGGTAATCGGTGATCGGCCCCAAAAATACTGATCGGAGCATCTCTAAATAGGATACAGGCTTATAGGTGCACCCACTGTGAGCGGACAAGGTGTCAGTATGCTCATCAGGAGATGTTTGAGTCATAAATGGTAAAATAAAAAGGCTATTGTTACGTTTATTTTGGGGAAAAAGTTGCATATAGCCCCTTTAAACATCTACATTTAGAGAACACATTGATGTTGTGTTCCCTTCGTTTTATTCCTTACATTTGTTAATAGGTCTTAAAAAGGTCTTAAATTTACCTTCATGAAATCCTAACCCTGTATGTTGAGCATAGTATTATGGTGTTTATCCTCATTTGTCATCAACAGGAGCTCACTCCGCAGCGGAACAAAGTTCTCATGAGTGAAAAGTCTTTCACACGTCCTCCCAGCTTTGGCCCTCGCCAAACCGGTATGTAAAATTTGAATTTAAAACATATCACTTGAGTATGAAGTAAGCATAAGTTCCTTTATGAGTACCATATTAACATGAAATAAATGTGATGTTTTATGCAGAACGGGATCCAACGAAATCAATTTTCGGCATCAATGTTGAGGATGAAGTAAGTGAATTTTGTATATTCTGATTGTTCCCGTTCAAATGAATATGACATTTTGTAATATGTCACCTAGGGCTGTAGCTATCGATTATTTTAGTAATCGAGTATTCTATCAATTATTCCATCGCGTAATCGGATAAGAAGTACTTTTTCTTTATTAAAGAGCAATACTAAATATACAAGAGAAAAGACGTGCATCTTAAAATGAACAACTAATTTGTTTCCTTGGAGATAGAAAAAGTTTAAGTTTTATTGCTGAATTTGCATACTTTAAAATCTGTGAAAAACTAAACCAATTTAGTGCATTCAATTGCCATATTATATTCAAAATGCAAATACAAATATATGAATAAAAAATATATAAAAATCCATTTCAAATTACTTTAAAAAGGAAAACATAGTACAACCTAAAACAAAACCTTCAACCTATAAATCAAAATAATAGTAATATAGATGATAATAATGGCTAAACATGCATTTATGTTGTGAACTTAACTTTCAAGTCTCAGCTTCAGCTCAGGTATGACACAAGCCTTTACTGTCTTCTGAAGGCTTTGTGGCTTTTGTAAGAAGCAAAAATGATTGGACAGGAAGGAAACTTGGAACAAGAACAAGAGTAGAGATGCGCGGATCAGCTCTAACGTCACTGAATCCGCTGTTAAAAACAAACCATCCACCCGCACATGATTTTCTCTAGATCCGCACCCGATTGTCACATTACAATTATTCAAATTGTCCGTGGTAAGCGTGATGCTATCGCTAAACTGATGTGGGTTGCTTTAAAAAAATCTTCTTTGGCGAAATTACATTCAATTAAATAACTTAAACCAGGGTCGACAACCTATACAGCACACGGAGGAGTAACCGCTGGAGCGTGAGGAAACACGAGAGATGTGTTTGTGTTTAATTCAGATAAAGTACATCGCACATACAGATCTACATTTTAATCATTCATCATAGTAACACAGCTTGTTTTATTAAGTTAGGAGCTATAAATATGATTAAAGTGTAATCATAAAGTCTTAGCTTTGAGAACATTTTAAAGGGGTGATGAATTGAGAAATCAACTTTCCCTTGAGCCTTTGATATATAAAAGTTTATCGTGATATAAGAATATCCTGTAAGTTTCAGAGCTGAAAACGTCCTTGTTAGTCGAAGAAAAGCTTTTATTGACACCAGGCCCAGAAAACGAGAGATCTCAGAATATGTCGACCATTGACTTCCTAGAATGCAGAAGCGCCGCCTCAAGCCCCGCCCACCGACTCGTGGAGCTAAACGGGTCGCGCTACCGAGCAATAATCATGCAGTCTCTGATTTTGAGATGAGCTGAATCCGAACGTTTGAGGAATTTTTTTAGCCCTAATGTCACCCCTGGACCATAAAACCAGTCATAATGAAATGTAAAAAAAATAATAATCTTTCAACTGATGTATGGTTTGTTAGGATAAGAAAATATTTGGCCGAGATACAACCACTTGAAAATCTGAGGGTGTAAAATAATCTAAAAATTGAGAAAATCTCCTTTAAAGTTGTTCAAATGAAGTCCTTAGCAATGCATATAACTACTAATAATACATTTGTGATATATTTACGGTAGGAAATGTACAAAATATCTTCATGGAACATGATCTTAATATCTTAATGATTTTTTGGCGTAAAAAAAAAAAAAAAGCAAAATTCTGACCCATTCAATGAAGTGTTGGCTATTGCCACAAATATCCCCGTGAGACGCAGGACTGGTGTTATGCTCCGGGGTCACATATGAAATATATCTACTGCTTGTAAATTGTGTGCATTAGGTTTTTCATTTGTGTGTAGCATATGTTCTCTTCTAACCTTTCTCACTTGTTGTTTCTCAGATGTATTTACCGGGTATGAAAGTGAAAGAAGAGGAAGAGGGCAGAGAAGAAGAGGACAGAAAAAAAGGACAGAAGAAAAGGACAGAGAAGAAGAGGGCCGAAAAGAAAAGGACAGAAAAAAAAGGGCAGAGAAGAAGAGAACATCAATGTGCCTAAAAGAAAGGTTCCAAGGAGTGCAGTTTTTAGTAGCATAGAGAAGAATATTTTAAATCGGCAGAATGAAATGGAGAAGGAGTTGGAGGAAATGATGTCTGTCCTCAATGAAATTGCTTCCAAGAACACACATTCACAGTGGAGGGTAGCAGCACAAGAGGATAAGATGTTCAGATTATCGTGTAATTTAAGAGATTTGGTAAATACACACATACATTTACATAGACAAAAAGACACACTGATGTCTTCTGTACAGTTCTGTCTCTTAAGATCACTGACTATTCATGTGTTCTACAGGAAAGGGATGCTAGAGAACTTCAGTTCCAGAACCGCCATGATTATATTATCAAGTCCTGGGTCCAGGATACGTTTGATAAGATCATGGACTGTAGCCACCTGGAAATTCAGGACCCGCTGAAACAGCTGGAATTGGTGAATAATGCACAAATAATTCTGCCAATCTTGAAAGAAACTGTATTTGTTTTTGATATGATTTTTTTTTCAGTAAAGTCAGCACACAGCAATGTGTGATAAAATGCAACACGCGAGCTGATGTTTTTGTAATTCTCTCTCCAGATTCTGGACTTTTTTCATATTGATAGATTAGAGCTTAAAACAGGAAAACGCTACGCACTTCCCAAGCAATTTCATTATATCAGCTCGGAAAAGTGTGAGGACTCCCGAGTGGACGATCGTATTTCTCAGAAAACACCAGAAAGCAAGACGATTGACCTGGAGGCCGAACTAATGTAAGTACTTTTACATGTTAATTTGTTTCAGTTTTGGTTGCCAGACACTGATTTATTGTTTTTTTTATTTCGTCATGTTTCAGAGCTCAGTTTTTTTACCATAACACAAAAAGAAACGGAAGGAACATCAGAAGAAATGGAAGAGCTTAAAGCGTGGGAAAGGTCAGCACAAGCGTGGGAAAGGTCAGCACAAGCGTGGGAAAGGTCAGCACTGTCATGCCAATGTGCACAATGGATGTTTTGCATATGTATAACTCTGTAACGATGCACTCGTGTCACGATTCCATGCAAACGCCTGAGACTAAACTCACAATGCAATATTTATCGCGGTATAAATAAAGAAGAGATGTTTTTTTAAATTATTATTTAAATGATATTATTGTTATTATATTATTATCAGGACAAACAAATATTCCCCCATTGCATTACTATGTATTATATTCAACACTACATATAGTGGTTAATGTAGTAATGTCTAGGGCTGTAATTAACCAAAGAAAATCTTGGTCGACTGAAGTCCTGACATTTTCGACTAAAAATTACGTTAGGAAAAAAAAACGTTAAATTAATTAGCTGCGCACTGTGCGCAGTACTTGGTAGCCTTGTTGTCTGCCTAAATGAATTATAAATAAACATAAAAAACTAGTAGGCTATTTGCAGTATATTTAATAGTTTTTGACCTGATTACTTTGCACTGAAATGAGGCTCTGACAGCGTTGCATCACGTGCACCTGCGCAATATCATAGCCTATGATTTACGAAAATATTGTACTATGTTGTCAACTAGATATCATCACAGCTTTTGAGGAATATGCAACATCATTTAGACAATTGTTTTTGTCATATGTATTATAATAACTGACAGACAGTATCATTTCAGCCGCTCTGTGAACATGAGTTCAGGTTCGCGGCTGAGACACGAATAGACTATTAACTTAAAGCTTTTACTCTTAAACACAAAAGGCACGTCCACTTTAATAAAAAATGAATATTTATTAAACAAGAGCAGAAAAAACGCTCTCACAATTAAATAAATAACGTTAATATACAGAAAACTAGCCTTCTTCAATATGTCTCTTCTCCAGTGGGTTGGGCTAATCCAAAAGAAGTGAAAACAATGGGGGTGTTCTGAAGACAGTCTATTACCTGTGAAACAGGGGTGCTCTGAAAACACCCCCATTAGTGCTTTCCACCTAATGAAATGAACGCGGCAAAACTGACAGTACAGATCCACTTAGCGCGGTGTTGTGACGCTTCCCCTCATGTGTATGTTGATGGGCGTTCCTCAAGTTTACCGCTATGGGCGTGCGTTTGAGCCAGCGAGGAATGAAAAACAAAGGACCAGCGAGAGACTTCTCTTCGCCAGTTGGTTGGGCTAATCCAAAAGAAGTGAAAACAATGGGGGTGTTCTGAAGACAGACTGTTACCTTTGAAACAGGGGTGCTCTGAAAACACCCCCATTAGCAATTAGAGCTTTCCACCTGATGAAATGAACACGGCGTGGCAAAACTGATTAAATGAACGCGGCAAAACTAATTAAATGAATGCAGCAAAAAAATCGACCAATCAGAATTTTGGTCGAGCCAGAACGTATTGACTAAAAATCGACTAATCGACTGGGAGATTACAGCCCTAGTAATGTCACTGAAACGTTCATCCGTGCGCACTCCTGTTTTTATAAGAATAAACCATCTCAAATTCTTTGAATAATCATATTACTAAAACTAGATGTGATCTGGTGATTTAAATTATGTTTGCGCTTTCACTTTGAGGAGTGTGTGTGCGCTTCAGATGATCAATGCAGTCAGTCACAGATCTAATCATAAGAAAGTAGAGTTTAGGTTCTCTGCCTTGATCAAGCATTTGTTTTTTTTATCATTACTTTATTAGCCTAATTGAATGGGCAGAAAGCTATGCCTGAATCAGAAATAATATATTTTTTTTTAGCAAAGTAAGAACTAATACTACAACAAATGTGTACAAAGTTGCTCAAGTCTGGATTAGAGATGTGTGCTAAACTGATGAAGCGCAGCATCTGAACAGAACCGCTCTGAGACGCCAGTCATGAGCTGCTCGTGGGAACACTGCGCTATGATTAAATATTTATTTTCGTTTCAAATTGTTTCGTTTAAAAGTGGACACTTCAAGCGTTCTATACACACATTTCTCATGTCTGTGAGGCTGAGTTTGGGTTTATTTATGAGATGTTCAAGAGCAATCGTGATCGCTCCCGCGCCTCCATGTCACGATTGCTGTCTGCTATAGCCGATTTGCTTCTTATTTATTAAATCCAGGCAATTGGCTGAGGAAACATTGATTAAAATTAAGACACAATTTATACTAAACTAAAGTCACTTTAAAGAAAGTCTTTCTACAAAACAAAACTTAAGTGCATCTTTGCACTTTTCATAATCAGATGAAATAAAAAAAAACTAGAGTTGTTCTGATTCCGATACTAGTATCGGAAATATCCCCAATACCACAACAAATTCTGGCATCAGTATCGGCGAGTACTTCAACCCATGTACCGATCCGATACCATTTTCTTAAACAAGACCTGGTTATTATGACCGCGAGCTTTGCCTAACCACTGCGCGGTTCTTCTTCGCTGCTCAGAATGCATTGCAAACACAGGAAGTTGTGCTGTGTTGCCACAAGCAACCCGTTTAGAGCAGCGAAGAAGAAATGAAAAAGCATTAGCAGTATGTCCGCTGTTTAGCAGTATTTCGTCTCTGTGAGGATGGCGGGCGCCCGCACGCACGCACGCACGCACGCACGCGTGACATTCGCTTGCTGTCTTTGTCCTCCCCCAGTTTCTCTACCTCTACGTGCGTTTTTACAGTCTATGGGCACTATATGAGGACACAAACCCATAAACCGTCACTTCATGAGAATTTACTGTGTCATATCATGAACACAGACACTCAAAGGTGTTCACGGCAACCCGTCAAAATAAAAGTTTCGGTTTAACGTGAAGAAATTTTCAGAATATGTTAGGCTACTGTTGTAGCCTACTGTAGATTTAGCTGCGTCTTTATGTAATAATAATAGTTATGCCTAGAAGGTTGTAAAGAGATTATTTTCTGATTAATATATAATTTTTTTATATTCCTACATTTATTATACTGTTTTTTATACAGTTATATTGTAAAACTAAAATACCTTTTTCAGTTTGCAGTGTTAGATTTGTGACTGCATTTGAAGTTCTTCTTCACTTAAGAAAAATAAATAATATTACTGTCAAATGCATGTCAGATAATACAAATACTGTAATAAATACAGTAGTTCACTTTTTAAACGTTTTTTTTTACCATGTTTTATTAAGGGATAAGTCTGAAGCACACCATAAAATAATTCTAGCAGTTCATACAGGGCTAGTAGTGAATACAGCTGTGTATATACAGATACACACCCAGGTATCGGATCAGTACTCGCTATCGGCCGATACCCTGAGCCCAGGTATCGGAATCGGTATCGGGAAGGGGAAAAGGGTATCGGAACATCTCAAAAAATAACATTATAATATTTAAACATAAATATAAAGCAAAATACATTGTGTAATGGCTACAGCAAGTATAGTCGGCTACAGTACTGATAAATGTCATGTCTGAGGGATTTGAGCGAGCGTTGTTTGACCGGTGAGGGTTCATGAGACATTCATGACATTTTTTGGATCTTTTTGAGAGGAATGGACTTTAAATGGAGGGACAGAAATCTTTCTCTGGTTTCTTGAAAATGATCTTCATTTGTGTTTTGAAGTTTGAAGAAATGAAAATCGTACAGGTTTGAAACGACATGAGGGTGAGTAGATGATGACAGGATTTACATTTCTAGCTGAATTATACCTTGTAAACACAGCTGAGCCTTGGATAAAAACAACTCTATAACGCAAATCATATAATTTACATCGTATATCAAGATATAAAAAAGCTATGTATTGTTACACCCCTAATGTATGATGTTGCATATGCACAGTGCAACAGGACTTTGAACGGCACTTAGGGTGGATGTATATGCACTTAATGAAAGACCATGAATACGAACTGGACCGCTATCAGGACGAAAAGGAAAAGATGTATGTTTCTTGTGCACAACCATGTGTTCTACACACTCTCAATCGGTGGGAAATCTGGGAACTGAAGACAGTAACAGTGTTTGACCATCTTTTTGTCTTGTGTGTTTTTGTGCAGCAAGAAGAAGATAGACAACTTTATAAAGCAGTTATACTCGAGGAACAAAAAGGAGGCAGAGAACAGTAAAGCCATAAGACTGATGGAAATTAAAATTGAAAACACGGAGTCGTACAAATCTGACCAAATCGATTTAAGAAATACGGTAAGCACATCGTGTCCCATCTAAAGCCATCACACCACCACGCCGCATCCAAATGTTTTACAGTTTTTCTCCATTGGTTTGGCTCATTTCTTGAAACAGAAATTACACTCTCAAAATTGTAAGATCCTTTGGCAAAACGGTCTTACAGTTCAGCACAACACTACAGCTCACTTGCAAAAGCTAATATCTCTCCCAAAACTGTTCACGCATGCTTCAAAACTAAATTCCTTTCCCATATAAATAGTCAGTGCCACCAAAGTGGCAAAGATCCTTCTCAATTGCTTTGGCTCATTTCTTAAAACAGACCGGACGTTCTCAACACTCTTGGTGATTTTGCAAATAACCAATTACAAGAAAAATAACATCAATGAAAAAACAACAACAATATAAGAGCTCACAGATCCCTATAGGTGCACCTTTCTAAATGAACACACACTTAAAAGTATGGCAAATCAATTTTGTTCACATTCATTCAATATCAGTCTGAATACCAAATTCAAATCGATCAATCAAAAATGAATGTGTACCAGAAATATTTCTCAGTCAGTAAAATTCAACCTGAACAGTTCTGATTATTTTTTTCAGACAAATTTAGCTTTGCTTTCCCTAAAAAAATAAAGGAAAAAAACTGTTTCAGGAAAAACCACAAGTCCAGTCCTATTGCGTGAAAGCGCAAAAAAATGAGAGGAAAAAAAAAAGTGATAGGAAAAAGTTGAGGAAAGATTGTGAGTGAAGATCCCAACTCAAATTTGAATAAATAAAAGTTTGCAGTATGGGTTTAGGCCTGCTCAATCCGACAGTCTAGTGTCCAGTAGGGATGGAACGATTACCGGTTTCACGATAAAATGTACTGACGGTTAGAAATATAGTTTAAAAATTAATTAACATTAAAACCGCGCGTGATTATCACGATTTTGAAAACTTGCGGTAAATCCTGTCCAGTCAGCATCAGTCTGGTGCAGCGCACCGCTGTCTTTTGAATGAGAAGAAATGGCAGAAGGCAGTGACAGCACTCAGGGGATTGTTCAGCCTCTAAAAGGACCAAATCTGAGGTGTGGTCATATTTTGGCTTTTACAAAAGTCCTGAGGGAAACTTAATCAAAGATGGTCACCCTGTCTGCAGAACATGCCAGAAGAAAGTCGCTGTAATAAGGGGAAACGCATCAAATCTGCGAACAAGGCAAGTGGACTTTAACCCTTAATCGCCCCTCAAGTAGGGTTTACGTTTGAGTCCCTTGGGGTCAGATAGACCCCAAACTTTTACAGAGCGATTGCATAAGGAAATATAATTTTTTTACATGGAAAACTATATATCTTTTTTTTTATTTACTTCTCAACTATACATTTATGCTGTGTTTTTGTGGGTATTTGGTAGTTTTTTACCTATTTACTGCACAAATACTTAACTATGTCATAAATTGGCTCATTAAAAATCACTTGAATGATGATCTTAAATAAATATAAATAGTTTTTGGACATTGCTCAATGTGTTAGGGATAGAATACCGCCATCTGTAGGTTTGTGGAAAAACTTTAGGAATTATAGTTAAAGAGAAAGAGAGTGCAATGACCACATTATCCAATAGAGGTCCATAGGGAAGTTATGCAAAAGTTAAGCTGCCTTTCATCTTTCTTTTATTTGCCCTTTTCCCTCTCTTTCTCATGATTGTTCCATGTTGCATTTGTGCTCTAGTATTTGTCCTTCATTTATGTATGAAATTTTTTCAGATTTATGCCAGTTTTGTTGATTTTATTTGCCAGTTTCTATAAAAATGCTCTCTGTTGCAGTCACACACGTGTGTGTTTGTGTGTGTGCGCGTGTGTATGAGACAGAAAGTTCGTTCCACTTTGTGTTTATGCTCTAGGACCAGATCTTGATATAAATGTAGACATTTTCAGATTTATACTGGATTTAGCTGATTTTTTTTACAAACAAAGTGAAAAAAAAGCATTTTTTACATTTTCCCATTCATTGCCAAAATCCAAAAAAATGCTCCAGACACCTGTGTTTGTGTGTGTGTGAGTGAACATGCTTGTTCCATATTGCATTTGTGCTCTAGTATTAGTACTTCATTTATGTATGAAAATCTTTCAGATTTATGCCAGTTTTGTTAATTTTATTTACCAGTTTCTATAAAAATGCTCTCTGTTGCAGTCACACACGTGTGTGTGTGTGTGTGTGTGTGTGTGTGTGTGTGTGTGTGTGTGCGTGCATGCGTGTATGAGACAGAAAGTTCGTTCTACTTTGTGTTTATGCTCTAGGACCAGACCTTGATATAAATGTGGAAATTTTCAGATTTATACTGGATTTAGTAAAAAAAAATTGACAAAAAAGGTGAAAAAAATGTATTTTTTACACTTTCCCATTCATTTTCAATGTGGGGTCAATCTGACCTCGAGGGACTTAAACGGTAAAAAAAAATGTACACACCTTTAGAACAACCAAATCAAGCCCAGATTTTTTGTGCATGTTTAGATAGATTATTTAGGAAAAGTCACCGAGTCTCATGGCCCTGAGATGAAGGGAACACTTTTAAAAAATGGAGGAAAAGTCCAGTGGGGTCAGCTGGAGCCCAAGGGACGATTAAGGGTTAATCTCAATACCAAAACTACGTCTGATATTACTACCACTCACACTAGCCTCTTTGGCGGTTGAACTTATTATAGTCTTCTCAAAAGCCATCTGTTATAATCGCGTTGCGCATTATAACTAACCACACGTGTTTCTAATAATCAGAGGCGTTCAGATTAACCGGAGCGCACTGTCAATCACTGAAACCTGCACTCAAAACGTGCGCTGTACGCAGGAGATTCATTCCTCATACAGTGGTTGACTGTTTTTGTTCCATTTCAGCAGCGAAAATAGTTTCAAACAAACACAGCAGAACCACAGCGCATCTGATATGACTGACATAAAGTTGGCTTGACTCTAAAGCTACATACAACATTGATATACACATTTCTAACTTCAATAGCATTTGGAGAATGACTTGCAGTCATAAAACCAGCTGTAAAGTGTTCATCTAGGTGTCAGGTATGATGCACACATTTTGAATTTTGATATTTAATCAAATAAGCTTTCAAATCATATGAAAATATGGATATGCATTGTTTCACTAGGATACTGTTTGGGCTCGTACACAAAATATGCTGATTTAAATGTGTCATAGCTGATAGAACACTGATGAGAATATTGCTTGAGAATACATTTACAGAGATAATATTAGATATTATATTTACACCAATTATTATGCATGCGTTGCTATTAACGACCATTATAAGGAAGGAAATCCAAAAGAATAGATTCTATCTTAAAAAAGTGCATAGAGCTGCTTGATTTATTTGTTGTTTGTTGATTTTCAAATATAAAACTTGTTGAAATGTTTTAAGTGTGTGCATCTGTTCTTTTTGAACACTTTCATCTCATTTGAACAAAACCGTGATAATATTGATAACCGTGATAATTTGGGTCACTATAATCGTGATGTGAAATTTCCATACCGTTTCATCCCTAGTGTTCAGATCCATGGGGGCTCGCCATCAAAGTGAATATCCAGATATTTGTCCACAGGAACAAAAACCTGACCTGTATTTTAGGTCAAAATTATATCAAAATAATTTCAGAGGGAAATAACAATCTTAAATCAGCGGTAAGCTGCATTATTATCTCATTACGGCAATAACCAGGGACATCGTTAGGCCTATTTTAGGGGGGCTGAAGCTACCCCAAAATGTTCCTAAACCCCCCTAAATAATAATAAGAACAACAATAACAATTTGATTTATCAAAAACCGTATCCTCATTCATATTTAGACGCAACAAATTATATATATCCAGCTACAAAAAAATATCCGAAAACTCGGAAGTTGGACAGAAGTACAAAGAGTCGTTGTGCTATCAAGATGATGCACCGCGTCTCGTTGCATTGGTGTGAACTGTGGCAGCTTTCAGAGCGTTGCAGACCGGAGCGCTACTGCAAGTAATGGAGGATTCATCTCGTCTCGTCGTTACCAAGGTTATAGGCCTAATCGTTAACGAAAATGAAGGAAAAAAACAAAAACTAGGTGGGTTGTCGTTAACTGAAATAAAAATAAAAACGAGGCATTACAAAAAAAAAATAACTAACCAAATCTGTAATATGTGTTCGGCAAAACTAACTAAAATAAAATTATAGATTAAATGTCCTTAGTTTTCGTCTTTATCAATGTCTTACATAGAGCAAATAACGTTCAGCTGCATTTCCTTTCCCTGCGTCTCTCACATACACGCACGCGCCACACACACACCCTCCCATGAGTGTTCGACATTGAAAGGAAGTTTGCGAAAGGTTGGCATCTTGTGAACACCTTTACACAATCACACATTAAAAAGTGGTATAAAAATATTTTTAATTCAGAATATACTTTTGTCAGTGTGTCAATGTCGACCCGAGAAGCGATTGCTACTTTAGAAAGTTAACTAGTCGCAAGTTTGAGGTAAAATGCAGTTGGGTTGTCGATGTCAAAACACTATAAGCTGTGATTCAAATATTAAATAATGTTATGTAATTTACTCTTACACTGAATGTTTGCTGCTTCAGTCCAGATGAGTGTGTTTGTGTGTGTGTCAGATGAGTAGGCTATTGTATAGGGTACATTTAGTATAGGGTGTGAAAATTGCTGTGGTATTTGTAGCCTATAGGTTTAGCTCAATTTAGGTTTAGCTGTATATTTGTATTTTAGCTCAAAAATAGGTTGAATACATGCGGTTCTGTGTAATTAAATAGCCTTCTGTGGACAATTTATAGAGAGGAATTAGATATAGTATGCTATTACTTTATCATACATTTACATGAGCGGACAGATTTTTAAGTCATTTAAGTCATTGCTTATAGTAACTCATCAGGAGCAAAGTCTGGCCTAAGTAAATTCCCCCATGCAGCTTTGATGTGTCTAAAAGCTAACATTATAGTAACTTTTCTTAAACAGAGTAGAAATGGAAGAAGAGGATATGTCTGTCACGTTTTACTTGTTAACATCTTGGTTTCTTGACTGGTTGTTGACATTAGTGTAGCTCTAGATGTGAGAGTGCAAAGATTTTGCAAACGCAAATTACAAATAACGTTACCCTGCCCTGTCTTCCAATCCTAGTGACGTCCCTGGCAATAACTCAAATCAAATTACATATGTTACATATTCACATAAAGTAAGTTTAGATAAAACTCACATTAAATCATACAAACACATTAATAATAAACTCAAAACTTCACATAAAGTGAATAGGCTAACGTACTTCATAGAACTTCGTCACACAATTCCCTGCAACTCATTTACCAATTGATATTAAACCATCGTTTCTCTCACTTCAAACATAAACATACAAAAAAACATTAACACTAGACAAATCCGTGTCTATGGTTGTCTTATATCAGATATTTGGTCTCAAAACAACGATGATCAGACACATTTACCCACAGGAGCTCTGCTCTAACGATCTGCTCAAAATGGAGGATTCAGCTCTCGCGCTGCACGCGAGGCGCGAGCACGTTCTAGAAGAGCAGGCTTAAAGGGGCAGTACTCTATTTTCACATAACCTGACGAAACCAAATGAAAAACCTCAAAAATAAATTAAACACATACAAAAACAATTTATTTTTGTTTCTTTCTTTTCAGAAATACTTTTCTTCTTGTTTAGCAACCAAATAAATTATACATTTAAATAAAATCAAAATAAATGAATTAAAGAACTACTGTGTGTATATTGAATCTCTTGTAACTATGTAGCTAAAATCACCTGTGCTACACTTACATTTTTTTAAACCTAGCAATTTCTGTAAACTCAAGTAACTTGGCAATAGAGCATGAGGGAAAAAAACAAGTTGCCCTAACTTGATAAAATATGTTGAACCAGCATCTTTTTTAGTTCTCTTAAGTAATGTTTTCCAGTCCACATTACTTGCTACAGAAAGTTGAGTCAACAAATCGCAAGTTGTATCAATTATGTATTCCATGTTGAGCCAACTTGATTCACAGTTGTAGGAACTTGATCAAATAAATTCAACCAACATCTCAAAGTTGTCTCAAAAACTGTTTTCAGTTCCAACTAACTTGATACAGGTAGTGTTGTTTTTGGCGGCCTGTTTTAATTTTAGTTTTAGTCTAGTCTTTGTGTCAAGCTGTCATTTTAGTTTTTATTAGTTTTAGTCATAGTCATACTCTTTTTAGTCTAGTCAAGTTTTAGTCGACTAAATGTCTGAGCATTTTAGTCTTATTTTAGTCAGAATTATCTATGACTATTTTCGTCTAGTTTTAGTCGACGATAACTGATGACATTTTAGTCAAGTTTTAGTCAATGAAAATTGTATTTTAGTCTCTTTTTAGTAATGCAATTCTATTTAACCCAGTCAATATAGTATAAGTACATATTATAGACAAAACCAAAATCTTCTTTTAGCCAAACCCATTTCAAACAATGTTATCTTATTATATTATTGTCACCTTATAGACTCAAGAATACATCCATTCCAGACACGGAAGACGCTCTGATTTGAAGTTACAACATATTTATTTTACCAACTAAACATGTTAGAAGTACACACACGCATACATTTAAATAAAATAAATAAAAACATTGAGATGTCTCTTAAGGTTCGTGGTGTTTTTTCCTGTGAATTTTTTTTTGGCCATATTTCTCCCCATCTTTTTCCACAACACCCATTTTATTTTCCACTTCAATGTAATAAAAGTTTTTCCAAATGTCTTAAGAATAAATGCATATTTTATTTAATTTAATAATAGGAAAATAGTATCCAAATTATTATTTAATTCTTTAAATCTGTTTAAAATTAGGCCCACATTATAGTTAAAATGTTTTTCTGTCTTGTATTTTATCTCAAAATAAAGGATGTAATTTTATTCCACATGGAAATGAGCGGAAATAAGTGAATACAGCCTCTTATTCGCTTATGAGGTAATCAGGGGCGTAGGAACGACTTTGACTTTGGGGGGAGGGGGGGGGGGGGGCATTTTGGCCACTATGAATCAACGTCCATCCCACCATAATAGTAACATACAGTATGGTGACATGGTACAACATGTATGTTTTGCTCATGTGATAATGTAACGGGAAAACAACATTCTGCATATTGAAATGTGCAGTAAGTGCTCATTTATTTCAGCCCCATTTCCTTTAAAAAATCAATGTTGCACTAGGTACACAAAATACTTCCCCTCAGCGTCTTTTTGACAAAAATGTCCTCATTGGAACCCATTAAAACTGCAATTTTTAATCCCATTGCCATTTAACTATAAAATTATGCAATCTTTGTTAATAGGCTTTTATTCTGTTGGCAGAAAATAGGCTAAAACAAACTTGCCCTCCAATAGAATAGATATAGACAAAACAGCATATTAATAGCCTAATAGAGATTGAACAGACTACTCCAAACTGCGATTATTCTGGTTAAAAAAAATTGTTGTTGTTTTTTTACAAATAAAAAATGTGTGCATATAACATTTTATATATTAATGTTTATATATTAATGAGACTAATAATAATTATTATATTTGATAAATACAAATATTTAACAAAATTTGAAATATTACTATTACAATAACATTTTCATTATTTAAAAAAAATTAAATAGAGCATTTAAGAATACATAAACAATATAATAATATTAATAATAATAACATTTATATTTTACAGAAAACTGCTGGGTTACCTGTTAATATGCAGACAGCATATGACTAAAAATCATTAGAAAGGTCTAAGGATTTAATGTAAAAAATAAATGAAATTCTGTGCTTTTTATCTGTGATATCAATTTCTTAAAGTCTATGTATTTAATATGCAATATGAGCCTCTTATGCATCCACTGTGGGGGAAAAAAACTGTACATTGGAGAAAAACATGGATTGTCATATAGATTTATTTAGAGATGAGTATTATTTTTCTTATTTGTTACCCAAACTTTTAATTCATACTGGAAGCCAGAGGGCGCCCTTGAGCAGAAACTCCACATTAACCTCAGAGAAGTAATCGTTAGCCCCAATGTGAAGCTAGCGATGTAGGATAAACAGAAGATAGAAACGCTTTGACTGATGAAATAAACAAGACAATCAACACGACTGCATCAAGATCTGGTGTATTTGAGTTCTTCAAGCCTTCACTATTTTCATAATAATAAGGTATGCAGTGCTGATTGAGTGCAGACTTTATCACTGTATAGAATAATATAAAACAATGCATGTCTGCCTCATTCTGTCCAAAAAAATACAACGTTCTTAAACGTAGACGTATTTTGCGGGCAGGTAATTGCCTATATCACGGGATTTGTAGTTTTATCACCGCATATGTGTACCAACACCAATATCCCCCAGAATTTCTACAACACCCCGAACGAACGCTCTGAGGGCAGTGTAGCAAACACTCTAGAGCTCCGCTTTGTAGTCTATGATTCGACTCCATTTTGCTACTGTGTAACGTTAAAGGGGTGGTAAAACACATTCTTTTGAAGGCTTGACTGTGTTTGTGGGGTGCACTGTAACATGTGTTCATGCTTCGTTTTAAAAAAAATTGCCTTATTTTTCATATATTTGACCTTTATTCTACACTGCTCTGTCCCTCCTTGTAAAACGGTCTGATGCTTTCCGGGTTGTATGAAGCCAGTCCCTCAAAAATACGCAGTGGGCTCTGATTGGTTAGCTGGCCTAGTGTGTTCTGATTCGCTAACCGCAGTGCACCGTTGTCGGAAACGTCACGCCCCTTACCTTACCTGGAGACTGTGCTTTGGTCGGCGTCAATAAAACCATATGAGAACATTTGAGTGAAGATGATCGAGCAGAACCTGTTCAGTCCTCAAGTGTAAAGACTGCGGATCTATAATGATCGCTACTGAATGGCACTTTAACTTTTGTATTTTTAGAACGATTATAGCCAAATATCTGTCACAAGAACTATTAACCCAAAACGAACACAAAGCACTGGCTTTACTATAGTAGCCAAATCACACACAGAACCATGTTTAGCATGCCTGAAGATAAACAATACATAAAAGCTCTAATCAAAGAATCATTTACACTAATGTCAGGTTCGCTGTTGAGATTTTAACGTTAGTGTTTGTAATGTTAGGTGTTCGTCGGATAACGTTAAGTATGAATAAGCATTTAACAGACTGGTTTGCAGAACAGCGTTGTCATCTGTTTACTTCCTTGCTACAACCTATTACAGGAAAACACATCGATGAAATATAAATCAGACTTACAGGTTGTGGCCCGTGAACAGCTTCTGTTTGTAAATCCAGCTTTCAGGACAGACGTTGTGCATATCCTGTATTGAACTCGCGAAGTTTGTGGAAGTTTGTGTTGTCCTCCGTGAAATGTGCAGCGCGCGCGTCGTGCATCCGCGCACCGGCAGTGTTTTTTTCACGCAGCTGACGTTGTGCAAATCTGGCATTGAACTCGCGAAGTTTGTGTTGTCCTCCGTGAAATGTGCAGCGCGCGCGTCGTGCATCCACGCACCGGCAGTGTTTTTTTCACGCAGCTGACGTTGTGCAAATCCGGCATTGAAATCGCGAAGATGTGCTGCAGGAGCCCTGCGCGCCTGTTCCCCGCTGACTCAAACACACGTGCATATAACATGCTGTGTGTTAAACGCTCTGCAACGCACCCCCGTCCCAAGGAAGGCTGAACAGAGCAAGTACCCCAGACCTGCAATCCGGATGGAAATAACAGCGTTTCCTCGTTATCGCGGCAACAACACTCCAGCCTAACTAACTTATACCACAACAGCGCCGCGATACAAAATGGCCTCACCCTCCCTTATTTAATATTCTCGGAGGAGGGGTTTATGTAAATATTGAGCCTGGTGATGTCAGCAAGCCCTGGAGGAATGTGTGTAGTCGCCTACTGGCCGTTTGCTGTAGTCCTTAGAAACTGATTTCTTTAAAAGCAAATATCTCCCTTTGCTTTAAACTTTGAACGTTGTAACTTTGCAGATGTTGTTTATGCTCAAGCAGCAACATTACACGCTAGCTAAAGTTAGAATAGTGAAATCGTGGTTTTTCCACCCCTTTAATAACTTTCTGCGGCCAGTGTTTTTGGAAATGAACAAGGATAAAACCCATTTTTTTTAGACCTAACTGAATGAAATTTAAGACCTCGGATGGAAATCAGGCCGTTTTTAAGACATTTTAAAGCCTTAAATTAAAAAAAATTATAATTTTAGACATTTTTGAGACCCCGCGGGAACCCTGTAATTTCAACCGCTTGACCGAGACTAATTTATCTCATACAAAGTCGAGTCGTATTCCATTTAAAAGCTGGTGCGCACCGGTAACGTATTTGTATGTGTAATGTTAACTTCTCTCTGCCAATCAGATGCTCCGAGTCCGACTATAGGTGAAAAGTGAAGAATATGAAGCTGGTGGGTGAATGGTGATTATTCAAATATTGTAGCATGAAATGGGACATATCACTCTGGCTTTGACTTGCTGGCAAAACCGAATATCATCTTTGTCGCACTTTCAAAATAAAAGTTTCAAATGTACAGTTTTTGTCCCTGAGGTATAGGCTAATTTTTGGGTGGGACACATGCAGCATTTTCAAATATTGAGGGGGACACGTCCCCCCCATCCCCCCCGGTTCCTACGCCAATGGAGGTAATCATAATGCTGCGGTTATTTTAACATATCTAATTGCTGCCGTTATAACGGCACATTTCAAATGTTTGCGTGCTTTTCTTTCTTTTTTGGAGCGGTGATGAAATATCTTGCTCTTGTAAATACTTGCCAGTATTTCAGTAATACAAGTCTAGATCTTTCAAATGCATCCAAATAACAGCGAAACACAACCGCACGGTGCTCTGCAGGGGCCAAAAAGGATATAAACAGTGAATTCTGAAGTGATATATTATTGAAAACTCAGAGATGTGGATTCAGACGGCACCACACGACCTTGGTGTTTGTCAAGCAGTAAGTTAGGTCATTCGGTCGGAGATTTTTACACGGGTGGTGGGAGAAAAACACTGATATTCTGGATTAAGACGACAATAAAATCACTGACTAGCCTCTGTAAATGATAAAGACACCTTACGACCGCTGGACAAACAATTACCGTCCGAATAGTGCTTATGAACCCCGACTGCCCGCCCATCGGTCTCGTTCACTCACCGGAGCTAAATCTTCTAAAATGCCGCGCGAGTGGGGCTTGAAGAGAGTGATGTGGCCTGCGTCTGCGCAGTGAGACCTGATGCAGCCCCTGAATGAGACGCACAGAAATACTGCAAAATAATAATAAAAACGTGACTTTTCGTCTCGTCTCATTTTCGTCAA
This sequence comes from Gobio gobio, assembly GCF_949357685.1. Lineage (NCBI taxonomy): Eukaryota > Metazoa > Chordata > Actinopteri > Cypriniformes > Gobionidae > Gobio > Gobio gobio. The sequence goes on from NC_137106.1 coordinate 49,944,178, forward strand.
CGAAAATGAAGAGACATTTTAGCATAGTTTTTATTTTGTGAACCACATTTAGTCTCGTTTTTATTCGTCATTGTCACATGACCAGCATTTACGTTGCGTCTCGTCTCGTTTTCGTCACATTATAAAGCAGGGTTCTTGCAGGTTTCAGAAAGTCAAATTTAAGACCTTTTTAAGACATTTTAAGACCATAAAGATTGAAATTTAAGACCTATACGACGCATTACCAAAATTATTTAAATCAAAGAAATAATAAAAAAAGCAATGACATTAGTAACCCTCCACAGCCAACAACGTGCCAAATGCCCAAAACCTTAGGCCCAAAATGAAAATAGGCTAAAACAAACTTGCCTAATAGAACTTGCCAAATAGAATACAAAACAGCATATTAATAGCCTAATAGAGATTGAACAGGGGATGCTCTAGGGAGATAGGATAAACTAGGGATGCACGATTTGGGGTAGATATCTAATAGCGATTATCCTGGTTAAAATGCTTCTTTTTTTTTACAAATGAAAAGTGTATGCATATAACATTTTATATATGAATGTTTATATATTAACGAGACTAATAATAATGATTATATTCCAAAAATACAAATATTTAACACAATTTGAAATATTACTATTACAATAACATTTTAATTATTAAAAAATTAAAAATAGAGTATTTAAGAATAAATATAACAATATAATAATAATACTAATTAAAGCTGCGAGCAGCGATGACGGGCCCAAGCCGGTGGCACCGCCACGCCGGTGGCATCAGCTTAACTGTGCACGGCAGGCAATATGCATTTAAACAGGAGAATATTTTAGAATCGCTCGAATATGCCACATTTACCGCAGCAACTGGTGCCACTATCACCACAAGCCAAACCCATGATGTAATTTAAATCTAGATTAATTTTAATGTCATAGGATAAAATAAATAAAAGTTATATTTTCCTGCTCAAAATTTTGTAAGTCCAGAAGGCCAGTATTTAATTCAAGGTGTTTGTAGTTCTTTTTTACTTATTCACACTAAAGTGATAGTTTTTTGTGATAGTCTATGATACGAAAGGGGTAAATTATCATTCAGAGAGAGAAAGGCACACACACAAACTCACAGGGTGAGAGAGACACCCCCCCCCCCCCACACACACACACACACACCACACACACGTGCGCGCACACACTCAAACACACACACACCCAGGGTGAGCCTGAGAGTGAGGGGGGAGGGGAAGGACTGAGAGAGAGGCACTCTGCACATTGAACAAGGTTCACAAGATTTTAACAACAAAAAGAAATAAAATCTAAATGGTGGGAGAAAGTTTTTTTTATTTCACTCTCTGAAAAAAATATGTTGAATATATTTGAAATCAATATGTGTGGTCCAATATAAAAAATAAATAGAGAAAGTCACACACACACACACACACACGCACACACGCACGCACGCACGCACGCACGCACGCACACACACACACACACACACACACACACACACACACACACACACACACATACTCACAGGGTGAGAGAGAGACCCCCCCCCCTCCACACACACACACACACACACACACACACACACACACACACACACACACACACACACACACACACACACACAGAGAGAGTGATAGAGAGGGGGAAGGGGAAAGACAGGCAGAGGGCATTCCATAGACTTAATGGTTTTTATACTGTACAAACTGTAAATTCTATCCCCCTACACTACCCCTAAGCCTACATATCACACACACACACACACACACACACACACACACACACACACACACACACACACACACACACACACACACACACACACACACACACACACACTACCCCTAAACCTACCATCACAGAAAACATTCTGCATTTTTACATTTTTATTAAAACATTGTTTAGTATGCTTTTAAAGCTATTTTGATTTACGGGGACACATGAAATGTCTTCATAAACCATGATTATGTTGTAATAAACACCCCTCCAACACACCCATTTCTGAGGCTTTGCCCATTTCCACTGACTGACATCTCTGATGTGTGTGTTGAGTTTCAAGCAATTTCAAGCATGCTAAGAGCCTCAAAAACAGCCAAAAGATGATTAAACTTTGACACACTGCCATGGCAACAGTATGTAAAATATCAGGAATCCATTCGTATGTCTACATCTGCCATGTTTTGTCATTATACTGATGAAGTTTGAAGTAAATCGGTTGAAAACAAGACAGTTATTTAGCATTTTTGAAAGTGACACACTTCCTGCTGCCAGTTGGTGGACACACAAACACACACACACACACACACACACACACACACACACACACGTTTGTTTTTGTGAAATGTGAGGACATTCCATAGGCGTAATGGTTTTTATACCGTACAAACCGTATTTTCTATCCCCTTACACTGCCCCTAAACCTACCCATCACACACACACACACACACACACACACACACACACACTGCCCCTGCCCCTAAACCTAGCCCATCACAGGAGACTGTGCAGTTCACTTTCTGTGAAAAAAAAACTTGTTCTGTATGATTTATAAGCATTTTGAAAAGTGAGGACATGGGGAACGTCCTCATATTTCACCCTCTTTTTGTAACACCTATGTCATACCCATGTCATTATACACATTTGTGTCCTGATATTTCACAAAAACATGCCCACACACACACACACACACACACACACACACACACACACACACACACACACACACACACACACACACACACACACACACACACACACACACACACACACACACACACACACACACACACACACACAGACACACAGACACACAAACCCCTTAAAGCTATTTCATTTATGGGACACAGGAAATATTCTCATAAACCATGTTTTCATTGTAATTTGTAGTATATTTTTAAAGCTACTTGGTTACATTTTAATAATACATTATTTACTATGTTTTTAAAGATATTTTTATTATGTGGACACATGAAATGTCCTCATTAACCACTACGTTGTAATAACAGTGTAATACCCATGTCATTATACAAATTTGTGTCCCTAATAAATCACATAAACAAGCACACACACACACACACACACACACACACACACACATACACACACCCACACACACCCACACACACCCCCACACACACCCCCACACACACACACACACACACACACACACACACACACACACACATACAGGTTAGCATGACTTATAAGGACAATTTCTTCAAACCAGAAAAAAAGGTGGTTTAGGGGGACTATGACTTCCTTTAAAACTCCTTAAGCTTCATGAGCACGTGCACGGGTTGAAGCGCTATTTTTAGCACGAGTGTAATGTTTGTTAATAGATTTAACGTAAAAAAACATCATTAATCTTGACAAACTATATATCATTCTAAAGGTCTAAATCTCAAGCATCGAGGACAGACCACTGTTTTTCAATGAAAAGCTTATAACGGCTGTATTTTTGCATGAATGTAAGCAATACACATCAAAACAATTGATAAGAAAAAAAGAGCACATACCGTAGTTTCCTAATAACGAGCCACACACGCATCCAGTGCTAAAAGTTTCCAGAATGAATGGAAAGGTGAGGGTCCACTGAATAACATCCCATAGAGCATTTTAATCCAACGAAACAATAACGGTGTAATATTGATGGTTAATCCTTTGTTTACATCGCATTTCCGCGGAGCGGAGTATCATACTAGACTGTTATGCAATAAAATAATGCACCAAAAACAGTCTCCCGGTAGCATAAAGTGGCATGGGTTTAAAGCTTAGAATGTTACGAACATATTACAACTAACCCCACTCAAAAACATGCAAAGATAGCCGCGATATAGTCAAAAATATCCAACCATAGCACTCGTTTTATCTGATGTCATGACGTGCTCATCCAATGATAATGTCTGTTTATCTGGAGCCAATAAAAGCATTGAATCGTCATGACTGACAGAAAATGTAGCCAATGAACACACGATTCCAACGAGACCTCTCATGTGTGTATTTGTCACATGGGCGTGAATATTTATTCATTTGAATGTGGCGCGCTCTCCCACGAGAGGCTGAGACAAGTCTGTGTGACTGTGACACACACACACACACCCCCCTCCCCGGCGTCATCTGACAGCTAAAGCTAACGGGCTAGTACAGACGGTCTCTTTGTAGTAACTGTTTGCTAATCTTACTAACTGGACGGAATTTATTATCCAATGGATCGTCAAAAGAAGTTTTTATTGTGCTGAAGATGCTTTATTTGAGCTCACTCGAAGCAGCTATGTGGAAAACCATTGAGGAGAGTGAAGACAGCGATGACGGTGCTTGTTGACAGAGAAGTTGATCCAATAACATACCGGTGAGTTGTAGTTGTTTATGTATATTGAGAATGTGTGTGAGAATGTATTTATTTTATTGTTTCTGTGTGCTAGAAAAAATGCAATATACCAGTATGCATTATACATATGCTGATATTTTGCATTTTTCCTAGCACACATGGGGAAAAAGTATAAATAATTTTTCCCCGTGTGTGTAAATAAAACATATATATATATAACACATGTAATTGTTTATATATATATATATATATATATATATATATATATATATATATATATATATATATATATATATATATATATATATATATATATATATATATATATATATATATATATATATATATTGAGACTGTATTTAATCCATAACTGAACTGGATTCCTCCAGGTCTATTTTCATATATTTTTACATGAAATAATACAACATTCTGTGTAGTGCAAATAATTTTTGAGGCATTTCAACTATTATAATTTTTTATCTGTTTGAGAATTATCAACTCTGATTGCTTTTTAGTAGAGTCCCAAGTGTCTTCTTTCCAAAGATACCTTAATTGTGCCTGTAGCACACTGTTCTCAGGAGCTATAATTGTTTTAATTCAGGTAGGTCGTTTTCAGCTGTGAGCCCCAAAGTGGGGTTGCAGTTTAACAGGTTAATGCTAGAGCTTTCAAATAAAAATGGAAATGCTTTAAAAAAATCCTGGGTTCAAAACACAAACTTTATTATTTATTTAAACTTTATAAAACATGATACATGGCACCCTGATTTTTTGCTGACTTACAAGGACGTGTGTCCTAGAAGACAAAAACCAGGATTATGAGGACAAAGGGTTTACAAGGACTATGTGATGTCACAATGACATCACAGTTCATTAGCATATACAACGAAACATGACTACACACTGCACTGCAAAGACAGATGGGTTTACTGGGACTGTGAGATGTCTTTGACATGAATTATCACTACACAAAAACGAAGCCAGAAAGGTTTGTACTCTGATATCACCCATGAAACCGAAACAGACCTTTAGCTTTAAGGTTTATTGTTTGGATTATATTATAAAGTGCTGGTCATATAATTAGAATATCATCAAAAAGTTTATTTATTTCACTAATTCCATTCAAAAAGTGAAACGTGTATATTTTATTCATTCATTACACACAGACTGATATATTTCAAATGTTTATTTCTTTTAATGTTGATGATTATAACTGACAACTAAGAGAAATCCCAAATTCAGAATCTCAGAAAATTAGAATATTGTGAAAAGGTTGAATATTGAAGACACACTCTAATCAGCTGATGAACTCAGAACACCTGCAAAGGCCTTTAAATGGTCTCTCAGTCTAGTTCTGTAGGCGACACAAGCATGGGGAAGACTGATGACCTGACAGATGTCCAGAAGACAACCATTGACACACAAGGAGGGCCAGACACAAAAGGTCATTGCAAAAGAGGCTGGCTGTTCACAGAGCTCTGTGTCCAAGCTCATTAATAGAGAGGCGAAGGGAAGGAAAAGATGTGGTAGAAAAAAGTGTACAAGCAATAGGGATAACCGCACCCTGGAGAGGATTGTGAAACAAAACCCATTCAATATATGGGGGAGATTCACAAAGAGTGGACTGCAGCTGGAGTCAGTGCTTCAAGAACCAGACGTATGCAAGACATGGGTTTCAGCTGTCGCACTCTTGAGCAACAGACAGCGTCAGAAGCGTCTCGCCTGGGCTAAAGACAAAAAGGACTGGACTGCTGCTGAGTGGCCAAAGTTATGTTCTCTGATGAAGTCAATCAGGGTCCCAGAGTCTGGAGGAAGAGAGGAGAGGCACACAATCCACGTTGCTTGAGGTTCAGTGTAAAGTTTCCACAGTCAGTGATGTTTTGGTGTGCCATGTCATCTGCTGGTGTTGGTCCACTGTGTTTTCTGAGGTCAAAGGTCAACGCAGCCGTATACCAGGAAGTTTTAGAGCACTTCATGCTTCCTGCTGCTGACGAACTTTTATGGAGATGCGGATTTCATTTTCCAGCAGGACTGGGACCAGCACACAGTGCCAAAGCAACCAGTGCCTGGTTTAAGAACCATGGTATCCCTGTTCTTAATTGGCCAGCAAACTCGCCTGACCTTAAGCTCATAGAACATCTCTGGGGTATTGTGAAGAGGAAGATGCGATATGCCAGACCCAACAATGTAGAAGAGCTGAAGGCCACTATCAGAGCAACCTGGGCTCTCATAACACCTGAGCAGTGCCAGACTGATCGACTCCATGCCACGCCGCATCGCTGCAGTAGTTCAAGCAAAACCAGCCCCAGCTGAGCATTGAGTGCTGTACATGCTCATACTTTTCATGTTCATACTTTTCAGTTGGCCGAGATTTGTATTGGTCTTAAGTAATATTCAAATTTTCTGAGATACTGAATTTGGGATTTATTTGAAATATATCAGTCTGTGTGTAATTAATGAATATAATAGACAAGTTTCACTTTTTGAATGGAATTAGTGAAATAAATAAACTTTTTGATGATATTCTAATTATATATGACCAGCACCTCTATGCTGGGTTCAGTCCTTTTTGTTGGGTGGTTTTCACTATGACGACTAGGTTTTGGGTCACTCACTGCTGAGTTAGCAGCTGGGTTACTCTCACTGACAGTAGTAATAGTGCTCCCCATCACAAACATGTCCAGCTAATGGGTCACATAACCAGCGCACTATCAAATCTTTACAGAGAGAAAAGAGAAGACTGCACCCATATCAACATCACAGAGTGTAGTGTCATGAAGCATGCCTTCTGCCGCTGCCACAGGTGCAGTCTGGGAATCTTTGTTGATTACACTGGGAGTCATGTAGAGTGATCATACCATGTTCGACTGAAAGTGAAGCCTTTAATGTCAGAATGAGGAGATGACACCAGCTACAGCTGCTTTAGCACAGAGCAGGGGTGTCCAAACTCGGTCCTGGAGGGCCACTGTCCTGCAGAGTTCAGCTCCATCTTGCCTCAACACTCCTGCCCGGAAGCTTCTGTATGCCTTGATGAGCTGATTTAGCTGTGTTTGATAGGGGTTGGAGCTGTACTCTGCAGGACAGGACAGTGGCCCTCCAGGACCGACTTTAGACACCCCTGGTGTCTCATCAGAAGACTGGATTAACCCCCTCCATTCATATGGATTTATTTGACCATCTCTTTATGAACGTTTTGAAGCCTCAGAGTTTTGGTTGAACAGACTTTCAATGGAAGGACAGAAATCTCTCAGATTTCATAAAACATATCTTCATTTGTGTGCTAAAGATGAATGAAAGTCTTATGGGTTTGGAACGACATGAGGGAGAGTAAATTATATTTTTGGGTGAATTAACCCTTTGAAATATTCAAACCATTAGAGTGATACTGTAGTAGTGCTACAGTGGTTGGATTAGAAGCATGACTGCCTCCGGATCGTCTTTGCAAGTTTTACTGAAACATCCTCGCGGGTTCTAAAGAAACAATACCTCCCCTTCATTAAAGAGGCTTCTGCGATGTGGCAAATAAGCAGTTGAGCAAGTTATTAAAATAAAGTCAGAAGTTTTAACCATGTTAATGTTTTGAATTTAATATTTTGAAGAGCTTTAAAACAGTCAATGTGAACAACAATACATTTTGGTTATCTTGCCACAGATGCAGATATCTGAAACATCAACTACAGTTAATGCATGTCAGACGAAACAAAATGCCCAATCACAGCAGCCACTTCTGCTTTTTCTTCATATCAGTCGATGTTCCCACGATGTTCAGCACTTCCATCACTAAAAACAAGAAAGCATTGCAGTGTGAAATGTTTAATATTTAAAAAATGTTCAGACTTATAAAATCTAAAAAACTGCCATACTAGCGAGCTGACTTGTTCTCCTGTTTTATCAACAATTTCCTCGCTCGCTGCGGCCCTCATTTTCCACTTATCACTCCCCGCCGGTTCTGTTACAGAAGAGTCCAACACGAGACAACGATATGGCGCAACCAGACAGGATACTGTTACATGATTGGCTGTTAGCGGGTCACGCCCTACGTTGCTAGGTTACCAGAGAGCGAGTGCCTTTGTTCATGCAACCAAACTTGCTTCTCAACCTCTGGTTTCTTCCGACAAAGAAAAAAAAATTATCGAACGTTTTATCGAACGCATTTTTATTGATATCGGTTACGTGTCTATCGTGATACATATCGTTATCGTTTTATCGGCCAGCCCTACGCAGTGCTGAGTTTATTTACACACGTGCAGCTCATGATACAGCATCTCAGAACAGCTCATTTACTGTGAACACAGCTGAAAACACCGGATCATGAGCTGCCCGATGTCAAACAACAGTACTCGAACCATCAGCACACATTTATTAGCTGACAGTCAGATAAAAATAAAAAGATTGATGTGTAACATTTAAATAAATTATTACATTTTATTACATTTCAGGAATCATAAGAATAGACAATTTTTTTCTACAGTATAATGTTATCCAATCACTCCATTCAAACTGGGTTTGACAATCATCTGTCATAGTCACCCTGCAGTAATCTGTGATCGCACAGACCAGGGCCCTCATTTATCAATGGTGCGTACACACAGATCTGTGCGTAGTGAGTGCGTAAAAGAACAGTTTCACGCAAAGTGTGGGATCTAACAACTTGAACTTGGACGTAGAAATGTGTGTAAATATAAGCACATCTCTGAGCACGCTTACGCTGAGAATCTAGTGCTAGAACAGCGACACTACACATAAAAAGCATTTAAGACAGTTTGCATTAAGCAGATCACATATGTCCTGTTTCCTTTAATTATAAAACACTCAATGTCTCATTTTTGTAGGTGTAAACAAGATGTGTAATTTTTGTCAAACCCTATAAAAGACAGCTGTGACAAATGTAATTTATTTCCTTGGACCCAACCTACATCCAGTTCCCTTACCGAAATCCTCAAAAAGCTGGAATAAAATGGGGCTTTCATGCTATCGAATTTGATGATGTAAATAGAAAAGGGTTTCATTCTGTTAACATGCAAATCATTTATGATGCAAATTTGTTGTTGTTAAACGTCGTTGCGCAACTCCTTCTGTGTTTGTGAAGTTCCTCTTCTTCGCCACAATTGCAGTGAGGAAAAAACACAATCACGTGATTTTTAAAGGGAGTGTTGTCCCCATATATGGTTGATTGGAGGCGTTTCCGAATGCTTATGACCGTGAACAAGAATTGCACATGTGGGATTTATCAACATTGAGTGCTTACTCATGTGCGTAAGAACTGTGGTGCGCATGTTTGATAAATACAGATTTTATTGTACTTAGGCCCATTTTAAATTTCATTCGTAGGACAAAATATAGAACCTTTTCTACGCACTGTTGATAAATGACCCACAGTTCAGAACATGTGATTTGCGGATTAATTGCAAAATTTAACCAAAAGTCCAGTGCTCAGATACTGTACAAAATAAAATATTAAAAAACAAACTGGCTTAAACACTAATGTATCTTACAAAACGACACAATACCTGTTCTGAACTTGCTTCTGGCAAACAGGGTGTAAATATCTCAGTGGAGGCAACATCTGTGTTCATCTGAAAAGGAGAGGATGAAAAGAAACACGGCTGTAAGACACTCGCTGGAGCTCAAGAAGCTGCAAAATAAGACTAAACCTAGACATGTAGTTTTTGGAAACAAACTGAATAAACATGGGTTACTCTGAAGGCATTCTGTTCCCTCTATAACTAATACACTACAGTGTCCTAGTAAACCTGTCTGTCCTCATAATGCAGTGTGTTTTCAGGTTCACACACTCATGCCCCAGTGTTTCCTCTATAACTAATACACTACAGTGTCCTAGTAAACCTGTCTGTCCTCATAATGCAGTGTGTTTTCAGGTTCACACACTCATGCCCCAGTGTTTCCTCTATAACTAATACACTACAGTGTCCTAGTAAACCTGTCTGTCCTCACAATGCAGTGTGTTTTCAGGTTCACACACTCATGCCCCAGTGTTTCCTCTATAACTAATACACTACAGTGTCCTAGTAAACCTGTCTGTCCTCACAATGCAGTGTGTTTTCAGGTTCACACACTCATGTCCCAGTGTTGCCTCTATAACTAATACACTACAGTGTCCTAGTAAACCTGTCTGTCCTCACAATGCAGTGTGTTTTCAGGTTCACACACTCATGCCCCAGTGTTTCCTCTATAACTAATACACTACAGTGTCCTAGTAAACCTGTCTGTCCTCACAATGCAGTGTGTTTTCAGGTTCACACACTCATGCCCCAGTGTTTCCTCTATAACTAATACACTACAGTGTCCTAGTAAACCTGTCTGTCCTCACAATGCAGTGTGTTTTCAGGTTCACACACTCATGTCCCAGTGTTGCCTCTATAACTAATACACTACAGTGTCCTAGTAAACCTGTCTGTCCTCACAATGCAGTGTGTTTTCAGGTTCACACACTCATGCCCCAGTGTTTCCTCTATAACTAATACACTACAGTGTCCTAGTAAACCGGTCTGTCCTCACAATGCAGTGTGTTTTCAGGTTCACACACTCATGCCCCAGTGTTTCCTCTATAACTAATACACTACAGTGTCCTAGTAAACCTGTCTGTCCTCACAATGCAGTGTGTTTTCAGGTTCACACACTCATGCCCCAGTGTTTCCTCTATAACTAATACACTACAGTGTCCTAGTAAACCTGTCTGTCCTCACAATGCAGTGTGTTTTCAGGTTCACACACTCATGCCCCAGTGTTTCCTCTATAACTAATACACTACAGTGTCCTAGTAAACCTGTCTGTCCTCACAATGCAGTGTGTTTTCAGTTTCACACACTCATGTCCCAGTGTTTCCTCTATAACTAATACACTACAGTGTCCTAGTAAACCTGTCTGTCCTCACAATGCAGTGTGTTTTCAGGTTCACACACTCATGTCCCAGTGTTTCCTCTATAACTAATACACTACAGTGTCCTAGTAAACCTGTCTGTCCTCACAATGCAGTGTGTTTTCAGGTTCACACACTCATGTCGTGTGTTTCCTATTTAACTAATACACTACAGTGTCCTAGTAAACCTGTCTGTCCTCACAATGCAGTGTGTTTTCAGGTTCACACACTCATGTCGTGTGTTTCCTCTATAACTAATACACTACAGTGTCCTAGTAAACCTGTCTGTCCTCACAATGCAGTGTGTTTTCAGGTTCACACACTCATGCCCCAGTGTTTCCTCTATAACTAATACACTACAGTGTCCTAGTAAACCTGTCTGTCCTCACAATGCAGTGTGTTTTCAGGTTCACACACTCATGTCCCAGTGTTTCCTCTATAACTAATACACTACAGTGTCCTAGTAAACCTGTCTGTCCTCACAATGCAGTGTGTTTTCAGTTTCACACACTCATGTCCCAGTGTTTCCTCTATAACTAATACACTACAGTGTCCTAGTAAACCTGTCTGTCCTCACAATGCAGTGTGTTTTCAGGTTCACACAGCGCTTGACTCTACATCAAATCTCTATCAACTTTATACTTTTCAGATGTACAATAAATAAACATAATATTAAAAATTCATCTGGCTTAAACACTAATGTATCTTACAAAACGACACAATACCTGTTGTGAACTTGCTTCTGGCAAACAGGGTGTGGATTGTATCAACCTTATTTTGAAAATATGAACAAGGCTTGTTTTACGGATATTACAAATAAGGAAAACGGAGCAAGAAAAGAACAAGATCTGCTAAAACTCAAAATATCATGCCCTTTTCTAACTAATCCTAAACTAACTTTTCTTCACGGGACAGAAAAGCCCTCTTTGTTCTCTTTATACGGGTCATTCTCCTTCTGATGATTGTGAAAGAGTGCGCCGGTGTCTACTGTTGCTATTATCAGAGGCCACTTTATCTGATTGATGGACAAAACGCACAGCTTATATTTTATATAAAATAACAGTGATGTTTTCACGCAATGAAAGCGTTTTATTTCAACAGTAGTGACCGCAGTGATGACTTTGCAGTTGACAATGGCTTGAGCGGTTTGACTCAGAACTATTCCTGTCTCGACAGAGAGCTGTCATCTGCTCTTGTGATCTGTATCTGCTTGCGCGTTACACGCGAATGGTGCTTTTGTGCATTCAAGCGTTTGAAGCGAATTCGCATCTGACGCCCCAGTTGAAAAATTTGAACTTTGGCATCAATTCGCGGCACGTTAACCAATCAGGAGCCTGCTCGCTGCGGTCATGTGGTAAAGTGATGTGATGAGAAACCCTGCATAATTTAAAAATACTACTATTGTGTCACAAAATTTAGTTTTAAGACTTTTTCAGGTGACAATGTAGTTGTTTAAAGCTCAAATCTGTGGTTTATTTATAAAGAGAGCGCCTATTTAAAAAAAAAATCTTGTGTTTTTGGAATTGTGAGATCCAGGCGATCACCGGGCAATCAGCGCTCATAACCCTGGCGAAGGCAGCCTTTCCTCCGCCAGTCCTTCTGCCGTCTGCCGCTGGCTCTGATGTCCTGTAGTGGTGCATCTTGTGTAGATCTAACGGGCGATCTTTGGTGTCATGAATCTATAATTTGTTGTCTGCCAAATCGTTTTGACTGAGGGCAAAGAGAAGTTTCATAACTTTTTATTTTAAGGATATTTAAATATACATGCAGTGAAGATAATGTAGGAGTCGCCTGGACCACATTTGTGTGGCTATTAATGCTTAATATATATTTTTAATGAAAATGAAAAGAGGCAGAGTGGTTTTTTATGACATATTTCATATTTTATGAGTGCCTTGAACGCGCGTCAATTTCGCATCCAGCTCTCGATTTCTACGCGCGTCCAATTCGCTGCGGACGCGCGAATGCATTCATTGACGCTCTATTCGCGTTTGGTGTGAACGCAGCATGACACGTGTCAATGAGCTACGTACAGAGAGCTGTCATCTGCTCATGTGATGGCAGTGGCCGTCCTGAGGAGAACGTGGGCTGCTCTAACACGTATCAATGAGCGACGGACAGAGAGCAAGCCCAATCCAGTGAAGGCGGTAAAGAAAACAGTGTGTGTCTGTGAAGGCGAGCTGTGAAGGTGTGGATGACGCAGCACGATTCAAAAATACATGTTTCAAGATCGATTTGTAATCGATGCATCGAGAAAACGAGTGAATCGTTACACCCCTAATTATTGGCACTGGAATCTGATATTGGCTACATTTAAAACAACAATGTGAATAGCTGTACTAAAAAATCTGATCTGAGCACAGACTGTGATGACGCGTTTCAACGGTCATCAATATCGTAAATCCTGCAACGTTTTTTGTAATTTCATTTTTAAAAATATATATACATTTATAACACTAATACTTTGTATTTTATTGCTTTTGCATAAAATGACAAAAACAAGTTACCGCTGCTGTGAGGGTGTTACTAATACAGCGTCTATGGGAGTGATGGTGAAAATTAACATCTTAATTTTAAATTAACATCTTAACATCTCATCACATACGTGTGATGGTACATGTCTTCAAATGCACTATTGTGTTGTACTCTGACATTATAAAACAGGACAGATGTATGTGGTGTACCTTTAAATCTGTGGATATACGGCTGCTCGAGGTGTGGCTCGTCAGGTCTGGAGTTAATGTGGTCTTAGGTCTGCGTCGTCCATTTCATCTGGCTGCAGAATTAAAGGCATAGTATTTTAAACAGAATAAAAAAAAGCATACAAATATTTGCAAATACACAAATCTAATATGATACTCACTCTATTTTTTCCCTCTTTTTGAAAGTTGTGAAATCACCATTGTGGCGTTTTTCTTTTGCTATTTGAGTAAATCGGCACACAAAAAAATATTTAATGTATTCATTCACAGCTATAATATTTAACCCAACTATGATGACTTCCGCTCGGAGAAACCTGGAAATGTGAAATGGGTCTATAGAGCACCAAGGCTCGTAGTGTGAACGTCGCCTTAAGTGTACACGCTCAGAAAAGTGTATGTTAGATCAGCGTGTAAATATAAAGTTTATCTGGCAAGGCTTTAAAACGCATGCAAACATAAGCTTTCATGATGGCGAAGATTGCGATGCCACTCTATCGCTGCGCTGCAAAACGTGTGAACGTAGGGCTGTAACGATTTGACCAAAAATAAAAATCTCGATGAAATTAACATTTTACCTCGATTACGATTAACGAACGATTATTTTCCTCTTCTTTTTTTTTTGCTTTCCTTTTTTGCCCTTATAGTTCACTGATAAGGTTTGTACTGTAAATATTTTCTACTATTAAAGGTGGGACATTTTTTTTCTAATGAAAGTGCATTTCTTTGTGATTTTAAAATACTTGAAGGAAACGGTTGACTTTCAGCAGTTATTGTCTGTGGGGCAGATTTCTGCTTGTTGTACACCAGATACAGATAAATTAACACTATAGGCCTACATTACATTTATCTTAATGCATTAATGAGACAGTGATTGTGTGTGTGAATTAGTCATACCGTATTATTAATTATGAAGCTGTCGTTTGTACTTACTTCAAAAGGTAGACAAATCTATGCCATAACGGTATCTAAGCTACTTTAGTGATGAATCACGGGACGGCGTTGACACTGCGTTTCTGCTGCTCTCTGCGCGCGATCTTCACGGGATGTGTGAGCTTCTGTCTCAGTGTTCGTGTATCACAATATATCAGGCGTTAGTTCAACATAATACGCATCTGATGGTCTAAAAACGCTTCAGTGTTCAAACTGGCAGGGCTTAAAACAAATACAAATGACAAGCTTGTGAGGACGCAAGTGAAAGTGATCTGGCTTCGGGGCACTCGCGCCGTCTGTGTGTGTGTATCAGCGCATATAAGAGCGGCGATTAACTTCCCTGTATAAACTGTGTAAAACATGCAATTACCATAGTAATACTGAGCATCTATAAACAAAGATAACTGCTCCTGCATCTTTCCGTGTGCCTGCAAACTGCACTTGATGTGACTGACGGGGCAGAGTCACGTGACTAAAACCGAAATGGCAAAATTACGTCGGTTAGAGGTTCTAAATTAGTCGATTACTTTTCGATTAATCGTCCAGCCCTATGTGAACGTGCATCATGTTGGACAGTATGTTGGGACGGAGGTTCCAGAAGTGCAACGATCTCTCTACAAGGCAGAACGTGGATATAATAGTTCACAATCTAAGATCGTGATATATCGCACAGCCCTCCTTGTCCTTTGGCAGTTTATCACGTGACGCTCTGAACGCTCTCATCACATACGTGTGATGGTACATGTCTTCAAATGCACTATTGTGTTGTCCTCTGACATTATAAAACAGGACAGATGTATGTGGTGTACCTTTAAATCTGTGGATATACGGCTGCTCGAGGTGTGGCTCGTCAGGTCTGGAGTTAATGTGGTCTTAGGTCTGCGTCGTCCATTTCATCTGGCTGCAGAATTAAAGGCATAGTATTTTAAACAGAATAAAAAAACAGCATAAAAATATTAGCAAATACATAAATCTAATATGATACACATCCATACAGTGTCTATCCACCTTATTTCGCAATGCAAAAGTAACCTATTTTCTTTGAATGCACAAGATTTCTAATTCATCAGCACCATTATGAGTAAAACATAATGCTATTCTATGTGCTGCTGTATTATTAAGACTGACCGATGATTATAAATAAGTACAATTAATTTCCTGTTTCACATGACAGCTTATTTTACATGAGCAGGCTTGAAAGTACCTCTAAATGAGTCCATATCAATTTTCACTTTTCACTTTTAATCCATATATTACTTTATTATGCCAACAAAACAAAAAATGTAGTAAAGATAATATTCTTTTATTCCTTTTTGTTTTTTTATTCTGATATTCCAGCCTTAAACGTGTTTAATTATTATCTTAAGTTAATATGCTAAATTTGACAGGTTAAATTGTACTGTAACAGTCAATATATTAATAATTAGAAAGATCAATTCTATATTTAACCTAGGTTCAAGTAAAAAGTCAGACATTAAATATTACATGACATAACTTTATTACATAACTTTTGGATTATTAAATATGTTTAAAATGTAGACTAATGGAGTGTAAAGCTGCCCAAAGATTATTTTAGGGAAGATTTGCATTACAATAATTATACTCGGTCACAATTTCATCAAAAGATGTCGAATTAACATTTGCAGACATTCAGAATACTTTAACTTTACCTGATGAGATTTATTTTTGCTTTTAAATGCATTTGAATATGTAATGATTATAAAGCTCATTTAATCCTGTCACAACGCACATTCAAGGCAATCTGAGGCTTTATAAACAGCTGAATTCCTCAATGATGGGAAGATTATTAATAATTGTTAATACTTATTCTTAATAATTATAACTTTTCATTAATAAATACATGCGTTATTCAGTTTCCGGGGTCACGTTAACATTACCATGATGAGACTCGCGCTCGACTGTGTAAATATATATATTAAAGTCTGCCAACCGAAAACTAAGTGCAGACAAACACATAGATATGACTAATTTATATGAATCACTATATAAAACATATAAACGTAATGTACTTACCTACTAGGCTGCTGTTTGACAGGGCCGCGATGACGGTCACACTCCGGTAGGATCTCAATAATGCGCCTGCGCGTCTTTAACCAATCAGACAACCGCGCGCCATTTTCAAACCGTCAACGCCCATTATCGTTTAAATGTGTGTACGCTAGCAGTGGCAGATCCCGCCGATAGGCGGAGTGATGAGATACACACAAACACACCAGAAAACTGGTATACCTACTTAAAGGGACATTCAATAAAAAAGCAGGAGGATGTTCCTGAGGTTCATAGAGATGATTTCACGCTGTTTGAATTACAAGGACATGTCCTAGGTCCTTATAATCCCAAATGTCCTTATAATGCTGGTGTGTAAACTGGTGAAATGTCCTTGTAATACACCAAAACCAACACACACACACACACACACACACACACACACACACACGGAGAGAGAGAGTTTCAAAAATAACAACACTGCTACCTTTTAGTGAGGGGAGGGCAGACAGAGAATAAATATTCAGAAGAAATATATTAAATAAAATAAATATATTGATCTGAAAAATAGTATGATTATTTTAAAGCTATTTGGTTACATTTGAATAAAACATTGTTTTAGTATGTTTTTAAACACACACACATACACGTTGTAATACCAGTGTAATACCCATGTCATTATACAAATTTGTGTCCTCAAAAATCACAAACAAGAGAGAGAGAGAGAGAGAGAGAGAGAAACAAGTTTTTTTTTATCCTGCTTCAAAACTAATACAATGCTGCCATCTTGTGTTCATTGAGGGGAGAGCAGCAGACACAGAGAATTTCTGTTCCCCTTTTTTGTCCTTATTTAATCCCTTGCCATGGAAACACCGTTTGAGATATCCAATATCCGTTCACATTTTAGCATCTTCAGTATCTTTGTTTCATGTTGACCGAGTTTGGTGGAGATTGAATAAATCGCCTACGAGGAGAACGTAAAAACTCAGACCCCGATTTAACCAAACATTCACCTTCAAACCAAAATATCTGACTTCCTGTTGGTCGGAGCTAATGACTGTAAATTAGAAAGTTGTCCGGCTCGATGAGGTCAATATATATACTGAGTTTGGTGATTGTAGATGAAACGAAGCCCTTCACTTTTGTCAAAAGGTGGCGCTAGAGAGCCCCTCATCCCCACCCGTTTCTGAGGCTTTGCCCATGTGTACTGACTGACATCTCTGATGTGTGTGTTGAGTTTCAAGCAGTTTCAAGCAATTTCAAGCATGCTAAGAGCCTCAGAACAGCCAAAAGATTATTAAACTTTGACACGTTGCCATGGCAACAGTATTTGAAATTTCAGGAATCCATTTCATACGTCTCTATCTGTCATGTTTTCACATTATACTGATGAAGTTTGAAATAAATCGGGTGAAAAAAATATGGTGATTCAAAGCATTTTTGAAAGTGACACACTTCCTGCTGCCAGTTGGTGGCGCTATAACTTTGACTCACAAAAGTCATATCCATGTGATCGGCCTCTTACAACGAACACACAGCTGAAGTTTCATCCAAACCAGTCAATGTTTGCACAAGTTAAAACACACTTCCTGTTTCCCTTTTCTCGCCATAAATTCGTTGCATCGCCACGGCCAGACTTTTCGAGATATCAAAAATCCGCTCGCAATTTAGCATCCTGAATAGGTTCACTTAATGCTGACCGAGTTTGGCAATGATCGAAACAATGGCCTCGGAGGAGTATATTAAATTCCAGAGCATGCGTTTTCCGAACAACCCATAATAGCTCACTTCCTGTTGGCCTGACACATAACTATGAGCACGAAAGTTGTTTGGCCCGATGAGATCTATATGTGTACCGAGTTTCATACATGTACGTGCAAGTGTGTTTGATATATGGACCAAGTTTTCAGACCCCACTTTAGGGGGCGCTGTCGAGCCCCCCTGCCACGCCCGGGTACCAGCTTCAGCCCGGCTCTGATGGCCGCGCATTCCGACGCCTGTGCGAAGTTTCAAGAGTTTTCGAGCATGTTAAGTGCCCCAAAAGTACCCGAGAAGTCGAAAAAAAAAAAAAAAAAAAAAAAAAAAAAAAACAAAGAATAATCTGAGGAAGAACAATAGGGCTCTGCGCCCTTTCAGGGCTTGGGCCCTAATAAAATAACATTTATATTTTACAGAAAACTTATTTTACAAAAAAAACCTGCTGGGTTACCTGTTAATATGCAGACAGCCTATGACTAAAAATCATTAGAAAGGTCTAAAGATTTATTGTAAAAATAAATAAATAAAATAAAAAGTCTATGTATTTAATATGAAATATGAGCCTCTTATGCATCCACTGTGGGGGGAAAACTGTACATTGGAGAAAAACATATGGGTTGTCATATAAATGTATTTAGAGAGAAGTTATTTTTCATATTTGTTACCCAAACTTTCATTCATACTGGAAGCCAGAGGGCGCCCTCGAGCAGAAACTCCACATTTCCCTCAGAGAAGTAATCCTTAGCCCTAATGTGAAGCTAAGCTAGCGATGTAGGATAAACTGAATATAGAAACGCTTTGACTGATGAAACGAAGACAATAAACACGACTGCATCAAGCTATGGTGTATTTGAGTTCTTCAAGCCTTCACTATTTTCATAATAATAAGGTATGCAGTGCAGATTGAGTCACTGTTTAGAATAATATAAAACAATGCATGTCTGCCTCATTCTGTTCAGAAAAATACAACGTTATTAAATGTAGACGTATTTTGTCGGCAGGTAATTGCATTTATCACGGGATTTGTGGTTTTATCACCGAGTACGTGTACCAACACCCCCAGAAAGATCACAACACCCCGAACGAACGCTCTGAGCGCGGCGCAGCAAAGACTCTAGAGCTCCGCTTTCGCGATTCGATACTTTTTTGCTACTGTGTAACGTTAATAACTTTCTGCAGCCAGCATTTCTGGAAATTAACGAGGATAACACTTTTTTTAAGACCTAACAAAATTAAATTTAAGACCTCCGGTGAAAATCTGGCCGTTTTTAAGATTTTTATTTTAGACATTTTAAGACTTTTTAAGACCCCGCGGGAACCCTGTAAAGGTTCGTTGACGACGATATTTAGTCATACTTTTCGTTGACGAAAACAACACTAGATACAGGAAGTTGACTGAACAAACTGCATGTTGCATCAACTCGTGTTTTAAAGTGTAATAAACTTAACACTGTAAGTTGACTTAAAGCTGCAGTCTGTAACTTTTTTGGGTTAAAAATTATCCAAAATAAATGTTTGAGCAAGTACATAACCAGCTAGCGTAATATACTATCTGCTTACCTTAGCTCGATTTACAACGGTAAGCTTGTAATAATGTTTTTAAAGGGTTAGTTCATCCAAATCATCCATGTCATTAATTACTCACCCTCATGTCGTTCGACACCCGTAAGACCTCCGTTCATCATCGGAACACAAATGAAGATATTTTTGTTGAAAGCTGATGGCTGAGAAAGGCTTCAGATAGGCCTCCATTGGTGTTCAGTACATTTACACTCACAAGACCCATAAAAGGCACTTAAAACGTTGTTACAAAGTCCATCTCACCACAGTGACTCTACAATAATTTTACGATGCGACGACAATAGTTTTTGTGCGCAAAAAAAAATCAAAATAACGACTTTATTCAACCTCTTCTTGTCTTCCGTGTATGCCTCCACGACGCATGCGCGAGAATATGACGTAGCGCCAGGATTCGGGAATCCATGAAATGCACACTTTAACCCCATTTTGAGAACTACGCCGAGACCTAAAGCACAATCAATGTAGAATTCAACAGCTTAGATACGCGCGTCTTCCTCTGCTTGTAAACAAATCGCTTCTGGGTCATATGTCCGAACGCTGGATCTGCGTAATATGCGTAACATTGGATTCCTCCGTGCTGTGCCGTGCCGAGGTACAAATCACGTAAAGTTGATAATTCCGCGGATAACTGCAATTGCAGATTTCGAACAGAGATGGCGACAAAGAGGAAAAACTACGGACTGCAGCTATAAATTAACTAAGTTAAAGCAACAAGATGACCTGACTTAGTTAAGTTGAGTCAACTAATCTGTTTTTTTACAGTGCAGAGCCAATTCAAATTCATTAAAACAGAGGTGAGGCTCTGATTCACTAATACATGTGTCCAACTTTAGATTTGTTAAACATACATTATCTTTGAACTTGTACGTGATGTATGTTTGACCCAGTCACGAGTGGAGGGATCCCAAGATATGCTTTTTAATTACAAATCACTTACAAAGTAATTTTGTTAGAGACTGCAGCTTCTTAAAGGTCCCATGGCATGGCATTTTTCTATTATTTTATAATGTTTCCTGTGGTGTACTTATATTGTTAGTATGATTTTTACATTAAAAAATGTCATAATTTAGAAATAAAAGGCATTTTTTCTATACTGTTATTACATCTCTGGCTGAATGCCCTGTTTCAAGGGGCGTGTCTGCTGTGAGACTTCAGTGAAAACGCCCACTGTTGTGATTGGCTGACATCTTTGCATTTGAAATGAGTGTTATATTATGTTGCAGAGGGGGCGTGGCTTAGCGAGGCACTGCACGCATTTTCTCCACATTCTCTGGGCGGGCAAAGCAGAGGAAGGGGAGGTAACCTTTCCTGGTATGATGTCATAACAGGAAAATTCCAGATCAGCTCGTCTGAGCTGTCATTTTCTCAAAGGCAGAGAAAGACAGCCAGAACTCGGTTTACACCCATCAAAAAATTCTAGCCACTTGGGGACCATATACAGGCTAGGGGAACTCATATTAATGTTAAAAAACCTAAAAAAAATGAAATTTTCATGACATGGGACCTTTAAAAAATACTACATTCACCGCTGCAGACACAACAGCCACAATGGAACTGAAGAGAGAATTTCAACAGACTCATGGTACATGATTTCAAATGTTTCAGTGCGTCAATATCAGGACAAAACATCTTTAACTACAACTAAAGACACAATATTCAATAAACTGACCTGCCAGGACACCGCATATCCCGTAGAGCCTCACAGCTGACATCGGTGTCACCATAAACATCATCCACATCTGTCCACGACAACATCAAATATCTGTCCCTTGTCTGTTTGGGGTTCAACTTCATAAAATTGTGTGTAATGTTGTGTCATTTCGATTCTTTTATAAGGTAAGTATTGCACTCGTTTTAAATCAGAAATAAGTGTGTTTTTGTTCATCTGAACTCCTGTTCATTTTCAGTTCATCCTACCTGTCCTTCTGAACCTTTTCTATATCTGCTGTTTTTGTTCTTCTGGCTCTGCATTGCTCTACAGCCCTTCTGGGGCTCTGCCCCGTAAAACAGCTTGCATTTCTTGTTCTTTCTTTTGTCTTTTTCACACTTGTGTGACATAGATTAGAAAAAAGAGAGAGTTTTCTGCACACTGCCTGGCAAATCTTACTCCTATCAGAAGAAGCTAATATAAAGTTGGTTTGACGTTGAATGTTAGACAGATATTCACCCGCTAAAAAATTCAATAGATCCTTGGATTGGATGACAATAATGTATAAAATGTTTTACCTGAAAGGTATTAGGATGTATAACTGAACACAGATGACAGTTTATTTGTTTTAATCCTCCTCAATGTTTTCAACACAGAAATGCTCCGAAAGTGACCCACTGGTGTTTAGGCCAGGTAGGGACCGTCTACAAAGTATGTAGACATGGAAGTGGAGGAAAATCAATGATTCACCATCTCCTTGTGAGAGATGGTATCTCCCAAATAATGAATCTCCCAAAATGAGCATTTTATTCCAACATTTGGCTACTGGAAACATTAGGGCCCTTGGCCAAAATGTATATCCTGTGAAGACTAGCATGGAAACAATTTGGAGTGTCATTCTTGCATTAATAAAGACAACATATATCTGCATTTCAAAAGAACCTACCACATTGTTTACAACATAAACAGTGGAACACTTTTCACGATATTACATCTTTGGTCCTCACACATTGTAAAGGCACCATCTTCGTAATGCAAAATGGAGTCCTGAGCTCGCGCATTTCTGAACTAACTAACGTTAACATTTCAAACACACATTCAATAGAATACTTGCGTCTGCATACTATTAAGCATATATTATAACATCATTTCAATGTATTTTGACTAATTATTATACTTCATACCTGAAAAGGAGAGAATATTACAATCACAGAAAACTTGTGCTGTTTCTCCACTGCAAGCTTTATGTAGAATGGAGAAATCCCACAAGCTCCCCACCTAGTGTCAGGGTTCTGTCACTTCTGTCTAGTTTATTCATGGTTTTGTGACAGAGCCCTGACACTCCTGTATTGTTTGTCTTGTCTTGTGTGAGCGCGCAGCTTTGAGCATGCTCGAGCTGCGTGCTCTTCTGTCCTTGTGTTTTGTGTGCGGGCGTGGTGTTCGGATCCCAGCACTTCGGTCTTGTTTGGGTTTCAGTTTTGTGTTGGGATTCGGACATTCATGCTCCGACATTCATGTTTGTTTTGTCACTCTGTCTTGTCACGTGAGCGTGTGCTCTTCTGTCTGTGTAGCACACGGTTCATGTTTTCATCGGCCGTGTGCTTTCATGTTATGTTTTGTCTTATGTTGTGTAGCACGTGGTTGGTGTTTTTCACTGGCTATGTGCTACGTCATGTTGACTTGTTTTGTCAAGTCAAGTCAAGTCAAGTCAAGTCAAGTCAAGTCAAGTCAAGCCTAGCCAAGTCTGTTTTTCCCCCTCGGGGTAGTTTGTTTTGTCTTGTTTTTTGTTTTATTATTATCATTCCATTCCTCTGCATCATTGAGTCCTCGCTCCTTTCCCTTCACCAACCCTGACAGAACGATTCAGCCAAAAGAGGACTCAGCAGAGAAATGGGTATCTTCCTTTTCCCATCTCCCTGCCCTTCCGCTCATCAGATGGCAGACCAATGTAGCAAACTCCACTCTCTTCGGCAAGGGGGAGCCAGCGTGAAGGAGTTTGCTTACCAGTTCGTTTTTGCAGCGGAGGGGCTCAACATCGGTGATGCAGTGCTCAAGGACATTTTTAACAGCAGCCTTAATGAGCCTGTCAAAGCCTGGGAGATGGCAATGCTGGGGATATTGCCTTTCTGGCATTTTGTTGGGTATGTATACCACCGTGGAGAAGAGGGTGGCCTTCCACCTCTTGGTCCTTCCCCACTTTTCCTCACAAATGGTCATGTCCCCAGTCCTCCGATGACCCCTTCGGGGAGAGGGAGGAGGAAGAACCGGTCCGCCTCATCTGCCACCTTCCCAGAGGTGGCAGCGCACCCTGCAGCTCTGCCCATGTCAACTATGACCGCTGCAGTTTCTCCAGAGGTGGTCATGGATGCTGCAATGCTCCCTGTGATGGTTGAAGCTGCAGTGCCCCCAGTGATGGCCAAAGAGGCTGCAGCACTCCCAGATGCAGCCGCCAGCACTGTAGCTCCCCCAGAGGCGGCCGAAGAGGCTGCAGCTCCCCCAGAGGCAGCCGTCAGCACTGCAGCTCCCCCAGAGACGGCCGAAGAGGCTGCAGCTCCCCTGGAGGCGGTAAGCACCCGACCACCGCCTCGTTCTCGTAGGAGGAGAAGGAGGAAGAAGGCTTTCTCCATCCTACATGGCCCGGAGGCCATCCCAGAGCCTGCTGCCGGCCCAGAGACACTACCCAGACGTCTTGCACTGCCCGCGCCACCCAGACGTCTTGCGCTGCCCGCTCCGCCCAGGCGTCTTGCACTGCCCGCGCCACCCAGGCGTCTTGCACTGCCCGCGCCACCCAGACGTCTTGCGCTGCCCGCGCCACCCAGGCGTCTTGCGCTGCCCGCGCCACCCATTCACTTTGCCCTGCCAGCCACAGCCCCTGACCCGAGGCCGGTGAGGTCTCCGGCCCCTGATCAATGTCTGGTAATGACTCTGTCTCCCGTCCTGTGTCCTGTCCTGCCTCCGGCTCCTGTCCTGATTCCTGTGAGGGTCCCAGTCAGCCATCCAGACCCGCCAGAGCCCGTCTGGCCCGTCCATCTGGCACCACCCTGGCCTTCAGCCAGGACTCCTGACCTGCCGGAGCCTGCCTGGTCCATCCCTCCAGCACCACCCTGGCCTTCAGCCAGGACTCCTGACCCGCTGGAGCCTGCCTGGTCCATCCCTCCAGTCCCGCCCTGGTTGTCTTCCGGGGTTCCTGATCAGCCGAAGCCACCCTGGTCCATCCCTCCGGTTCCGCCCTGGTCCTCTGCCAGGACTCCAGATCCGCTGGAGCCCGCCTGGACTGTCCCTCCGGCACCACCCTGGTCATCTGCCGGGGGCCCTGATTGGCTGGAGTCACCCTGGTGCATCCCTCCTGCTCCGCCCTGGCCTTCTGCCAGGACTCCAGACTCGCCTGAGCCTCCCTGGCTCAACCCTCCCGTCCCTCCCTGGTCTATGCTGAAGACTTTCTGGACTGTCCTGCTGGCTCTGACTTGGCTCCCCTCCCTCCCTCCCCTCTTTGTCTCTGTGTTTTGATTTTCCTGTCTTGTGTTTCATTCTGTGTATCTGTGTGTCTTGTTCCTGTCTTGTTTTGGTGTCCCTCGTTAGGGACGCCAGGTGGCGTCCCTTTTGATGGGGGGTAGTGTCAGGGTTCTGTCACTTCTGTCTAGTTTATTCATGGTTTTGTGACAGAGCCCTGACACTCCTGTATTGTTTGTCTTGTCTTGTGTGAGCGCGCAGCTTTGAGCATGCTCGAGCTGCGTGCTCTTCTGTCCTTGTGTTTTGTGTGCGGGCGTGGTGTTCGGATCCCAGCACTTCGGTCTTGTTTGGGTTTCAGTTTTGTGTTGGGATTCGGACATTCATGCTCCGACATTCATGTTTGTTTTGTCACTCTGTCTTGTCACGTGAGCGTGTGCTCTTCTGTCTGTGTAGCACACGGTTCATGTTTTCATCGGCCGTGTGCTTTCATGTTATGTTTTGTCTTATGTTGTGTAGCACGTGGTTGGTGTTTTTCACTGGCTACGTGCTACGTCATGTTGTCATGTTTTGTGTGAACATGCAGCTGATGAGTTCTCATTAGCTGCATGTTCATGTCATGTTTGGTGTGTGAGCACATGTCTTGTTAAGTGTTTCTTTGTGCCATGTGCTCGTGTCCATTGTCTAACCCCGCCCACCTTGTTTCCTGATTATTGGTTCATTTGCCCCACCTGTCTTCCCTCGTTGCCCTCTTTTGTTTGTTCCCTATTTAATCTCCTTGTGTTTGCAGTCCAGTGCGGAATCGTCGTCGTATTAACCTCATGTTTTCCTGCTCAAGTCAAGTCAAGTCAGTTTTTCCCCCTCGGGGTAGTTTGTTTTGTCTTGTTTTTTGTTTTATTATTATCATTCCATTCCTCTGCATCATTGAGTCCTCGCTCCTTTCCCTTCACCAACCCTGACACCTAGTGTTCACGCAGACCAGAGCAATCGATCGTCTAACTTATCATGCCAACTAACTGATCACAGATAAACTCAGAATAACCATAAACTACATATTAACATTTTATAAACTTTTCTACATATTCAAAATAGCAATTATATATATATATATATATATATATATATATATATTAAAGTGTACACAGACTAATGCATTTTTAAAATACACGTTCATTTTCAATCTGTCACATTAGCAGCATATAGCTTACCTGTTTTGGCAGTCTGAACGAAGACATGATTATACAGCTGGAATTACAAAAAGCGGCAAGCCTAATTGGTGGGGGTAGGGTGGGTCGCATTATCCATTGGTAATACATAACAGAGGGTGTTGGGTGACACTTCACCTCAGCTGCTCTCAAGTTCCATGCGAGTTATGGTAAAAAGGTTAGGCGGAAAATTAGCCTACCAGTCAAGACTAACCGATTCATGAATTATTACAGATTTGTTATCGAATTACTTTTTTTTATTTTTCTTGCGCAAACAGCAAAACAAAAGAACACGAGGATTCACACATTGTCAAATTTTCAGCACCTGCAGAGCTAAGCACATGGAGGCGCGGGTGCTATCACAGAATAACTCAAATCATTTAAAATACTCCATCGTTTTTAGTCATACAGATAAAGCTAATGCATCATACAACTGTAAAAAATTGTTAACTGTCTTCTGTTTGTGTACTCACAATAATAATAACAAACGTGTTTTTGCTATCTGTCATCATGTGAACTTGAACAGAAACTAAAACGTGGCTTAATTTACTAAAACAGTGTTATTAGTGTGGTGATGCGCTCCATGATAATGATTAGGGGCGGACCGGGTATGCGCGGCAGATATAAAAAGGGGACTGGAATGACGCCTAAGCGTGCGCGTCATTCTCGTTCTGGAAGTGACGTCATCCTGGCACGCAGTGTTTACATTCGGGAGTGCGACTGAGGAGGACTAACTTCATTGATAAAGTACCCGTTATGGCAAGCCTGTAATTTGCACCCTATTGAGTGCATTGCGCGGTGTGATTCACCACTTACCGTGATTGAACCTATAAGTCGCACCCTAGCGAGTGCACTGAGTGGTGTGATTCACAATTTACTGTAATACAGGGGTGGTGTTACAGCAGGCTTGGTGGGAGTAGCTGTGCTTAATGACGACCGATTGGATCAGGTTTCCCCTGCCAGAAACTCCTCGACCATTCCTCAGTGACTATTACTGCAACAACGTTCGCTATGATTATCTGACTAATATTTCCTCTTATCTCTCATCCGTCTTGAGACGGCCAGAACAATAGCGCGTTCTTGGCCGTAGTGACGCTTTCCAAAGCTAGCAAATTCAGTGCGGATCTTTGGGTTGGAGTACAGCGGCGAACAACTGAGTTGTCATTGTTATTTGTTTTTTTTAGCAGAACTATTGTTACTTACAGTCTCTACGTTTGTAAAATTGTTATTGTCTGGTTTTGGCATGTCTTGCATGGATTTCTAACTCCGACCTGAGAAAAGTGCATTTTTAAAATACTGCAATCATCAGGCGACGCAGTGTTGGAAAGCGATCAAAGAGTGTTGGCCATTGAGTGGTCACTTTCATTTTTTGTGTAAACAACTGATTTCATCTGTCCACATGTGATAAGGGTTCAACCAAAAGACTATTACGTGGAGTGTGTGTGTGCGTATGGTTATTTATGTTTCAGTTTGTCCTCTCTTCTCTTTTATCCAGAGTTGGGGTGCCAGTTCAACGCCCACGTCCCCTGGTGTGGTGGTGTGCTTCCCGTTTGCGTGTTCACAGAGGGTGATTGGGTGCTGTGTGGTGAGAGTTGCAGTGTTTACCGGGCGGGCGAACTGAATCCCCAATTCTGAAATGGATAGGTGCTATAGTTGACATATTTATTCTAATGTGTGTTTCGTATTCTGTCTTTTGGTATTTTTCTTAGCTGTATTTAATAAACAATTTGAAACGTTTTCTTGTTGTCTGTTATCTGACCCAGTCACCACGTATCTGTGTGCTTTGCACTTGATGTACAAACGGGTCCCCGGCCCATTATCCGGGGTGGCGTAGTCTATGTTGTGCCATAATTGGTATTGTATTGCGCTTAGGAGAGCAAACTGCCACATTAGCAAACCAAACCAGTAAACACCATACTAATAAAGCATAGGCTTCTATACCGAAAAGCAGACGAGGACAGAATATGAATGCAATAGTTTAATAATTGGCCTACACATTAGGCGTTTTCTTCCCATAAATAAAATGCTTAACGTGGCTTAATGTAGACAGTGCCATTAAAAGACCAAACTTCGTAACCACTATAGGCTACATAGCCTACTAATAAATCATACTTCATAAGCTACGTTAAAGGTTTTCTTTAGGACAGTTTTCTATGGGAGAAAAATATTCAACGTGTAGGCTAATTAAAAGCATTACGTTCATATTCTGGGCTCATCTACTTTGCTGTACATAGTTTACTTTATTGATATGATGTTTGATGTCTGTTATCACTGTTTTACGATACAAACATGATACATGTATTGATAGAAATCACAAAATTTCTAATTTTAAACAAATTAATTCCAACTGAAAACAGCTAACGATATTCCTTGATTAGGCCTATGTCAACCGGACCTATGACACAGCTGAACCGCGGCTCGTGTATTGCAAATACAGACGAATATTGTCCATTCTGTCACATTTTCCTGTGTTCTCCTCCGACCCCTGTCTGTCTCGTGTTTTGATTTATGATGGGAAGCATACAGGTGCTGATCATATAATTAGAATATCATCAAAAAGTTTATTTATTTCACTAATTCCATTCAAAAAATGAAACTTGTATATTATATTCATTCATTACACACAGACTGATATATTTCAAATGTTTATTTCTTTTAATTTTGATGATTATAACTGACAACTAAGGAAAATCCCAAATTCAGTATCTCAGAAAATTAGAATATTACTTAAGACCAATACAAAGAAAGGATTTTTAGAAAAATTGGCCAATTGAAAAGTATGAACATGAAAAGTATGAGCATGTACTGCACTCAATACTTAGTTGGGGCTCCTTTTGCCTGAATTACTGCAGCAATGCGGCGTGGCATGGAGTCGATCAGTCTGTGGCACTGCTCAGGTGTTATGAGAGCCCAGGTTGCCCTGATAGTGGACTTCAGCTCTTCTGCATTGTTGGGTCTGGGATATCGCATCTTCCTCTTCACAATACCCCATAGATCAGGGGTGTCCAAACTTTTTTTAAGGGGGCCGGATTCGATATTGTGGACATATATATATATATATATATATATATATATGACATGTTTTGTTTCTTTGAAACATGACAGATTTGACAAAAGCTTGAGCTGACAGTAGCTTGAGATAGGACACAGGAAATGTATAGATATTTAACAATATCTGTAAAACTTTCATCAACCAAAAAGTTTTAATGGGTGAAATTTTAATATTATTACAGAGTTAGAACTCTATTCTTATTTAAATTTAATAAGTGCTCTATTTAGATCACCACAAACTAAAACTACACTACAAAACATGCTTTTGTGACTTGGTATTTCTGTCTTTTTTCCCGTCCAAATATCTAAAAATTCTTAAATCAAGATGCTTTTACTAAGGAAAATTACATATTTTTTCTTGATTCCTGGGGGGAAAAAATCTAAATGAATTGAGTTTTTGCTTGAAACAAACTAAATTATCTGCCAATGGATTAGAAAAATAATCTTCCAAAATCATCCTTAAAGATTCCAAACAGAAACATTATTTTTCTTACCCCATTGGCAGATATATTTGCTTGTTTTAAACAAAAACTCACTTCATTTTAATTTAATTTTCCAGAAAACAAGAAAAAATATTTAATGTCATTTAACTTATCTCATAACATCTTGATTTAAGAATTTTTTGATATATTTAGACTAGAAACAAGACAAAAAATACTAAATGACAGCATTTTTTGCAGTGCACACAAGGCAAAAAGTAATAAATATATATATATATATATATGTATGTATGTATGTATGTATGTATGTATATATTTTTATATCTAGAATGGTATTTAGTCTACATATAAATTCAAATGCACAAAACTGCAAGTTTATGACAAAAAATAGTCTGCAATTCGGCCTTTATTACTCATTTAAAACATGTCTACATTACAAATTAAATAAAATTAGATATTAACCTACATTTCTGACAAATTACCATGGTTACAGGTAGTGTTACTACAGTAAATCCATGATAAATTCGAAATGCGAATTGTTGTTTGAAAAGTATTTTGAATCGGCTCAGCTGATTTGCACATTAGTGTTGTTGATTAAGTCAGTGCTGTTTAACTGGAAATTAAATCAAATCACCGAGAGATTCGCAGCTCGTACCGGAGACCTCTGCGCCGAACTCGAATGCTTCTCACAGGCTGTTTAGTGGTCGCGTGATCGAGACATTCAGCAGGTAAACACATTTGTTCAGAGTCAGAGCTCGCGTGAGTTGCGCAGAGCACAAGCAGCGCTGTTTCGTTCCTCTTTGGGCGCTGTTTCCCTGGCCTAAAGTCTAGTACTGCCACCTTGCGTTGACATCGTGAAACTGCATGATTTGTAAATGATCCGTGGCGGGCCACATATAATACATTTTAATAGACGCGCTGCGGGCCGTTTGAAATTCATCCCCGGGCCGCATTTGGCCCGCGGGCCGGACTTTGTCAGGCGAGTTTGCTGGCCAATTAAGAACAGGGATACCATGGTCCTTAACCCCTAGGAGTCTGTGTGAGGACAGAGACAGAGGAATCTTATGCAAGTAAAAGTTTATTTAGAATCAATAGCGAGAAAGGTCTCAGAACACTCAGATGTTGATGAACAATCCAGAACGGTCTCAAGAACTCAGATGTTGATGCATACTCCAGAATGAATCAGGAACTCAGGTGTCGATGCACAATCCAGAACGGTCTCAGGAACTCAGATGTTGATGCATACTCCAGAATGGATCAGGAACTCCGGTGTCGATGCACAATCCAGAACGGTCTCAGGAACTCAGATGTTGATGCATAATCCAGAATGTATCTCACAAACTCAGAACAGTACGGAGTACCGCTCACGCCCAAAACGGATCTTGTCTAAAAAACGAGACACACCGAAGAGCAGGAAAAAAAAAAAAAAATTGTTCACTGATGTGTACAGTACCGAGTTCCAGGAGTTGTCAGCCCCAGTCTAAAAACAAGACTCGCTGACAGAAGATGAATCCGACTAGTCCGTAAGGAAATAATCCACAAGGAAGCGTCACACTGTGTACTCACAATAATGCCGGGAGAGAGAGCTGAAGCCGAGGTGTACATAATTTCCCCACTGAGTCCTGGAGACAAAACATTGTGGAAAACAAGAAAACACGATCAAAGACCAACAAAAGTCACGCAAGGCATGGCAGCGAACACCCGGGAGAAATACAACGAACGCGCACAGAACACAGCACACCCGGACCTAAAATAGAGAGAAACAAACACACAACAGCTGTGGAAAACAATCAGGGATAACGAGGAGGGAGGAGACAGTGCACACATGGAACACAAAAGGTAAACAAACAAAAAGAGCAATCGATCACACCGGAATCCTGACAGTACCCCTCCCCCCACGGCCGGCACTGGACGGACCAGGGAGAGACTCACCCTGTCGTCGACGGAGATCCTCGATCAGACCGGGGTCCAGAATGTCCCGAGCCGGTACCCAGCACCTCTCCTCCGGACCGTACCCCTCCCAGTCCACAAGATACTGAAAACCTCTACCCCTGCGGCGAACATCTAGTAATCTCCTGACCGAGTAGGCAGGAGAACCATCCACTAGTTGAGGGGCGGGGGGTTTGGGGGTAGAGACAGGGGGATTAATGGAGGCAAAAATCACTGGTTTAACCCTGGATACATGAAAAACAGGGTGAAACCGACCAAGAGAAAGAGTTAACTTAAGCTTAACTGCCACTGGGCTGACGACCTTAACTATGCTGAATGGCCCAAGGAATCTCGGAGCCAGCTTACGAGATGACTCACGGAGAGGCAGATCCCTGGAAGAAAGTCAAACCTTTTGTCCACAGATATAATGAGGAGGAGGTCGCCGGTGACGGTCAGCCGCAGCCTTGGTTCGTCTGGAGCTTTGTAATAATAGGATTCTAGCTCTCTTCCAAGTGCGTTTGCACCTTCGGACAAAAGCTAGAGCAGACGGAACCGCTGCATCGGGCTCCTGTGATGGAAATAGGGGAGGTTGAAAACCGGTAGAGGCTTCAAACGGAGACAGATTGGTCGAGGAAACGGGGAGAGAATTATGGGAATACTCGACCCAGGGAAGCTGTTGGCACCAGGAGTTCGGATAGCGAGACGACAGACAGCGGAGCGTACGACCAAGATCCTGATTAGCCCGTTCACATTGACCGTTGGTCTGCGGATGATAACCAGAAGACAAACTGGCGGTGGCGCCGATCTGTCTACAAAACTCCTGCCAGAACCGTGAGATGAACTGAGGACCCCTATCTGAAACCACGTCAGTCGGAAGACCATGTAACCTAAAAACGTGGTTAATCAGAACCTGAACCATCTCTTTGGCAGAAGGGAGTTTGGGAAGGGGAATGAAATGGACCGCTTTAGAAAAGCGATCCACCACAGTCAATATGACAGTGTTACCATCGGACGCCGGTAAGCCAGTGACAAAATCAAGGGCTATGTGTGACCAGGGGCGGGAGGGCACGGGCAAAGGTTTAAGCAGACCAACGGGTGGTTGATGAGAAGCCTTATTACAAGCACAAACCTGACAGGCTAATACAAACTGTCTGACGTCATGTCCCATAACGGGCCACCAAAAACGTTGACGGACGGCTGCCAACGTTCTCTGAACACCAGGATGGCCGAAAAACTTGGATTCATGACACCACCGGATGACATCAGAACGCAATGCCTCGGGAATCCACAGACGACCCACCGGGCACCCCTCTGGAACTTCCACCCCTCGTCCGGCCTCCCTCACCCGCCGCTCGATGCCCCAGACGACCGCCCCGACCACCCTCCTCTCCGGGAGAATGGTCTCGGGCCGATCGGGTTCCGAACCACCGAACAGACGGGAGAGAGCGTCAGGCTTAACGTTCTTAGAACCCGGCCGGTACGAGAGGGTGAAGTTAAAACGGTTAAAGAAGAGCGCCCAGCGAGCCTGTCTGGATGTTAATCTCCTGGCCGAACGGATGTACTCTAAGTTCTTGTGATCCGTCCAGACCTGGAAGGGCTCCGAGGCTCCCTCCAACCAGTGACGCCACTCACCCAAAGCCAATCTAACCGCCAGCAGCTCCCTATTACCTATGTCGTAATTACGTTCTGCTGGATTTAACCGGTGAGAAAAAAAAAAGGATGCACGGATGCACTTTCCCGTCAATAGGTGATCGCTGAGACAAAACGGCGCCTACACCGACATCAGAAGCATCTACCTCAACTATAAACTGGTGAGCCGGATCAGGAATAGAAAGTACAGGCGCAGAGATGAACCGGGACCTTAATTCATCAAAGGCTTTCTGAGCTTCATTATTCCAACGGAAACCTACTTTAGTGGAGGTAAGAGCAGTAAGGGGTTTAGCGATCTGACCAAAATTTCTGATAAAACGCCGGTAAAAATTGGCGAATCCCAGAAAACGCTGTAACTCCTTACGTGTGTCGGGTACTGGCCAATCAGCGACCGCTTTAATCTTAGCAGAATCGGGGCGAATTTTCCCAGCGGCGATAACAAAACCCAAGAACGTAACCGACTGCTTGTGGAATTCGCACTTCTCCGCCTTGACAAATAACTGATTCTCTAATAGCCGTTGTAAGACTAGACGAACATGCTGGGTGTGTATCTGCATAGAAGGGGAGAAGATGAGAATGTCATCTAGATACACAAAGACAAATTTGTTAATCATGTCTCCCAACACTTCATTAACCATAGTCTGGAAGACAGCAGGTGCGTTCGCAAGTCCGAACGGTAGAACTGAGTATTCCCAGTGGCCCGAGGGTGTATTAAATGCTGTCTTCCACTCATCGCCCTCTCTTATGCGAACCAAGTGATAAGCGTTGCGCAGATCTAACTTGGTGAAGACACAAGCTCCCTGTAATAATTCGAACGCGGTCGACATTAAAGGTAAGGGGTATTTATTCTTAACAGTAATGTCGTTTAAACCTCTATAATCAATACACGGACGAAGGGAGCCGTCTTTTTTCTTAACAAAGAAAAAACCTGCCCCGGCAGGGGAGGTGGAGCGGCGAATGAGACCGGCAGCAAGGGCTTCATTAATGTATTTGTCCATGGCCTCTCTTTCTGGACCCGAAAGGGAAAAAACGCGACCCTTCGGCGGAAAAGTACCCGGGAGGAGATCGATAGCACAATCATACGACCGGTGAGGAGGCAGGGACGTAGCTCGAGCCTTACTGAACACCCGATCCAGATCAGAATACTCCGCCGGGACCCCCGCGAGATCGACCGCAGGAATCTGTAAAACAGGACAAACGGAATCAGAAGGAGCAGGACCAAGACAATTTACATGACAAGACAGTGACCAAGACAATACAAGACTATTCTGCCAATCAACGTGAGGATTGTGTTTAATCAACCAGTCATGCCCTAAAATGATGGGTGACTGGGAAGAATGTAACAAAAAAAAATTGAAATCCTCACGATGATTGCCAGAAACAAAAAGACTTACAGAGGGAGTGCAATGAGTGATCTCTGCCATGTGTTGCCCTTTTAAAGTTAAAGCAGACAGACAATCAGTTAGAGTTACAGCAGGAATACCCCAAGACTCAGCAAGAGAGGCGTCCATAAAACTCGCCTCAGCACCAGAGTCCAGCAAAGCCTGAGAGTGGAACACAGAGTTATTATAGCTGATAGAAACCGTCAACATAGTACGAGACCCGGAAGAAAAGTCGAGATGAGAAACGCCCACCGATACTCCCGGAATTACCGGCGGGCGGAACCTTTTGCTGGGCAGTTGAGAGCCTTATGCCCCGGCTTCCCACAGTACAGACAGAGACCATTGACAAAACGATGTTGTTTCTCCTCTGCGGTAAGCCGGAGCCGACCCAGTTGCATTGGCTCTACCGAAGAGGAAGATGGAGAAGTCTCATCGCTCACACCCAGTGAAGGATCGGAGAAAAGGTGGTGAAACGAGCGGCGAACCCTCCGCTGTCTGTGGCGAGCCTTGACTCGGAGAGCCAAATCGATAACTCCTTCTAGAGATGTGGGAAGATCATGTGATGCGATCTCATCTTGAATGCTTTCATTGAGACCTCTTAAAAACTGTGCTTTCTGTGCTGTATCGTTCCACCCGCTGGATACAGCGAGGGTCCTGAACTTAATCGCATAATCAGTAACAGTCGACTTATCCTGAGTGAGAAGGATCAATGCGGCAGCCGCTAGGTCGCCTTGAACACTGCGATCAAAAAGCTGGGTCATCTTGGAGCGCAAAGTCTCAAACGTAACACAGCAAGGGTCCTTGGCTCCCCAGACCGTCATTCCCCAGTCTCGTGCTCTGCCCGTTAAAAGTGTAAGGACATAGGCAACCTTTGATACCTCAGACGCGAACCTCCGAGGCTGGAGCGCAAAAACTAGGGAGCATTGGTCAAGAAAAGCTTTGCAAGACTTACTATCCCCATCGTAGGTGGGTGGGTTAATCACTTGGGGTTCTGGTCCGGAGCTACTCGGAATCTCAGCAGGTGGTATATGGACCTCTCTTTCTTTGACTGCCTGTGCCACCTGTTCTAACCTATTGTGGACATCGGTGAGACGATCCGAAAGTAACTGAAAGTCATGTGAGGCGGAGTTGAGTAGAGAAAAATGCTGGTCTAATCTCGCCCCCTGCTGAGCCAAGGCCGCTTGGAAAGAGTCTCCGCTCGCCTGACTTGCAGATTCCATTCTTGGCGCGTTCGTCCTGTGAGGACAGAGACAGAGGAATCTTATGCAAGTAAAAGTTAATTCAGAATCAATAGCGAGAAAGGTCTCAGAACACTCAGATGTTGATGAACAATCCAGAACGGTCTCAGGAACTCAGATGTTGATGCATACTCCAGAATGAATCAGGAACTCAGGTGTCGATGCACAATCCAGAACGGTCTCAGGAACTCAGATGTTGATGCATACTCCAGAATGGATCAGGAACTCAGGTGTCGATGCACAATCCAGAACGGTCTCAGGAACTCAGATGTTGATGCATAATCCAGAATGTATCTCACGAACTAAGAACAGTACGGAGTACTGCTCACGCCCAAAACGGATCTTGTCTAAAAACGAGACACACCGAAGAGCAGGAAAAAAAAACATAAATTGTTCACTGATGTGTACAGTACCGAGTTCCAGGAGTTGTCAGCCCCAGTCTAAAAACAAGACTCGCTGACAGAAGATGAATCCGACTAGTCCGTAAGGAAATAATCCACAAGGAAGCGTCACACCGTGTACTCACAATAATGCCGGGAGAGAGAGCTGAAGCCGAGGTGTACATAATTTCCCCACTGAGTCCTGGAGACAAAACATTGTGGAAAACAAGAAAACACGATCAAAGACCAACAAAAGTCACGCAAGGCATGGCAGCGAACACCCGGGAGAAATACAACGAACGCGCACAGAACACAGCACACCCGGACCTAAAATAGAGAGAAACAAACACACAACAGCTGTGGAAAACAATCAGGGATAACGAGGAGGGAGGAGACAGTGCACACATGGAACACAAAAGGTAAACAAACAAAAAGAGCAATCGATCACACCGGAATCCCGACAGTCTGAGCTGTTTTGGGGGCCCTTTAGAAGTTTTGACATGCTCTGACATTTGTGGGGGGGTTTTTCAGTTGCTTATAAACACATTAATGGCAAAAGTGTAATTACACTGTATTCAGCACAAACTGGGCTACCATAATATGTGAGCAACATGTATGTACATGCTTGTATTTTTGAGAGTAAAATGTTTATGCATGGTTTAAAAAAAAAAACCTTTTAGAATTAAGGCCTCAAAACTTTTGACTAATGGGTGTATTTGTCTAGAGTTTTTGCTTTAAACTTAAACTGATGTGAGAATCATTGAACCTACTCATTCACATAAAACAATACACTGATTTAACATTTTTAAGACAGTTTTTCTCAAAGCCAGTATGCGAGGAGGCGTGATAGCTAATGAATAATGATGAATATCACCGGAGACGACAAAAGAACATCATAGCCCGCATAATGAGCTGCATAATGAATGAGTTTAATTCAGGTAGGTGACTGAGCGCAACAGGACAAAGGACACATATTATATATTGTACTTATCTAGTAAATGCATCTTGATTTAAGAATGTTTAAATATTTAGACTAGAAACAAGTAAAAAAATTACTAAGAGTATTTTTTCTACTTTTTTGTACTATTTCTTCTGTTTTTGAAAGTAGTCTCATGCTAAAAAAATTTATAATAATTAAAATGGAGATACAATTTATACAAATCAAAATTCACTGTAAAGAAAGCAATTCACTTTCTACAAAACAAAACAAAAATAACTTTCTACAAAACAAAACTCCAGAATCATTTATTTAGAATGTAGTCAACAAAGGCCTATTATATTTTAAATTATCAAAAGATTTGACTACACTGAAAAAAATGCTCTTCTTATTTAGTTAAAATTGTACTTATCTAGTCAATGCGTCTTGATTTAAGAATGTTTAAATATTTAGACTAGAAACAAGACAAAAATTACTAAGAAGCGCATTTTTTCAGAATTTTTTGTACTGTTTTTTATGCTTTTGAAAGTAGTCTCATGCTAAAAAATGTAATAATAAATGATTTAAATTAAGATACAATTAATACAAAACGAAATTCACTTTAAAGAAAGCAATTAACGTTCTACAAAACCAAAAAATAAACTTTCTACAAAACAAAACTCGATATTAACTCGATAAACAAACTTTGATATTAATTAAAAAAATAACATTAGGCTGTAGCTGAAGTAACGTTACAGCACTTCACTAGATGTTTGTATGAGTTTTTACAGCCTATGGAGTTGATGTGTGGGCGTCGACTGTGGATCGTCAGTATTTGAATCTGAAAGAGCGCGCGATCCATGGGCGTGGTCGCATGACCGGATAATGAAGTGGCTTGCGGGTGACTGACATCACTCTCTTTTCGAACAGATTACATAAACACAGAATATTTGTTTTCAATTTGATTTACATTGTTTAAAACCTGACATTTCAGCATTTCTTTAGACATATGTCTCATGTTTGTGAGACAAGTATTCACTAAGCTAGAGTTCCTTTTCTGAAGACTATCTAAATGAACGTCTTTGACAGAAAGGCTGCAGATTGCGCATCATGTTTGTTTTCTTTATTTTGCAAAAAGAAAAACATTTTGTTTTTATTGTGACTGTACACAAAATAAAATAGAAACTTAACAGATTAGAATGATGTATAACACTTGCCTGAATGATAAAAAACGACAGAGTTATTTGAGTCTCTTTGGCACTGATAAGAAAAAAAGCGAGCTGATCACGCCGGTGCAACGACCAACTCGAGAGGGTTAAACCAGGTACTGGTTGCTTTGGCACTGTGTGCAGGTGCCAAGTCCTGTTGGAAAATGAAATCTGCATCTCCATAAAGTTGGTCAGCAGCAGGAAGCAGGAAGTGCTCTAAAACTTCCTGGTATACGGCTGCGTTGACCTTGGACCTCAGAAAACACAGTGGACCGACATCAGCAGATGACATGGCACCCCAAACCATCACTGACTGTGGAAACTTTACACTGGACCTCAAGCAACGTGGATTGTGTGCCTCTCCTCTCTTCCTCCAGACTCTGGGACCCTGATTTCCAAAGGAAATGCTAAATTTACTTTCATCAGAGAACATAACTTTGGACCACTCAGAAGCAGTCCAGTCCTTTTTGTCCTTTTTGTCTTTAGCCCAGGCGAGACGCTTCTGACGCTGTCTGTTGTTCAAGAGTGGCTTGACACAAGGAATGCGACAGCTGAAACCCATGTCTTGCATACGTCTGTGCGTAGTGGTTCTTGAAGCACTGACTCCAGCTGCAGTCCACTCTTTGTGAATCTCCCCCACATTTTTGAATGGGTTTTGTTTCACAATCCTCTCCAGGGTGCGGTTATCCCTATTACCTGTACACTGTTTTCTATAGAGGTCGACCGATAGTGGATTTTACCGATAACAATAACTAGGTTGGACCGCACTTGCCGATAACCGATTAATCGGCCGATAGT
Source organism: Gobio gobio (assembly GCF_949357685.1). Lineage (NCBI taxonomy): Eukaryota > Metazoa > Chordata > Actinopteri > Cypriniformes > Gobionidae > Gobio > Gobio gobio. The sequence goes on from NC_137106.1 coordinate 49,983,636, forward strand.
TTTTAAAAGGGATACTAGATTAAAAAAAACATAATTAAAACAGTGCTGGAATTTGAAAATGTGCTAAATTAAAAACATATAAATATGAATATTAAAATGAGAAGTTCTAACATAAATTCTTCAGAAAATTATTTAAACATTAAAATATTACAGGTCAAATTTGTTTCTTTACTAATAATATAGAAACATGCATGTACATTTCATAGGTAACACTATGCAAGTCCCTATGCAACAAGGATGTATTAGCTTACATGAACTATATGCATTATGCATACATTTTTACAGCATGTATTAAAGGGGTGGTAAAACACATTCTTGTGAAGGCTTGATTGTGTTTGTGGGGTGCACTGTAACATGTGTTCATGCTTCGTTTAAAAAAAAAGAAGCATTATTTTTCATATATTTGACCTTTATTCTACACTGCTCTGTCCCTCCTTGTAAAACGGTCTGATGCTTTCCGGGTTGTATGAAGCCAGTCCCTCAAAAATACGCGATGGGCTCAGATTGGTTAGCTGGCCCAGTGTGTTGTGATTCGCTAACCGCAGTGCACGTTTATCGGAAACGTCACGCCCCTTACCTGGAGGCTGTGCTTTGGTCAGTATTAGAAACAGTATTATTGAGTGTGTCGAGATGGCGCCGAGGATGGCCGCAACGTCGCAAGCTCTGCTGAAACATTGTAGTTTTTTGTTTGTTCTGTTTATAGTTTTTGTGTTTTTTGTCTTGGATGTTGTCTGCCTCACTACGTACGACAGACAGACACTTTTGGACATTGGTTCGGCAATCGCACACCGAAAACCGGACTTTAAATTCTTCAGTGACGACACACTGTTTACAAACACAGCAGCGGATCCTTTTGTTTGGGCGGCCCGACCACGGAAACGCCGCCGGAGAAGGGGAAGCAGAGCCGGCGTGCTCATCAGAGTAAGACGCCGCGCAAACCGACCCCCGCTTCCCAGTATTTTACTGGCAAATGTTCAGTCTCTGGACAATAAACTCTGCGAGCTGAGAGCACGGATCTCTTTCCAACGAGAGACGAGGGACTGCTGCATTATCTGCCTTACAGAAACTTGGATGTCCGCTGAGATTCCAGATTCGGCCATCGAAACCACGGGGTTCTCCGTGCATCGGATGGATAGAGAAAAAGATCTCTCCGGGAAAAGCAAAGGCGGGGGTGTATGTTTTATGATCAACCGATCCTGGTGTGATCAGAGGAACGTACATTCTATCAAGTCTTTCTGTTCTCCTGATCTGGAATTTCTCACGGTTATGTGTCGACCATTCTGGCTACCGAGGGAATTCACAGCGGTCATCATCACAGCTGTGTATATCCCCCCACAAGCCGACACAGACCGGGCACTGAAGGAACTGTATAGGACAGTGAGTGAGCAGGAAACCGCGCATCCTGAGGCTGCGTTTATTGTGACCGGGGACTTTAACAAAGCCAACTTCAAGCGCATCGCACCCAAATACCACCAACATGTTAGCTTCAACACACGAGGGAACCGAGTTCTGGATCATTGTTACTCTCCCTTCAAGGATGGTTACAAATCACTCCCGCGCCCACAACTTGGCAAATCGGATCACGCTTCCATCATCCTTTTGCCCGCATACAGGCAGAGGTTGAAACAGGAAGCACCCACCCTCAGAACCATCCAGTGCTGGTCGGACCAATCGGACTCTATGCTTCAAGACTGTTTTGATCACGCGGACTGGGAGATGTTCCGGTCGGCCTCTGATGACGACATCGAGGTCTACGCCGATAGCGTAACGTGTTTCATCAGGAAGTGCGTAGAAGACGTTGTTCCGACCAAAACAATACGGCTGTACCCAAATCAGAAGCCGTGGCTAAATGTGGATGTTCGCGCGGCACTCAATGCGCGGACCTTCGCCTTTAACTCCGGTAATGCGGAGGAGCATAAACAAGCAAGTTATGCCCTCCGGAAAACCATCAGAGCAGCAAAACGCCAGTACAGGGACAAGATTGAAGGACAGTTCAACACCACCGACTCCAGAAGCATGTGGAGGGGAATTAACACCATCACGGACTACAAAGGGAACACAAACTCCACCGTGAACACCGCTGCCTCTCTCCCGGACGAGCTGAACACTCGCTTTGAGGGAACTAACACCGCCCTCGCGGAGAGAGAGCTCGCGGCTGAAGATACAGAGGTTAGTGCACTCTCCGTATCTGTAGCGGATGTAACCCGATCCTTCCGGCGGGTGAACGTCCGTAAAGCCGCGGGTCCAGACGGCATTCCGGGCCGCGTCATCAGAGCGTGCGCGCGCCAACTGGCTGGAGTTTTCACGGACATCTTTAACCTGTCCCTCTCCCTGTCTGTGGTCCCCACATGCTTCAAAACGTCCACCATTGTTCCTGTACCGAAGCAAGCAAAAACCACCTGCTTAAACGACTGGCGTCCTGTTGCTCTGACCCCCATCATCAGCAAATGCTTTGAGAGACTAGTCAGAGACCACATCTGCTCTGTTCTCCCCCCCTCACTGGACCCACTGCAGTTTGCATACCGCACAAACCGCTCCACTGATGATGCCATTTCATCCACTATTCACACTGCTCTCTCCCCCCTGGAAAAGAGGAACACATATGTGAGAATGCTGTTTGTAGACTACAGCTCAGCATTCAACACCATTGTGCCCTCCATACTTGACATTAAACTCCGGGCTCTCGGCTTAAACAGCTTGCTATGCAGCTGGATCCTGGACTTCCTGTCAAACAGACGCCAGGTGGTCAGAATGGGCAGTAACATCTCCTCACCACTGACTCTCAACACTGGAGCCCCTCAGGGCTGTGTTCTCAGCCCACTCCTGTACTCTTTGTACACACATGACTGTGTGGCAACCCACAGCTCCAACACCATCATCAAGTTTGCTGACGATACGACGGTGGTAGGTCTCATCACTGACAATGATGAAACGGCCTACAGAGAGGAGGTGCACACTCTGACACGGTGGTGTCAGGAGCACAACCTCTCCCTCAACGTCAGCAAGACCAAGGAGCTGGTGGTCGACTTCAGGAGGAATGAGAGAGAACACCGCCCCATCACCATCGATGGAGCACCGGTGGAGAGAGTCAGCAGCTTCAAGTTCCTCGGTGTCCACATCACAGAGGAACTCTCATGGTCCGTCCACACCGAGGCCGTTGTGAAGAAGGCTCATCAGCGCCTTTTCTTCCTGCGACGGCTGAGGAGGTTTGGAATGAGCCGCCACATCCTCACACGCTTCTACACCAGCACTACAGAGAGCCTGCTGACTGGCTGCATCACCACCTGGTACGGCAACAGTACCGCCCGCAGCCGCAAAGCCCTGCAAAGGGTAGTGCGCACGGCCAGCTGCATCATCGGGGGTGAGCTTCCCTCCCTCCAGGACATTTATGCCAGGCGATGTGTGAAGAGAGCTCAGAGGATCATCAGAGACTCTAGCCACCCAAGCCATGGGCTGCTCTCACTGCTGCCATCAGGCAGACGGTACCGCAGCATCAGAACACGCACCAGCCGACTCCAGAACAGCTTCTTCCCACAAGCAATTAGACTCCTGAACTCTTGATCCATCAGGATCATAACACACACTGGACAGAATATCACTCAGCACAACCCACTGTAGATACACACACATTATATACACATTTATTATAATTTATTATTTATCATATAGCACCTATTATACATTGGATCTCTACTGTGAATAATAATGTATACTGTACATTGTATATTATTATTATTATTATTATAGCGTAATGTATATTGTTTAATGTATGTTTTAGTGTGTATATTGTTTAAAGTATATTGTTTAAAGTATATGTATATTGTAAGTATGTGTATATTGGTTAAAGCTGTGAGAACCACACTCACATTGTGTAAATTATTTATTGTAGAGTTTACTGTGCTGTGAGTAATTGTGGGAGCATCAGTGTAATCTGATGCTGCTCTAAATGTTGTACATGTCATGTCATGACTACTATGTTGCTCGGAACTGCACCAAGAATTTCACCTGCTGTTGCACTTGTGTACATGGCTGTGTGACAATAAAGTGATTTGATTTGATTTGATTTGAAACAGTGGCGTCAATAAAAACATACCAATCTGAGCCCGAATCAGACCCAGAACATTTTAGTGAAGATGATCGAGCAGAACCTATTCAACCTGTTCATTCCTCAAGAGTAAAGACTGCGGATCTATAGTGATCGCTACTGAATGGCACTGTAAATCCTCTGCAGAGGTGAGAGCTGATCCGTTGCTGGTGAACGAGTTAAACTCTTTCTACGCTCGCTTTGATGGTAATCGCGGCAGCGCGACTCCGGCGAGTGACGCGTCAGAGAGAGTCCCTCAGAGCAGCAACGGTCACGTGATCTCTGTCTCGGAGGACGAGGTTCGGAGGGCACTCAAACGTGTGGATGTCAGGAAAGCTGCTGGGCCGGAGGGTATTTCAGGTCGTGTTCTGCGGTCCTGTGCTGATCAGCTCGCAGGGCTCTTTACATCCATATTCAACGAGTCCCTTGCTACATCTGTTGTCCCCACCTCCTTCAAACGATCCTCCATCATCCCTGTACCTAAGATCAGTAAACCCTCTTGCCTAAATGACTATCGTCCAGTGGCTCTCACATCTTTAGTCATGAAGGTCTTTGAGAGACTCATTAAAAACAACATTTGCTCCTCCATTCCTGACACTTTGGACCCTCTTCAGTTTGCCTATCGTCCCAATAGATCGACTGAAGATGCCATTTCTCACGTCCTTCACTCCTGCCTCACTCACATCGACAGCAAAAGTGGGAACTATGTCAGGCTGCTATTTATTGACTATAGCTCAGCCTTTAACACCATAGTTCCCATTAAGCTAACACACAAACTCCTGGATCTAGGCCTGAATTCTTCTCTCTGCCTCTGGATTGAAGATTTCCTCACTGGCAGACCCCAGGCGGTGAGAGTAGGCCAGTTCACCTCCACCTCCATCACCCTGAGTGTTGGAGCTCCACAGGGCTGTGTGCTGAGTCCCCTGCTCTACTCTCTCTACACCCATGACTGTTTGTCCACACACAGCTCCACCTCGATCATCAAGTTTGCTGATGATACTGTTGTCCTGGGTCTCATCTCCAACAACAATGAGACGGCATACTTGGACGAAGTGGAGCAACTGACATCATGGTGCCAGGACAACTGTCTCTCTCTGAATGTTAACAAGACCAAAGAACTGATTGTGGACTTCAGGAAGAGACAGCATCGGTCATACTCCCCTCTCATGATCAGCGGGACACCGGTAGAGAGAGTGAGCAGCTTCAAATACCTGGGTGTGAACATCTCCGAGGATCTGACCTGGACTACACACATCCAGACACAGGTGAAAAAAGCCAGGCAAAGACTGTACCACCTGCGCCAGCTGAGGAAATTCAGGGTTTCACCAGCCATCCTGAAAACTTTCTATCGAGGGGCGATAGAAAGTGTCCTGACTCAGTGCATCACAGCGTGGTACGGGAACAGCACCAGTCACGACTGCAAAGCCCTGCAAAGAGTGGTGCGCTTATCCGAGCGCATCTCAGGCTCAGCTCTCCCGTCTCTGCAGGACATCTACACCAAACGCTGCAGAGGTAGAGCTACTAAAATCATCAGAGACATTAATCACCCTGCAAACTCTCACTTCACCCTGCTGCCATCTGGTAAGCGCTTCCGTAGCCTGATGGCAAAGACTGAAAGACTCAGGAGGAGTTTCTTCCCCCAGGCCATCAGACTCCTGAACTCAGTCACGTGACTCACTTCACCCCCGCACACACATAAACATACAGTCTTTTAACATTAACATCCACATACTGCAATTGCACTGCACTTTACGTCCCTATTGTTACTGCGTAACAACCTGTAATAAACCTTGCACATTATACTTCTTTATATATACATATTATATATTTTATGTTAACCACTTATTTTTAAGTCTACAGTTTATCTCACTTATCATATCCACATATTTTTTATATTTTTATTTTTATCTTATTTCCTATTTTTATCTTTTACTTGATTTATTTATAATTCTACTTATGTTAATACTTTTTATTCTAATTTTATTCTATTTCTATTTAATTTCTTGTAACTGTTATTTGCACTGTCCATGGAGCGGACCTGTTTACATTTCACTGCCAGTTGTATATTGTGTATATAACTGTGTATGTGACAAATAAAACTCTTGAATCTTGAATCTTGAATCATGAATCTTGTTATTTTTGTATTTTTAGAACGATTATAGCCAAATATCTATCGCAAGAACTATTAACCCAAAACGAACACTAAACACTGGCTTTTCTAGTAAGTTAGCCAAATCACACACAGAACCATGTTTAGCAAGCCTGTAGATAAATAATACATAAAAGCTCTAATCAAAGAATCATTTACACTAATGCCAAGTTCGCTGTTGAGATTTTAACGTTAGTGTTTGTAACGTTAGGTGTTCGTCGGATAACGTTAAGTATGAATGAGCATTTAACAGACTGGTTTGCAGAATAGCGTTGTCATCTGTTTACTTCCTTGCTACAACGCACAATTAACCTATTAACGGGACACAAATCGATGAAAAATAAATCAGACTTACAGGTTGTGGCCCGTAAACAGCTTCTGTTTGTAAATCCAGCTTTCAGGACAAGCCGTTGTGCATATCCTGCATTGAACTCGCGAACATTGTGGAAGTTTTCCTCCGTGAAATGTGCTGCGGGAGCCGCGAGCCCGTCGTGCATCCACGCACTGGCCGCGTTTGTCTCACGCAGCTGACGTTGTGCAAATCCGGCATTGAACTCGCGAAGATTGTGGAAGTTTTCCTCCGTGAGATGTGCTGCGGGAGCCCCGCACGCGCCTGTTCCCTTCTGTCTCATACACACGTGCATATAACATGTTGTATGTTAAACGCTCTGGAACGCACCCCCGTCCCAATGAAGGCTGAACAAAGCAAGTACCCCAGACCTGCAATCCGGATGAAAATAACAGCGTTTCCTTGGCATCGCGGCAACAACACTCCAGCCTAACTATACCACAACAGCGCCGCGATACAAAATGGCCTCACCCCCCCCCCCCCCTTATTTAATATTCTCGGAGGACGGGTTTATGTAAATATTGAGCCTGGGGATGTCACCAACCCTGGAGGAATGTCTGTAGTCGCCTACTGGCCGTTTGCTGTAGTTCTTAGAAATTGATTTCTTTAAAAGCAAATATCTCCCTTTGCTTTAAACTTTGAACGTTGTAACTTTGCAGATGTTGTTTATGCTCAAGCAGCAACATTACACGCTAGCTAAAGTTAGAATAGTGAAATCGTGGTTTACCACCCCTTTAATATGAGCAATACAATTGTACCTTGATCATTCAGATCAGTTAGTTCATAGTGCATTAACCAAGGTTAACAAATAAAAATTCAAACAATTTAATGTTGAAATTAACATACTAACGATGAACAATACTTCCACAGCATTTATTAACCTTAGTCAATGTTACAAATGGAATCTTATTGTAGTGTTACCATTTCATCTACCGTAAAACTAAACAGTCTGCTTTTTTAGAAGGAGATTATCTAATAAAAAAATGAATGCTCTGCTTTGTTTATGTTTCTGTCTGCAGCATGATGATACAGTTTGCTTTCTCACGTCACTAATTTTATATGTGCAACATTTGGGTCGGACTTGGATGTGTTTTATCACATTGTTTTAACTGCTTGAGGTACTGCTAATGGTAGCGTCCTCTCAGTCTCGACGACAAACATACACACTGCTGTTATTTACCTGTTAATGCAGCATCTAGTCAAGAAATTAAATACTATATAATGATTTGGCAACAAGTACTGTAGTGCTCTGTATTCATACCATTTCGCTGGCGTGTTTTAAACATCTGAAGTGTCAGCGCTCTCTGTGTGCTCTCCGTTCAGCGCGTAGCCTCACGTGGTAATGTAAACAACACACAAGGTTTTTTTTCCGCCTCTAGAGGCCACTCTCATGTTATATCAAGCCAACAAACCCTTCTCAGAGCTCTTGTACTGTGTAATAACAGCGCACACGTCTTAGCCGCTCCAGCAATGGACGCAACACGGGAAAACTATCGGTGAGGATTTTTGCCGATAACCGATTGTTCCACCAATCAACTATCGGTGCCAATTAATCGGCAAAACCGATGAATCGGTCGACCACTAGTTTTCTACCACATCTTTTCCTTCGCCTCTCTATTAATGTGCTTGGACACAGAGCTCTGTGAACAGCCAGCCACTTTTGCAATGACCTTTTGTGTCTTGCCCTCCTTCCCAGATAGCAATGAGTCGGCGGACCACCGGCGGTGATCCGGCGGCTGTAGAAGCGTCAGAATTGCGTAATCGCAAACACGTTTGGCGGCGCACCGCCGGCGGCAGCCGCTTTTTAAAAGCGGCAGCCGGCTTCCTACCGCCTTCGTTCCGCCGCCGGCCCGCAGGCAAACCGCCGTTCCGCCGCCTTTATACCAAAAGGCGGCCCGTCGGAGGCAAGCGCTATTTTCGAGCGATCTGCCTCCGCTTATTGTGTAATAAATAATTTATATTTATTTATTTATTATTCATATATTTGTAACATGCAGTTTATGATGGATAATAATTGAACAAACCAGATAAATTCCCATTTGGCATTTTTATTCCACATTTCAAAGTACAGTAACTCGTCCCCTTGGAATTATAAGGTTCTATCTCTGTCTGAGCAGTTTTGAGATATTGAGCTTCAAAGTTTTTGCATTACATATAGGAAAATGTATATGGGGAACAAGTTTCTTTCAAACATGAAAATAACAGGGACCCTAAATGTATTCTAAATATACAATATCAAAATCCTCTCAAAATTGTAAATGGGGATTTTTGGAATGGGTCAAATGCAGATAGAACCTTCTAATTCTAAAAAAACACTTTTCGCTTAGAATTATAAGGTTATATCTGCCAAACCATTATTTGAACATTAAATATAAAAAATAATGTTGTAACAATGTCTCAACATGTGTTGGATTGTAAAATTGTATCCTTTCTTATGACATTTATTTCATATTTTTAGCACTTCCATGTATTTAGGACATTTCAAATTAAGCTAGGCAGGTCTAAATATTTTGTCCAGTGCAGATGTAAATTTTTGGTACCAATTTGGTGGGTAATTAAACACATTATTGCAGAAATTGTTCATCTTTCTTTTGTTTAGACAGAAAGCAGCTACTGTAATACATCTGAGCAGGATTTTATTCCACCTAAAATGGGCCAGGTAAAATGTCTTTCTCTCTAGATATCAGTATGGCTGAAATAACATGCTAACGTTTATTGTTGTAATTAAGACCCCATCAATTAAAATTTTTACTATTTGACCTTTAAGGCTTAATATTGTAAAAATTAAGACATTTTAAGACTTTAAAAACTGCAAGAAAACAGACATGCTTCAGCAAATTAATTCATAAAGTTTAATAATCATTGAAAAATGATTCACTGACTATATGTGATGCCTGGAATTCGGGCTGCTGTCCTTGACAAGATCGTCAATAAAATTGTCGATCTTGAGGTTTCTTAAAAACTTTGCATTGTGTGCCATAATCCTCACAGATATTGTGTGTCTGCGATCTTTCCTGTCAAGGAAAAAGCCGGCGACACAACCTATAAAGTTGATCCTGATTGGTCCTCTTCTGTGCATTCGAAGTGCTGATTGGCTCACGCAGATAGAACCTTATAGAGCCAAGTCAGAGTTCGACTTTGTAGATAGAACCTTTTTGTTTTTCAATAAAAATTCCCAAAATGTACACAACTTTAAAAAAAAACATCACATAATGTAAATAAGTTGTCACAGAATAAGAATATGTGAATAACTCAATTTTGACAAAAACGTCAGATAGAACCTTATAATTCCAAGGGGACGAACTGTCAATGATACAAGATCATATAAATGAAATATAAATAACCGACAATAAATAAGCTTAAATAGGCCTATAAATAACAACAACAAAAAAAAACATTTTTACTAAAGAACCTGCATGTTTCCAATTAAATTTTGGTTTAAAAAAAAAAAAAAACAGCCTTACAAGCAAATTATAACACTTACAATATTTGTTAATAACAAAGAGGTCAGCTCTGGGATGAAAAGAATTACCATTAAACATATCAAATAATGAGGATATTTGGTAACAAAGAATGTGCAGGATACCAAATAAATCGAGGTATAACATCACATTTAACAAGCCATTTCTAACAATAGTATAAATGGTAATAATTTAGAGTAAAGCTCTGGAGAAGAATAGAACAGTAGTAGAACAGACCATTATAACAAGCCTGACTATGGGTTCTCCGGTTTTCCCCGACCTCCAGAATGAGGCAGCGCAAATTGGCTTATCTTCAGTGATTTCTTGTGCGCCTATATAAAGGACAAACAACCTCGCCATCCCATATCTATCCAGGGAGCTGTCTTCAAGGCAGGGTCACAGGGAATTAAAAAAAAAGTAATTTCCACAGTGAACAGTGTGGTTTGGGTGAGTGTAGCCTGAAACTTCTGGCTTCTTTAGGGGCCTTGATGTTACTGACTGCAGGATAAAGAAAGGCTTCCAGGTGTCAGTTGTCAGCCTAGGTGTAAGAGGTCGGCTGTGGGTCCCTCTCAGCTGTGCGGCGTCTTTTTCCGCCTTCACGATCAGATGTTCCTTTCAGGTAACGCATAACGTTAACCTGGACCGCCTCATCAGTGGCATCCTGGGTTGCCGGGTTCTTCTGGATGGCTCCTGTAGAAAATACAGATCTGTCATTCCATTTGAATGGCATAAGGCCTCACACATCTACTTAAATATATTACAAATGTATATATTTCTATATATATATTACTTTGAACAATGGTCTTCAGGAACATGTCTCTAAAACGTGCTTTATCCCCTACACCCGTCCAGGTTGTATTAATGGAAAGGTGATTAGAGGAGATACTCTGAAGTATTCGCCACACGGTTGTTTTTAGGTCCCTCCCACATTTGATTGCCAAAAATCGAAGCTGAAAATACAAAAAAAGTGTTACAAATTACATATCTCTGAAGCTTCTCATACATAAACATAAAAATGTGACAGGCTGTGGATTCAGACTGTAGAATATGCAGTGTACAATCTTAAATTTTACTTTTTAGATTACCCTACAGCATTATAAACAAAATCAGCACACTTACAAATCGTTCCTGGAGCTCTTTATCCTGCCTCAAACTGTTGTCAAGCAACGCCAAATGGGTTGTCTAGGGGGAGTAACAGACCCCCTGGCAAAGATAACTCTCCAAAAGACACATTGGCACTGAAATGTTGCCGCATAGTGTCCATTTTGTTGTCCACGCTACGCACAACATCGCCAAACTCTCCAAGACGTCGCAGCATTAGGGTCTGATCTGCACCTACAAGGGTTCACAGAGTAAAAGAAAGCAGTCAGTCCTGGTCCCTCAACTACTAAACTATGACATTTACATCTAGGTCCACTACATGTACAGGTGGCCCCAGTGGGAATTAAACCAACAACCACAGGTGTTGTTTGCAAGTTGTACCTGATTGCCCAGTACGAGCAAACGTTGTCAACATTGTCCCAACTTGCTTCACCTGCTCTTGAAGTGAGCCGCTGCCATCCGAAGCTACAAAATGAAAGGCATTTGGTAATTTTGGACCTACATCACAGTCAAAAAAGTAAAATTTAAGAAAGAGTGCATGATCTCACCTGCTCGTGCATTGCTTTCCCTCAGGGCTTGGTTTTCATTCTGGAAATCTACATAAAAAAATATATATATTGTAAAAATAAATAAAACACAACAACTAAAGGCACAATTTTCCATACTGTTAAGGTTTCCAACAGCTGCAATTTCCTGTTTGTCCATCTCAACTCCTTTCAATATTCTTCTCCTTATAGCCCAGTAACTAGACATTGTGACTAACAATTTATTTACCTTGAAAGCCGAAACGATTGTCCAACAATAGGTCTCTTGGATGAAGATAACCGATTGTGCTCTGGTCAAGGTATCTGCAAGAAAATGTGAACAAAACCGCATTGTTAACGTTATATACAGAATATACAGTAGCTATGCTGTGGGGGAAAAAACTGGTCAGCCAAATGTGGAACCGTAAAATGTATTAATTCAATGTAGTGATTCAAGTAAACTGCATTGTCCTCAAACATAAAAAGTAACGTTACAGCAGTTCAGAGAAATAACTCATAAATCACCTTAAATGCTAGAAGAACAGTAGCAACACAGCACATGTTAGCTAACACTTGCTAAAACTGACCTAGCAGCATGCTTGTTCGGACTAACAAAATAATTTAAATAACCTATATACATCATTCTGTTTTGTTAGAAAACACCAAAAGTTAAACTTAAGTCTTTCTAGATGTAAAGCTTTGGCTAACTTACTTACAGTACCTAGATACATTTTAACATGTAGAACATGCTTGAACTCAATGTATAAAAAAGGCGAAACAGCACGTGTTAGCTAAAACTGTGCATTGTGCACTAGACTAGCAGCGTGCGTGTCGGCACAAACAAATTACAACAACCTACCGGTATATACATCAAAAATGAACATAATATTGTGTTACACAAAAAGGAAACATGTACTTACTTAAACGCTCGTAGTCGAGGATATTTTCTGATCTCCTCTCTTCAAATACTAAAACCGTGTGATGAGTTGCCGGCCGCTGTTGGTAAATCTGTTTCATATGTTTTTCCGGTTTGTTTTCCGTCTTTTTTACGTATACTGCCCCTCTCGGCCGGTGGAGGTACTTCTCTGTTTGGTTTTATTTTATTTTTATTTAAATTAGTACATTTATAGACAAGTACAATACAAAAAGTACAATGAGAGAAAAATAAAAATAATAAAGCATTGTGGTACAGTTCCGAATATGTAGAACAAAGAATAACAACAAATGTAACACTGTATATAAAATAAATAATAAAAATAAGAATTCTGAGATAGAAAATACTTTGTAATATTAAGGCAGTCACATGAAATTGAAAAGCTTTCAGGTTTCTGTTTTTGTAAGCTTTTTGTTTTGCGACCTCATGTTTGAAAGGGTTTCAAAGTATATTGTAAAAATCAGCTTTATAAAAGGTAATATTAGAGGGCTTCTTTTGAGTTATTCTTGTCTTATGAATGTAGAATTTTTCCTAAATAATTAATAATATATTTTAGTTTTTCAGAAAAATACATGAAAAACAAAGTAAAATGTCATGAAGTTCTAAGTTCTAATTTTTTGTCATGTCTATTTTAAAGTCAGTCCAAAAAGAAATAGAAAAAGGGCAATACAAAAATAAAAGTGTTCAATATCCTAAAATGAACTTTCAAACTTTCTTAACCCTCCTATTGTGCTAAAAAAAAAAAAAAAAAAAGTATTACATCCATTATGGGTCAAATTGACCAACACTGTTTAAACACACTCAACATGCAAATAATCAAGTGAAAATTTAAATGTAATTTCCTAAACCTAACCTTATCATGGAATCAAGAGTCAAAAATCTGTTATAAACCCTAATGGCTTTGGAGCAAAAAAAACTAATATTTGATATAATTCACATATAGGCTATTATGATTTTATAATCGCTTCAAATGTGAGAACTAGTTAAAATGCTGTCAGTTCCACTCTATTTCCCAACAAGCCAAACATAGCCAACGTGGCTGGTCGAATTTGAGAGTAGAAATCCTTGTATTTCAAAGCGGCTTGCCGCCAGCCGGCCGCGGTCCATTAGGCGGAGGCAACCGCCAGAGGAAATGAAGCCGGCGGCCCGCCGGCTAGTCGGCCGCGGCATCTCGCAAGAAATGGGAGTGACGTATTCGGCTATGGCGCTCGCACTGCATGAAAAGTGGGATTTTCGTCAGTATGTGACACTGTAGATTGCCGTGAAACTTCAGGTTTACGACTGTGCACGGCAATTTGCAGGCAACACCGAAAACTGCCGTAAATTGTCGGAAATTGACGTGGGCCTTGCTTGGCAGTTCCCCCCCCCTCCCCTTAATTCTAGGGGAGGCTTTATCATGTAAATGAACATGCTGTGAGCTACACAAATGCAAATCAGAGTAGCAGCAGGGGGAGTTTTATCTAGGTTCTGAATTTTTTTGACTAAAACAAGTTTAAAGTTTAAGTTAAAATGTTAACTTAAATTTAAGTTAAATGTACTCGTTTTAGTACACATTACTAAATTTTTAGGGCAACCAGTTTGCTCCAATTTTTTAAGTAGATTCAACTTGTCCGGGCTCACAGTGTAGATTAATTACTCTGTATGTCATTAGCAATAACCAATGTTATGTAAAAAAAATTAAAAAATACAGGACAGCAGTTCATGTCTTCAACCTTTAGAGAGGTTATGTGATGCAACAAGACAATGAACCAAAGCACACAAATAAATCAAGTAAAGCATACAGTTTACATACCAACATTAATTTTTCCACCCTGCACTGTGAATGATTTTTTAAATGGCTATTAATCATAAATGTGAAAAGTACAAGTTTGTGTGTTTATAGTTAAGTCAGATTGTGTTTTTCTGTAATTGTCATTTAAATTGAGCTCACACCACATTTTATGAATTATCAATGCAGATTTTCAAGAGGTGGTTTCCTGGACAGGGTTTAAATTATGCCAAGAGTAGGCCTTAATCTAGTTAATCGTGAGTTAAAAAATTGTTGCCTGGAACAAAGATTAAGCACAGATTACTAACACCTGGACTATGAGTCCTGAACTAAAATAAACTGGATTCATTTACAGTTTTATCTAATTGCTTACACACAATTTCTGAAAATATGGCTCCATTTCTTGTAACTCTACACACAAAACATCAGACATCTCTTGCAAAAGCAACACTTTGTGCAAAACTATTTTAACTATTTCCAAAAATGTTGTTTTTGCATATATCTAACTACACACAATGCACAACTGAGGAATTTACAGTTGAACTGAAATCAACTGAACTGAATCAACACTGAAGTCACTTGAGCTGTATATTGGCTTGTTAGAGCCGGTTTACAGCAGAATTTGTTTTGAACTTGTTACTGAAGCTGCTATGAAACAATATATTTTGTTGTATGCATATTCTTTCTTTCTCAAACCTTAGTTTTGATTTCTAAGTGATCAATTTATGTATGTGTTTTCACACATGATCATTGGCTGTATGGGTCCTCAGTAAATGAATGTGGCATTTAAATGGCAAAAGTTATTCTTGTCTCTATAACTTATGGCTTCCTAAAGACACGTTTATGGGTAAATAAAATATTAATAATATAAATAAAATGAATATCAAAACATATTTTAAATATAATGAAGTCATTTTATTATAGCACTCATCAGATGTTCCTGGAAACAAAACAGAGACAGAACAGTATAAACAAACTATACAACAAACTAAACACCAAATTACAAAAACATTATTATGTGAAAGTGAATAAAGTGGTGTGTGTTTTCAGTTATAAATATGTGCTGTGTAAATTAGCCTATACTTTTAGAAATTATATATAGCCTAACTTTAAAAAACAAACAATAACCCATATAGATAAATTATAATAATTGTATAATATTAAGCATTTACTTAATATACATTGTAACATTAGGCTACTTTACTCTAGCACAGTAGTCAGTTAAGCAATTAATTAATATCTTATATTAATATGTATGTAGCCTAGGCTACAAAGGTAAGTCTGCTTTAAAAAAAAAAATATTACACTTCGACATGTACAGAATGTGCGCGTTAAGAAACACGTTCAAATGTGTCTTCTTAACATGTTAAAACTGTGCGTGAAGCGGAAAACAGGGCGTGTTGAAGGTTGAAACGATCATAAGTCACGCGTTTCGTATAAAGAGATTTGGCCCCGGGCGCGTTCCATATCAGAGCCCTAGTCCAATGGGGTGCGAGGTCGAGGTCATGGCCATGACGCGTAGAAGACGAGCTTTGAAACTATTTTTTTATGTTTTTTGCTGCTTTCCTTTTTCGTGATCAACAATGACAGGACACCGTCTTCAACTCAATCTCTGCATGGACGCGACGAACTTTTTGGACTCATTTTCAGGAGGCTGTCTTCGTCTTCATAACTCTGAGGCAAACTGCAGTCGCTATGAACCACAGCATGGGTAATGTAACGTTACGATATAAAGAATATGCTTTTATTCAGCTGTATAAGGAAATGGATGTGTTAATAGATCCGAGCTTAAAACTGCACATTTTGTTTACACAGACTATCCTCGCCTCATAACGAAGCCGTGAGCTCTTATCTGCTTGGAGCGATTACCGCGAGTCCAGATTTAACCGCTGATCATGACGAAATTGTGTGTAAGTAACTTCTAATGTGTTTCTCATTCCTTGTTTAATTTTACCGTGACTGTTTTTATTAATACCAGTCTCATGTAATTGTTTTCCAGCTGCATGTAAGACGTATTATGAATCGACACGCCGGAGCTTCAGATACAAACAACCTGAAACTGCGAAGTTTAGCTCGGAGTCGATCAAGAAGAAAAAGGGTAAGATTTATTATATTAGATCCGTTTTTTGTCAATGTGAGTATTTTTCAGGTTGCTTATTGTCTTTATGGATTGTATTACAGTTGCTGGAAGCGAGAGTGTGCTGGATGAGGTGGACGTTTGGAAGTCTGCGACCATTGAACTCATATCTGACGAGGAAGACGGCTTTGTTGACGGGGTTTCTGGATGGATTGTGCGGCCACCGCCCTCTCGCAGCCTGGAGCTCGACGAACTTTACATTACATTACGAGACATTACTGCTGCACTGTACATAGTTGTGTGTTTAACAATAAAGCTCTTTCTTTGAGTCAACCGCTGTGTTTTATAAATTAAGCCCTTTCTTTGAATGAACAGCTGTATGCTTATAAATGAAGCCCCTTGTTTGAATAAACGGCACGGTCCGTATAATTTGCCCATATATTCCTTGATGGTATGAATACTTCATAGCACAATAACATTAATATGAAACAAATTATTACAACATAAATTATATATTTATTATTATTATTGGGGTTTACATTTATAATGAGCCAGGGGGACCAATAATGATTGGTTTGCAGTGATCTGCCAACCAATCACGAGGGATTTTTCTTTTTTAAATGTAGTGGCTTCAGCCAATAGTGAGTGAGTAAATTCAAGTCTGGCCGTTGACTCTCTGGTTTCGCTGCTATTCATATGCAAATTAGAGGCGTCGCACCTCCGCGCGGTCTCTCAGCGGGGGGCTCTCCACCTACGTCATGGTTCGTTTACGACAATTTGTGGCACAGACGAACGCGACGTTCGCTGCCTCTAAATTGTCGAAAGCTGCCGAAAATTAGGGAGATTTCCAGGAGTATACAGGCGTTTATGGGGTCGAAAATCCCACTTTTCATGCAGTGTCGGAATGTACCATTCGGCGACGAGACTGACAAGCACGACAGACAACACACGTGTATACGTGCGTGTACGTCTCCATTTGTTTTATATGGAGACGTACACGCAAATATTACGTCACGTACACACGTCAGCAACGTGTAGCAGTTGATCTATGCAGACGTCACGGCGGCGTCACGTTAGAAGTAAATGTGTGGATTACGTCTGAACGTCTGAACGTCACAACGATCTAAATTGACAAATGTGACTACGTGCGTGTGACATGCGTGTGGAGAACGTCTGCACGTCTGCACGTCTGCCCGTCTGAACGTCTGCACGTCTGCCCGTCTGAACGTCTAATGCAAAATAAATTGTACGGGCCCCCCTAACCCCGCCCCACCAAGTAGGCTACATCGAGGCATTTATATTAATAAATATCAAGTAGCCATATAGCCTATTGCTTATTGTTCATTCATCATTAGGCCTAAGGTAAATGAAATCTTCTTGTAAAGTGTTACGCTTAAAAACAATGTTTTGCCTGATAGAGACAAATATATGGTTGATTAAAAAAAAAGATAATTGGTATTGAAGATAATTGTTTAGTAATCTTCTGTTTTATGACATTAACTAATTTAGCACACTTTATCCACTAAAACATTAATTCAGTTTTAACAAGTCAAGTTGGTTTCACAAGTCAAAAAAGAAGAGAAAACCCACACAAATCTCTTTTCATTCATTCATTGTTAACGTGTCTGTTAAACAACAATAAAATAAATACTAAAGCTGCAACCGCAAAGGAAATAAATGATGATCGTATTTTAACAAGCTATTGTACTCCTGCCTTGAAAACGTGTACTTCATTAACTGCGATATTGCTAAGTGAATGCTCGTTTTTACTGTAATTTTTATATTTATGTAACAAACTTGTTTTATTCCCCTGATTTAAAGATTTAGCATTTATGAGTGTTTTGCGTGTGCTTAAGAGCAGAGTAGAGCTATGTATCTGTAAAGGCCTAAATAGGTTTACAGGAACAGGACCGGCATGCAGACGATTACTAAAGTCATACTCTGACCATTTAAATCCATAATTTTGTTGTTGAGATATGCTACAAATGATAGGCTATTAGGCGACCAACTTTTTGTTTTTATTTAAAAAAAAATATATTTTTTTAATTTTCATTTGACTAATTTATCTTGTTATGGAATATAACTTTTCCCAAGATGCACTGAACAAATCTCTAAGGCATTTACAGCACTTCAGATATTTAAAAAAAATCAAATGTATATTGAACATTGCTCCTTTCAGAAACTGTTTATGCATTGTTGTATTCGGTACAGAATGTACAGAAATACATGACTGCTTCCTAGACATCAGGGAGTGGACATGCTAATGAGAAAATAACTGTGCCTCTGCAGCCATCTACTGATTATAGTCATTAAATAGTAATATATATATATATATATATATATATATATATATATATATATATATATATATATATATATATAATCCTCCTGCTCAAACATAAATGCATCACTGGACATGCACCGCCATATCTACAGGAACTCCTCACTCTGAAATCCTCCACCAGCACCCTCAGATCATCAGGCCACCTGCTTCTTCAACTTCCAGTACCATGACTGAGCTATACTGGGCTATACTGGGCTGGGGAACCGCCTCCCCAGAGCTGAGAGCAGTAGAGAGCTTGGACAATTCTAAAGCTGAACTCAAGACTTTTCTGTTCAGAAAGGCTTTTATGTGGTGATTATTTGTATTGGTCTATATTTTTAGTGTTTCATTTTTGTTATTTTTCCCTTTTTCCATTGTTGCACTTTGAGATTCGTTGGAATGAAAAGTGTGTTATAAAAAAAATCCATTATTATTATTATAGTGGTAATTTCAGGTCATTTTAGTGTCAAGTGTTTTATTTCATGCAGGTGAAAACAATATGCATCTATTTGCACATCTTACTTTACTTATCTGGGATGTCAATTTCAGAGAACTGGCAGTTAAAACATTAAAATGTAACACACAAAAAAGGTGCTATATGACAATAAAAGTGGTTCTTGGCTCGTAATCATATGGGAACCTTTTTAAGTGCTGTAGCACTAATCTTGGTGCTTCAGGGGTTCTTCAGTGATTCTTTGGCTGAGCTGATAGCACCACCATATACAGAACATGTGAAAATATGCTGCAATATAGACCCACAAGTGGTTCCCCTATGATTACGACCAAGAACCACTTTTAGTGCCTATAGCACTATTTTTTTTTTTTTTTAGAGTGCATGTCATGGGAACCAACAACGTCACATATATTTAGGCTGTATTTCTTATATAAGAAATATATCCGCTTTACGTCATGCGGTTCTTTGCCTCTACGTCATGGCTAGCCGTGGATTATCCCTTACTTAACGCAGCCACTTTAAATTCACATAATGTTTCACTTCTTGGTAATAGAATTTGGAAAATATTTATATACATGAAACTTAACTGCCAATTGAGACAAAAGTTGAGGAAAAATATCAAGTAAAACACAAATTTGGAAATATTTATTTAATATGTGCAGTTTTTTGCTTATAAAAAATTAATCATTAGAAAACCAGAATGCCTGCAGATAAACTTTTAATGACTGTTAATTTCACACAATAGTCAATGAAAATATAGTTCCAAACAGCACCACAGCAGAAAACACTTGCACTTGTCTAAGAGGTGTAGTTGTGTGGGTGTTATTAAATATATATTTGTGTTTTTGAAAGAAGAGGTTGAACATTTTCCAGTAATCTTAATAGAACAGTTCATTGCTGCCATCTACTGGCGGTTTTAAATGTATTTTTCAAATGAGCTTTAAAGACGTTCATAAAACGATATCCACTATAGAGAGACTCTTTTTACCCATTATTGTATATTTCATAACCCCTAGTTCACACATAATTGATCATGTAAAATAATTTAAAGCTTTTTACTGTTGTGAGATTAGTTTTTTTTTTATCACAAACCTAAACAGTATTTTCTTGATATTCTTCAAGAATGTTAAATATATGGCTATGCACTATAATGTTATAGCTATGAATGTGCTTTTACTTAATCTAAATTACTACTTCATCTAAATTACTTAATCAATTTTTTTTTAATTCTCCAAAAAATATAATTTTAACATTTCAAAACATACAAATGTTTCACATAAAATTCTTTGAAAAATTCCATAACATCATGAAACAGTTATAAAATGTTTAACATCAGGTAAGATAACATTCAAATCAAGGATTTTGAACATTGAAGAAGAAGGGGTAAAAATAATAAAATAAAATAAGAATACCAACAACAACAAACAACAAAAAGAAGGGTATATTAGTGTACTCAAATTAAAGAAGAGGAGTTTAATTCTTTGTAAATCTCCATAGTTCTATTGCTTTGCGGTTTCAGAGTCCTTGTAACGTTTCAAAGTAATTCTTCAGATCAGCCTTGAAATGGGTAATATTGGGAATCCTACCAGACCATTTACATTTATGTATGTAGAACTTACCAAGTAATATTTAATCTATTTTAATAATAGCTTAATTATCGGGCATTTGACGTTCAGACGGGCAGACGTACAGACGTGCAGACGTTCAGACGGGCAGACGTACAGACGTGCAGACGGGCAGACGTTCTCCACACGCATGTCACACGCACGTTAACACGTCTTTAAGCGTGGTTAGGAAAGAAATGACACAAAGCGAGCGCCATATTCGGCGGCAAACGTTTCATCAGCGCCAGCGGGACGCACCTATAGCCGACAGCTTAGGGCCGGCGGCAAAAAGAAGCCGTGCCGATATTTTTTGCTATCTGGGTTGTGCAAGGTGTCAATGGTCGTCTTTTGGACAACTGTAAAGTCAGCAGTCTTCCCCATGATTGTGTAGCCTACACAACTAGACTGAGAGACCATTTAAAGGCCTTTGCAGGTGTTTTGAGTTAATTAGCTGAATAGAGTGTGGCACCAGGTGTCTTCAATATTGAACCTTTTCACAATATTCCAATTTTCTGAGATACTGAATTTGGGATTTTCCTTAGTTGTCAGTTATAATAATCAAAATGAAAAGAAATAAACATTTGTGTAATGAATGAATATAGTATACAAGTTTCACTTTTTGAACGGAATTAGTGAAATAAATCAACTTTTTGATTATATGACCAGCACCTGTATATCTGCTGCAAATGCGACCGTGTTCCCCTCTGTTGTATATAATATACATGTTGTATATGAGTAGTTCACATGATAAATATAACGTTAAAGTTAAAGTTAAGATATGCTTCTAGTTATCTTTGAAGTTTGGGCATAAACTTCTAACATTGTGTATTCATATATTATATCATCTTTTTCATAGCGCTGAATGTCATATGGTGATTGTGAAACACATGGAACACTTCACTACATGATTTCATGGTGAAATTTATTTTTCATGTTAATCAGGTCAGTTTTGATCAAGAACAATGCACTGTGGCTTTAATTCAGCGTGAGCAGCGCGGCAAAAATAGGCACTGCTGCTTCTGCTCCTGCAAAGTGCTGCCATGCTGCCTCTGAGACATGGGTCGGAGGAGAACACCGGAAATGTGACAAAATGGACAATATTCGTCTGTATTTGCAATACACAAGCCGCGGTTCAGCTGTGCGAGACAAAACGTTACTTGTTTTTTTACTGTTATAAAGGGCTGCAACAACGAATCGATTAAATCGATAAAATTCGATAATTAAAAGAGTTGGCAACGAATTTCATTCGTTGTGTCGCGCGACTATTATGCCCCTCAATAAGACGCGGAGATGTTTGAGTATAAAAAAAAGCACAGTTTAGCGCAAAACAGAGTGGAAGCTGGCAAGCCGTGCTGTTCCTGTCGTCCCACGCAGCGGAAAAGCAAACCAAGCTAAGCCGTAGGCTACCAGTCAAAAAGCGCCATTAATACATCGAAAAAGTGTGTTAATTGCAGCAAAAATGACGTGACATGGCATGGCACGGGAGCACCACGGTGGTGATTCAGCATCTAAAACGAAAACATCTCGGAGTCCTTGATGAGGAGGAAGGGAGTTCAACAGCAGGGTAACGTTAAGTCACTACAAAATCCCACTTTTGTTCCGTTTGGAAGTGAGGAGCATGACGTCCCTCCAGTAGCTCTTCTGGTGCTTGTTTACTCGTTATCCAGCTTGACAAGCATGACAAGTTAGCGTTAGCTTGTTAATAAGAGTAGTAAAGCAGGGGTGGTATAGTTTGCAAGACTAAAGACACGTTTTTATTCACTTGCCTTTTTTGGCCCATTCATTTTTCATTATGTTGCTATGTTAATTTCGTTGACAAATAATTTGTCAATATTTTAATCAACAACATTTTTCACAGACAAAAACGAGACGAAAATCAAAACCAGCTTTGAATGACAAAAACTATGACTAATATCTATTGTCATTTTCGGTCAGCATTCGGTCTTAAAGTGACAGCAGTCCATTAACCTGCTTCCATTTGTGCTCTTAATATTAATCAAACAACAAAAGACAGAGAAAATTACCTCTTTAGTTTTAATAAGGATTCATTATATGTATTATACATTAATTATTTAATCCATATTTAATCTATAAGGAATGTTGTATGCAAGTTGTTATAAAGAATGCATATCATTCATTGTGTTCTTCTTTAGGAGTAGTTTTATTTCATTGTTACATAATATTTGTTTATATGTCACAGCAGTTAAATCTGTGTCTGTATTGCATGTTTAAACTTTAATATCATTCATATTAATAGGTTAATACAGTAGGTGTTTTCTCCAGGATTATATAAAGGGTTTGGACATTTTAGAGAAATTCTTAATGCATTACAATTTAACTAAACCCATTACATTTTGTTTGTGAGTGTGTGCGTCTGAGTGTAGTGTAGAGAACAAGTTCTAACATCCTGTTAAGTTTTCTGATTAGTATTTTTCTTTATAAAAAAAAAAAAAAAGATTTACAGATTTATTGTAGCAACCACTGTCAGTTCTGTTTTTTGAATAAAGGATTGGAAATTAATGCTTTTTTAATCCGCTTCTTCGATTAATCGAAAAAAGAAAATCAAATCGACAGATTAATCGATTATTAAAATAATCATTAGTTGCAGCCCTACTGTTATAATTGTAATAGTTGATTCCTTAGTGTGATTATGTTTGGGATACATGTAGTACCAATAGGAGCAGCTTGGGGGCGCTACTGCCTGGAGGTAACAGGACATATAAGCACAGCTACCATAGAGTAAGTCAGTTGAGGAAGTAGGGGACGGTGGTGGAGTTTGGAGGTTTTTTGCGTTGAACACTTTCGGACGGAAGCGAAGGCAGATTGCAACCGAACTGTATTGTGAGTGTAATGATGGGAGATAGTTCAGATGGTAGCGATAACTATGGGAGTGTTTCAGATATGGAGACTAGTCAAACAAAAAAGGCAAGGAAAAAATCTTGGTCTGAAGCGAGTAGTGGAGGAGAGAGTATTCTAAGACAAGCTAACAAAAAGATTAAAGCTAAACCTAAAGGGAACAGTAGACCTAACGTAGATGATAAGCAGGAAGAGTGGAAAGTTATTATTACGCTCAGTAATGATAAAGGTCACTTTCACCCAGTTCAAGTGACCAAAGCAATTGAGAAGGATATGGGGAAAATTAAATACGCTAAACTACTGAATAATAGAAGAATTCTAATTTCAGCAGTAAATAAGAAGCAGCAGGAAATGATTTTGAAAATGAGTAATCTTGGTGGTGGAAAGATTAAAGTGCATGTACCAGGAATGGCAGCAAAACTTAGAGGAGTGATTTCAAATGTTCCTCTGGAAATGTCTATGGACGAGGTAAAGAGTGAGATCAAAGGTGGGAAAGTATTAGAGGTGAAAAGGCTCCAAAGCAATAAAAGTGGCGTTAAATCAGACAGTCTATCTGTACTGCTTGTTTTTGAAAAATCCTTACCATATGAAATTCAAATAGGATGGATCAATTACAAAGTTAGGGAGTATATTCCCCAACCGTTGAGATGCTTTAAGTGCCAGAGAATGGGACACACAGTACAACAATGTAAATGGAGACAAAGATGTGCGAAATGTGGAGGAGACCATGAATATGGTAAATGTAACAAGGATACCAAGCTAAAATGCTGCAACTGCGGAGGTGAGCATAATGCTGCATATGCTGGATGTGTGGTTCAGAAACAAGCAAAAGAAGTACAAAGGTACAAAGTTGTGAATAAGATGTCATATGCAGAGGCTATAAAAAGCATAGGCAAATATGAAACAAAGGAAAATAGTCAAATAGAGAGTCATGACAACCTGAATGAAAGTGCAATACATGGAGTAGGCCTACCCCAGAGGTTAAACATAAAGAGATTTCAATCAGGAAAAGTAGACACAATACCCGTAACCATACAGCAACCATGCAAACATAAGTGTATAGTGGAGGAGAACACCTTGATGGTAGAAAAAAAGAGCTTTGTAGCTTTTATATGTAAAGTTGTGAACGTTGCCACACGACAAGAAAGAAAAAGTGACAGGATCAAGACGGTGGTAGAAGCTGCAGAGGAATTCTTAGGTATCAAAGATCTAAAAGCAGAAGATATACATGGCATGCTAAGCAATAATAATGATGGAGGGTCTCAGGGTATTATTTAATATTATGATGGTATTCCATATTTTACAATGGAATGCTAGGAGTCTGACTGCAAATGGACAAGAATTTAAGAAGTTTATAGTAGAGTCTGAAGTCAAACCTGATACTATTTGCATTCAAGAGACCTGGCTACGGCCCCACCTTGATTTTATTATACCTGGGTATGAGTCTGTTAGGTTTGATAGAGGTGAGAATCAGGGTGGAGGATGTGCAACATTTGTACGGAATGGGATACCATTTAGAAGAATAGAAAGTAAAACAGAAATAGAATGTGTAATTATTGAAATTTATAAATCAGATGGGCACTTAGTAGTAATCAATTTATATAACCCTTGTAAATCATTAAACCTAGAAACCTTAGAGGGAATAATAAGTAGACAAGGAAACCGGAAAGAAATATGGTGTGGAGACTTCAATGCACATAATAGTCTTTGGGGAAGTAAGAATACAGATAGCAATGGAGAAGCAGTGGAAGAACTGATGGATGTTAGGCAATTAGTTTGTTTAAATAATGGGAATGGTACAAGAATTGATATACGTTCTAATACATTTTCTTGTATTGATCTCACTCTGGTTTCTAATAATATGGCACACTCTTGTGAATGGAAGGTTAAGGAAAGTACAAGTATTGGAAGTGATCATTTCCCAATAGTTTGCTCTATCAATATTGAAATTGATTTCCAAGAAAGGCCTAATCATAAGAAGTGGGAGTTTGAAAAAGCTGATTGGAAAAAATTTAAAGAAATATGTTGTATTTTAGAAGAAAAAATTACAATGCAGGGTGATATTGAGGAATGTGCATCTGAGGTTACACATTTAATAATGAATGCAGCATTAAAAAGCATACCATTTAAGTCAGTGGGGGGGGGAAAGGAAAATGGTCCCGTGGTGGAATGATACATGTACAAAAGCTATTAAAGAACGAAATAGGGCAATGAGAATGCTAAGAAGTAATTTGAATCAAGATAACTTAATTGATTATCAGAGGAAAAAGGCTAAAGCACGAAGAATAATTAAGAATAGTAAACAAAATGCATGGAAAAACTATTGTTCTACTATAGGGAGGGAAGTTAAAATAGGAGAGGTGTGGTCAATGCTGAAGAAAATGAGTGGGAAAAAAGTGTATACTAAAATACCCGTATTAGAGGATGATGGAATACTGGCAATAACAGATAAAGAAAAGGCAAATGTATTGGGAAAGAAGTTTGCCAGTGTTCATAGTGGTGACCATTTAGATGATATGCATAAATTAAATAAAGAGAAGGTTCTTAAAGAAAATAGAGATGTGTTTATTAAAAAAGATAGCGAGGAATGTACTATGGATGCAGAAATAAACTTGAATGAACTAGTGATAGTATTAAATGATATTAAGAATACTGCTACAGGAGAAGATCAATTGAGTTACGTCATGTTCCAGAAATTACCTGAAAAAGTATTGCAGAGAATATTACATTTATTTAATAAGATATGGGAAGAAGGTAAAATGCCAAAAAGCTGGAAGAGTGCGTTAATATTGCCATTTAATAAACCTGGGAAAGATCCTAATAATGCTGGTAATTATAGACCTATTGCCCTAACGTCACATCTCTGCAAGTGGATGGAGAAAATACTAGTCAGAAGACTTAATTACACCCTTGAACATAGAGGATTATTTGCATCATATCAAAGTGGGTTCAGGAAAGGGCGTTCCACAATGGATGCTGTTGTGAAAGTAAGCAATGAGATGGAGAAAACTCTTAAAATGAAAGAAATAATGAGTATTGTGTTCTTTGATATTGAAAAAGCTTATGATTCCATGTGGAGGGAAGGGCTGTTAATTAAAATGAACAAAATGGGAATTAGAGGTAGGTTTTATAATTGGGTATTAGACTTTCTGTCAGAAAGAAGATTTAGAGTTAGAGTGGGATCAGACGTATCTGAGGAATTTGAAATTGCAAATGGGATTCCACAAGGTAGTGTTATTAGTCCAGTTTTATTTAATGTTATGATTAATGATATTTTTATGAATCTGGACAGAAGGATTGGATCAGCTCTGTATGCAGATGATGGGGCCATCTGGGTAAGAGGACGAGATCCCATAAGGGTAAGAAATAAAATCAAGGAAGCAATAGGAAAGGTAGAACAATGGTCGTATAGCTGGGGCTTTAAGCTTTCTCCAAGTAAGTCTTGTCATATGATATTTACAAGGAAGAAAGGGATAGAAAAACAGAACTTACAGTTATATGGACACAATATGGAAACCGTAGATCATTTTAAATATCTTGGTATGTGGTTAGACCAAAAGGGAACATGGAAAATACACATTGAAAAGGTGGAATCAAAATGCA
The DNA here is from genome assembly GCF_949357685.1 of Gobio gobio. Lineage (NCBI taxonomy): Eukaryota > Metazoa > Chordata > Actinopteri > Cypriniformes > Gobionidae > Gobio > Gobio gobio. Next base: position 50,010,923 of record NC_137106.1, read on the forward strand.
AGAAAGTCATAAATTTAATGAGAGCAGTAGTGGGGAAAGACTGGGGAGCAAATAAACAATCACTAATGTATATTTACAGGGCATTAATGAGGTCAACAATAGATTATGGATGTTATGTATATGGAGCAGCAGCTAAAACACATTTATTGAAGCTGGATAGAGTTAGTAATAAAGCATTGAGAATATGTGCGGGTGTAATGAGATCAACACCAATTAAAGCAATACAGGTTGAGTTAGGAGAAGTCCCTTCAGATCTGAGAAAAGATAAGCTCATGCTTGCATATTGGAGTCGCTTAAGGGGATGTGGATATGAAAACCATGCAAAGAGTACTATTCAAGAATGTTGGGAGTATAGGTCTTTTAAAGGTAATGGTTTTGGCTGGGTAACAAGAACAAAATCAGAGGAATATAGAGTGAATAATATCTGGTTTAATACACCTACACCTATTAGTAATATCCCTATATGGTTATTTACTAAAATTGAGATAGACTTAAATATTTTGGAACTAAAAAATGAATGGGAAGAGAGTAGGAAAGGACACCTGGCAAGTCAATATATAAGGAACAAATACTATAGTTACTTAGAAATGTATACAGATGGATCTAAGGATGAGAAGGACAATGTAGGAATAGGAATATATATACCAGCATTGAACATAAGTATTGGGAAAAGATTACCTGATCAGGCTTCAGTGTATACGGCAGAGATGATGGCGATTATTGTAGGACTGCAGTGGGTTGAGGAAGTAAAACCAGACAGGGTGGTGTGTTGTGTTGATTCTGCAGCAGCTCTTTATAGTATTCAAAATATGAAATCAAATAGAGAAGATTTAATGTTAGAAATCCAACAAAGTTTATTTAGATTACAGACACTACAGATAGATGTGAGATTATGTTGGGTACCTGCTCATATAGGTATAAAAGGGAATGAGGGAGCAGATAAAATAGCAAAAAAATCAACCAGGACGAATGATATTATAAATATACCCCTTGGAAAAGGAGAGGCTAAGGCAATAATTAAAAAAGGAATTATGGGAAAATGGCAGGACAGGTGGGATGTGGATAAAAGTGGAAGGAAATATTATAGATTGCAAAAATCTATTAATGCACAGGGTGTGAATAGAAGTAACAGAAGAGAGGAGAGTGTGTTAACCAGGCTAAGGCTTGGTCACACAGGATTAAATAAAACATTGTTTTTAATGGGTAAAAGTCAATCAGATGAATGTATAGAATGCAGGTCCAAGGAAGATGTAGAACACGTATTATTGCATTGCAGGAAATATAGGGATGAGAGGATGAGACTAAATCAAAAGATAAATCAGGTAGGAAGAAAGTGGAATATTGAAGGTTTGTTAGGCACAACAGGAGACGGGGTAAAGGATGCACAGAAAGCAGTTGTACAATATTTGAAAAACATAGGAATATATAATAGGATATAGGTAGTATGTATGTGTAAGTGCATTTTTTTTTTTTTTTTTTTTTTTTTTTATGATGATGATATAGTCATAATGATATATTCTCATGTTACATACTCCTATACAGTAGGTGGCGGTATGCACCTTTAAAGTCATGGTTGCAATCTGCCATAAAGCGAAAAGAAGAAGAAGAAGAAGAGTAAGTCAGTTTGAAGAAGACACGTGTTTCCGGTGGACGTTGGATGGTTGTTTGTGAGAGTAAAACTTTCTTTTGTCTGCATAAACTGTACTGTGAATGTAACATCATGTCAAATAGTTCAGATGGGGATGAAATGGATTGGATAATGTCAAAATCCACAAGATTGAAAAGGGATTTGAGAGAAAGAAATAGAGGAAAAAGTTGGTCAGTGGATAGCGAGTCTGATGAGGAAAACATTAGCAAAAAACTGAGAGCTAACCAACATGAGAAACAGAAACCTGAGAATACAGAGAAAACCCAAGGAAATGATTGGAAAATGATAATAGAGTTTAACCAGGATGGTGGGCACTATCGTCCAATCAAACTTACCAGGGCAATTGAGAAGGAGATTGGTAAAATTTAATTTGCAAGGTTTATGAACAATAAAAGAGTACTGATAGATGCAAACAACAACAAGAAAAGATTCTCAGTATGTCCACACTTCAAGGGGAAAGGATGAAGGCTCACATCCCGGGAGCAATGGCAAAGGCGAGAGGAGTTATCCAGAGATGTATAGTAACGAAGTAGAACTACTTCACTACTGTACTTAAGTACTAAAAGGCAGTATCTGTACTTTACTAGAGTATTATTTTTTTCTCCTACTTCCACTTTTACTTCAGTACATATTTTCGATGAGTTTAATACTTTTACTCCGATATTTTTTTTATGTGCTGCATCGTTACTCGTTACAATTATAAAAATGTTACGAATCATTCCATTCCAAACCCACATTACCGCGCATGAGAGAGAGAGAGAGAGAGAGAGAGCGCGCGAGAGAGAGAGCGCGCGAGAGAGAGAGCGCCGCGAGCGCGCATTCACTGTCTTTAAAACAACACGAGCGTCTTGCGCTCAAATTGCTCTCTATTTGTTTACATAGTTAATGTGCACTGTGAAGTAACATATACAAACAATGAACAGCTGTATTTTTATTAACTAAGATTAACAAAGATTAATAAATACAGTAACAAATGTATTGATCATGGTTAGTTCATGTTAGTTATTAGTCTTAACTAATGTAATGTTAACAAATCAAACCATATTGTAAAGTGTTACAAACAAATCATTTACTCAGAACACCTCTTGAAATGAGAATATAAGTGTGCTTACCCCATTTTTTTTAGTAAGAGTGGTTATAGTAAGATTTAATCTTAATGAACTACAGTATTTTCAGGTTATTTATATGACAATATGGCGAAAAATTACCTACCAACATTGTGATTGTCCTTTAGCTTAATCATTTGAAATAATAAAAACAATATGATGTTCAAACTTTTGACTACTTTCTTTAATAACTACATAACACAATACTTTTACTTTTACTTTCAGTACTTGAGTAGTACATTTTAAAATAAACTACTTGCAATACTTAAGTACAAAAAATGTTGAATACTTTAGTACTTCTACTTAAGTGTGGTGCTTAAAGAGCACTTCAACTTCTACTCAAGTCACTTTTTTGATAAGGAACTTGTACTTTTACTCAAGTATGTGTCTCTAGTACTTTATACATCTCTGGAGTTATCTCAGGAGTCCCACTGAGTATGTCAATGGAAGATGTCAAAAATAAGATTCAAGGAGGCAAAGTAGTTGAGGCTACAAGGCTAAAAACGAAACGAGATGGATCATTAAAAGAAACATTATCTGTGGTAATACAATTTGAGAGAACCCTCCCTAAGTCAGTGCAAATGGAATATATGAATTACAGCGTGAGAGGGTACATACCTAAACCTCTAAGGTGCTATAAATGTCAAAGAATGGGGCGCACGGCTCAGCAGTGCAAAGGAAAGCTAAGGTGTGCAAGATGTGGAGGTCAGCATGAGTATGGCAAATGTGAAAAGGATATAAAGGTGGAGGAGAACATAGTGCTGCGTTTGAAGGGTGTGAAGTGCAGAGAGAAGCCAGAGAAGCCCAGAAGGTTAGGTATTTGAATAAAATATCATATGCAGAAGCACTAAAGAAAGTAAGAGAAACTGGATCAAATGACAGAAAAGTCAGTGGAATGGTACAACGAAACATTACATCAGTTAATCTGTGGAATCGTCTTCCATTAGCACTAAGAAAAACGTATGATTCTTTTAAAGCTCAGATGAAGAATCGACTCTGGTTAAACCAAACTTGCACTCATTTTTCATAGCAATTTACATTTCTATTTAAACCTTTTATTGAGACATAACTGGATGTATGGGATGATTGTGTGTGTGTGTGTGTGTGTGTGTGTGTGTGTGCGTGTGTATATGTGTAGAAACTGTACATTATTTGAATTGTGGGTGATCTGACTGTGCATTATTGTGACCGCGCAATAATTACGATTTGTACAATAATGAGTTATGAGTGTAATGTAATGAGTCGATTGTGTAATATTGCGAATTGTGCAATGTGAGGTGTGTGCAATAATGTGGATTGTGCAATATGAGGATGTGCAATATGAGGATGTGCAATAATGTTTGATGGTGCATTGGCCCTCTGTGACCCCAGCCCCCGGGACAACGGATGGAAATTAGCCTTCGGCTACAATCCGGTGTGTTTACATTCATGTACAGGCACAAGTTCTGTTTCCAGGCCATACACATGGTTGTGAACACAAATGTAAAGTCGATGATGATACTTTAGTAGTGAAGAAAGTGAACTTTGGGTTTCATTTGTCACACTATAAACGTTGCATCACAGTTAAAAAAGAAAAGCGACAGAATCAAGGCTATAGTTGAGGCAGCAGGAAAATTCCTTGATATGAGAGATGTCAAAGCAGATCAGATACATGCATTGTTAACAGTAACTGAAAATAGAGAAAATACACTAAACTGAAGGTTAAAACAATAACTATGGTACTACACATATTACAGTGAAACGCCAGAAGCCTAATAACTAATGGTCAAGAATTTAAAAAATACATTCATGAATTAGATGTTGTTCCAGATGTAGTATGTGTACAAGAGACTTGGTTAAGAGCACAATTAGATATTGTAATACCAGGATTTAGTTCTATAAGGTATGATAGACCTAATAATCAAAATGGTGGAGGGTGTATCACTTTTCTTAAGGATGGGTTGGCCTATAGGGATGTTCCCTGCCCAGAAGACATGGAGTGTGTAATAGTTGAGATTTATAGTACAAGGAAAGAGGGAAATATTAAGTTGATTAATTTCCATAATCCATGCAAAAAATTTGATATTACCATATTAAATGACATTGCAAGGAATGTATACAGGAAAGAAATATGGTGTGGAGATTTTAATGCACATAACAGCTTATGGGGTAGCAAACACACAGACAACAATGGGAGCATAGTTGAGGAAATGATGGAAGAAAGATCATTGGTCTGCATTAATAACGGACAGGGTACAAGATTAGATGTGAATAGGGGTAATACATCATGTTTGGATCTTACTTTGGTGTCAGATAATTTAGTAAATGTATGTGATCGGTATGTCAAGAGTGATTGTAACATAGGAAGTGACCACTTTCCAGTTCTCACTATAGTTAATACAAACGTATGTATTCAAGAAGGAAGTATAATAAACAGATGGTGTTTTGAGCAAGCAGACTGGGAAAAATTTAGGTCATGCTGTGAGACCTAAACCGTTAAGACTAGTCTTACAAGTTAGACATAACATTTTTTCTTTAAGACTGTTCATAACTTTTTTAAATCAGTTACATAAAAACATAGACTGGCCTAATTTGATGCGAAAAGTAAGACTGAATGCCACTTGTTAAAATAACAAGATGTTACACACTCCTGTACAGTAGGTGGCGGTATGCACCTTAAAGTTGTTTGCAATCCGCCATTAACCAAGAGAAGAAGAATAAGTCAGTTTGTTTGGTAGAGGAAATCACATTGGCCCTCATTTATCAATCTTGCGTAGAAACGGGCGTATATATTGGTGTAAGATTATGCTTACACTCCTCTCACCGCCTGATTTATGAAGCTGTGCGCACCTCTGAAATTCAGGTGTACGCAATACCTGCCCTTGATAAATGCCGCGGCTGAAAACGATCGTCATTAGAATAAAACGCCACTATATATTCAAGTCTCTGCCTCCCCCACGCCCTCATTTTACGCCATGGACACTCGGAAGACGGCAAAGAAGAGAAACTTCTCCGACGTGGAGATCGAGACCATAACCAGGGAAGTGGAAAAAAACCAAATTGTTTTATTTGGGAGTTTAAAGAGTGGGATTAAAGGCGCCCATAAAAACAAAATATGGACCCAAATTACGAGCACTGTTAATAGTGTGGGGGTTGAGAAGCGCACTCCAGCAGAGGTAATAATGTTGTATTGCTTAATATAGACCAATAGTGATCAAGTTAAGTATGAGTGTTCATGTTTATTGTAGGTGAAAAAAAAGTGGTCAGATCTAAAGATCGCCACAAAGAGGCGCGTCTCGGCACTGAAGAGGAGCCAGAGTCAGACTGGGTCAGGCCCACCGGATCCAAGCCTCCAGCTGACACCGAACGAGGAGCGGGTGGCAGCCCTCATCGGAACGGTGTCTTTAGAAGGTATCACCGGTGGGGGAGATACCGACGACATTCATGGTAAGTAAACTTAAATTTGATAGACCAATAAAAAAAAAAAATTTTTTTTTAAAAAAGACACGTCCATAGTTAACTCATTTTATTTAAATTTTGTTTTGCAGATGATGACACTGCAGGCCCCAGCGCCCTCGAGGCATCTCCCCCTCAGCCCATCCAGGAGCCTGAGCCCATCCAGGAGCCCCACCCAGAGCCTGAGCAGGTGCAAGCGGGGGAAGCCGATGCCCGTCCACCAGCCTCCCGTGCGCCACGGCCAAGGGTCCTGACGGATGAGGTCCTGGAGAGACAGACAGAAATTTGACTGCTGGTCGAAATTAACAATTCATTAGTGTCAATTAGGGGTGGGAAAAAAAATCGATATTGCAATATATTGTTGTGCTCTCTGTCGCAATAAATAATCGATACACTAACGCCCAATATCTATATTTTATTACAACACAAAATTATTAATTTACCCGTTGTCAGTGTCACTGTCACTACCCAATATCTACCATTCTGTTTGCGGGGGGCGCTGGTCGAGTAAATAGGGGTAAAGTGGCGCAAACAGCGGCCGGTGAAGAACACAAGTTAAAGGGTTAGTTCACCCAAAAATGAAAATTCTGTCATTAATTACTCACCCTTATGTCGTTCGAGACCCGTAAGACCTCCGTTCATATTCAGAACACAAATGAAGATATTTTTGTTGAAAGCTGATGGCTGAGAAAGGCTTCAGATTGGCCTCCATTGGCATTCAGTACACTTATACTCCCAAGACCGATAAAAGGCACTTAAAATGTCGTTACAAAGTCCATCTCACCACAGTGACTCTACAATAATCTTACGATGCGACGACAATAGTTTTTGTGCGCAAAAAAAAATCAAAATAACACCTTTATCCAGCTTGTTATTGCCTTCCGCGTGTGCCTCCACGACGCATGCGCGAGAATATGACGTAGCGCCGGGGTTCGGGATTCCATGAAATGCACACTCTAATCCCATTTTGAGCACTACGCCGAGACCTAAAGCACGATCAATGTAGAATCCAACAGCTGAGATACACGCGTCTTCCTCTGATTGTAAACAAATCACTTCTGGGTCATCTGTCCGAACGCCGGATCTGCGTCATATTCTCGCGCATGCGTCGTGGAGGCACACACGGAAGGCAGTAACAAGTTGGAAAAAGGTGTTATTTTGATTTTTTTTGCGCACAAAAACTATTGTCGTCGCATCGTAAGATTATTGTAGAGTCACTGTGGTGAGATGGACTTTGTAACGATGTTTTGAGTGCCTTTTATCCGTCTTGGGAGTATAAGTGTACTGAATGCCAATGGAGGCCAATCTGAAGCCTTTCTCAGCCATCAGCTTTCAACAAAAATATCTTCATTTGTGTTCCGAATATGAACGAAGGTCTTACGGGTCTCGAACGACGTGAGGGTGAGTAATTAATGACAGAATTTTCATTTTTGGGTGAACTAACCCTTTAACTAACAACAACAGAGAATTGCAGAAAAAAAGAGAAGCGAGAAGAATGGCGGAAAACAATAAAAAACTAATCAAAGACCCACCCGCTAGTTTCCACTCTAAAGTGTGGAGACACTTCGGGTTTTACGAGACAGTCGACGGAAAGGCACTGGATAAACTGGACTAGCGTGCCATCAGAGAGAATCTTTTCTACCACCGGTGACATAATCTCTGCTCAGAGGTGTGCTCTTACATCTGAGCATGCTGATCAGTTAGTGTTCCTCAAGAAGAATATGCCTTGATGTGTCCACTGTTTACAGCAACTTACTACTGACGTTTCAGTATTATGGTTTACACATGTTAATGTTCATGTTGTTTTGTAATGCTCATGCACTTTTATCTGTCTAGATGTACAGTGTTTACATTTAAGACCAGGAGGCAGTGAGTTATTATGCAAATGCATATTTCTTTGCACAATGTTGGAAATGTTGGCATTATTAAATGCATACAATTTCCTTATTTCCTTATTCCTTCTTTTTCTTTTCAGTCACATGTATCGTGATATATCGTTGATGAAATTTCTTCCAATATATTGAATATCGTAGATATCGCGAATCGTGATATTATCATATCGTGGACCACATATCGCCACAGAATTGAATCGTGAGGTACCTGTATCGTCCCACCCCTAGTGTCAATAAATACGACACTAAAGCAAATAAATGAAAACTTAAAAAAATAAAACAATGAAAACGAAGTCTGTGTTATTTTAATTTACCCTTAAAACCGCTGAACAAGGTCCCGTCTGAGCTGAACAGCTCCTAAAGCCGGTGGTGCTGCCCACTGCTCCACTGGCACTTCTGGGTCTGGGGCCAGCGCGTCAAATGGCACACGGTTGATCTCAGCCATGTTGTGCAAGACGGCACATGCCAAAATTATGTTGCACACCTTCTGTGGCGAATAGAGCAAGGTGCCCCCCGTGTGCCAGGCAGAGCCATCTACCTTTTAGGAGCCCCACGCAGCTCCACAGTGGCTCGCGTTCCTGCGTGCGCGTGGTTGAAGTTGCGCTCCTGATGCGTCACAGGGTTTGGCACAGGGGTGATCAAAGAGTCCAAAAGAGGATAACCTCTGTCACCTAAATGGGAAAAGAGAGGTTATGAAACGAATATATTTTGCAAAATGAATTTTGCTCTTATTACTCACCTAAAAGATAACCATGACCCCTCAATGCACGTCTGCGTACGCTGCTGTGCTCAAAAATGAAGGCATCGTGGGTGCCTCCAGGCCATCGTGCCACAACATTTAGTAAGCAGAGTCTGGCATCACAAATAATTTGCACATTGACTGAATGATAATTTTTGCGGTTGATGTATGCGTAATCATTAACCGATGGTGGTTTCAGACGCACGTGGGTACAGTCAATTGCACCTATGACATTTGGAATCCCAGCAATCTCATAAAACCCCCTTTTAATTATTGTTTGCTGGGCATTGTCGTATGGGAATTGAATGTACACTGCATGAAAAGTGGGATTTTCGTCAGTATGTGACACTGCAGATTGCCGTGGAACTTCAGGTTTACGACTGTGCACGGCATTTTGCAGGCAACACTGAAAACTGCCGTAAATTGTCGAAAATTGACGTGGGCCTTGCTTGGCAGTTGTCCCCCCATGACCCCCCCTCCCCTTAATTCTAGGGGAGGCTTTATCATGTAAATGAAGATGCTGTGAGCTACACAAATGCAAATCCGAGTATAGCAGCAGGGGGAGTTTTATCTAGGTTGTGAATTTTTTTAACTAAAACAAGTTTAAAGTTTTAGTTAAAATGTTAACTTAAATTTAAGTTAAATGTACTCGTTTTAGTTCACATTACTAAATTTTTAGGGCAACCAGTTTTCTCCAATTTTTTAAGTAGATTCAACTCGTCCGGGCTCACAGTGTAGATTAATTACTCTGTATGTCATTAGCAATAACCAATGTTATGTAAAAAAGAACTAAATACAGGACAGCAGTTCATGTCTTCAACCTTTAGAGAGGTTATGTGATGCAACAAGACAATGAACCAAAGCACACAAATAAATCAAGTAAAGCATACAGTTTACATACCAAAATAAATTTTTCCACCCTGCACTGTGAATGATTTCTAAATGGCTATTAATCATAAATGTGAAAAGTACAAGTTTGTGTGTTAATAGTTAAGTCAGATTGTGTTTTTCTGTAATTGTCATTTAAATTGAGCTCACACCACATTTTATGAATTATCAATGCAGATTTTCAAGAGGTGGTTTCCTGGACAGGGTTTAAATTATGCCAAGAGTAGGCCTAATCTAGTTAATCGTGAGTTAAAAAATTGTTGCCTGGAACAAAGATTAAGCACAGATTACTAACACCTGGACTATGAGTCCTGAACTAAAATAAACTGGATTCATTTACAGTTTTATCTAATTGCTTACACACAATTTCTGAAAATATGGCTCCATTTCTTGTAACTCTACACACAAAACACACAACATGCAAAACATCAGACATCGCTTGCAAAAGCAACACTTTGTGCAAAACTATTTTAACTCTTCCAAAAATGTTGTTTTTGCATATATCTAACTACACACAAATATGCACAACTGAGGAATTTTACAGTTGAAGCTGCTATGAAACAATATATTTTGTTGTATGCATATTCTTTCTTTCTCAAACCTTAGTTTTGATTTCTAAGTAATCAATTTATGTATAAGTGTTTTCACACATGATCATTGGCTGTATGGGTCCTCAGTAAATTAATGTGGCATTTAAATGGCAAAAGTTATTCTTGTCTCTATAACTTATGGCTTCCTAAAGACACGTTTATGGGTAAATAAAATATTAATAATATAAATAAAATGAATATCAAAACATATTTTAAATATAATGAAGTCATTTTATTATAGCACTCATCAGATGTTCCTGGAAACAAAACAGAGACAGAACAGTATAAACAAACTATACAACAAACTAAACACCAAATTACAAAAACATTATTATGTGAAAGTGAATAAAGTTGTGTGTGTGTGTGTCTGTGTGTGTGTGTGTGTGTGTGTGTGTGTGTGTGTGTGTGTGTTTTCAGTTATAAATATGTGCTGTGTAAATTAGCCTATATATACTTTAAGAAATTATATATAGCCTAACTTTTAAAAAACAAACAATAACCCATATAGATAAATTATAATAATTGTATAATATTAAGCATTTACTTAATATACATTGTAACATTAGGCTACT